>NC_048298.1:130249250-130321750 GCF_013100865.1 Trachemys scripta elegans
AGAGGGGTCACAAGATGGAGTCACAAGATGACAGTTCAGACTCCATCTTGGATTGCTGCAATATCCTTAAAAACTGATTATTGGGTCTGATGCACACATGTAACTCAATAAACTATGAACAATATAACAGTTCATACCCAACATAGCCCCTTCTCGGGGCCTTTTTACGTAATTAAGTACAAAGGTCCCAAACAACCTTGGTACAATGTAGAATTATAACAAAGGTAAGTATCAACGTAACAGTGCACATATAAAGATTCACAGATAATATAACAGGCAAGTATCTAACTAAATAATTATACCTAGGTATTAAGAACAGAGATATCAAAGGGGATTTGCTTAGATCTTTTCTTAACCTTTCTGAGCTTGCACAGATAAACATTTAATATGACTACATAAATGATTAAAAGAAATTGTATGATTAAGAGAGCATAATTGGATGGAGCATGATGATCCAAGCAGCATGAGCTTCACCTGCATTGGTGTTAAAAATACCTTCCCACCAATGTAGTGGTGTGGTTTCATCTTTTACTTTCTTGAGGATTCGTTTGATCTTATCCACTGAATGTTAGACCGTGATAAGAGTCTTAAGACCTTCCGTTTTTAAGATGTTGATATAATAGGTGAGCTGTTTATGGTGTAGTAACTTCTTGATAGCCTCTAAGTCAGCTCCAATATGTATAGGATCTATGTAGTTGTATAGTCAATATTCAGACTGAATAACTTCTGACTCTAGGCCATGCAGCGTCATATTTATATCACATCCCTTTAGACTAGATACTTGACACAAACAAATATTTGCAGTAAAATTGTTGATTACATGGTAAAATCTATTTATAGTAAACAATGGACACAGACTTCTTACACAGACACAGTGTCTGTCTATCTGCACTATGGCCAACAAGGGAATGGTGTGCAGCTCGTAATTCATGTTCCTGACAAAGAGTTAGGCACACATGGGCCTCTTCCCATATGCCCAAGGTGTAAGTGTATCCCAGCCCTTTCTGCTTAGTCCAGGCTTGTACATTAATGGGTTTATACTCTTTTCCCTTAAGATGCACCCATTTACTTTCTTCTAGAGGCACCATTAGGGATTGGTTGGCAAAAATTCCCAGCAGAATGAGAGGATGGATGTTTTCCTCAACAGCTGACCTTAAGATGAGTACAAGGGCTATAATAGTCTCATTATGAGGATAGTACGTAAAATTAATGTGTCTCCACCATTCATGATGCCTTTTCTCAAATTCATTAGAGTTATTTCCAATTATTCTTTTTAACTCCAAAGACATGTTTCCATTTAGGCCATCTCTTACAATTGATTTTGCCACTCTTAATAACCATTGCTGGGCTTCCATACAGATAAGTGCCTCAAATAGATTTGATTGAAGGATGCAAAGAGCTCCCAGTACCTGTAGGTGATCTTGTTCCTGAATATCCAACCAGTAAGGGAGGATATTTACGATATTGAATTCAGTGGTTCCTAATCCTATTAGTGCTGATGACAGCAGCTCCGATAAGGTTGACATGTCATGACCTAGATCACTTATTCTTTTGGCAAGGAAGTTTTGATCAATGGTATTAATTACCCAAGTCCAGCTCCTACTCTTCTGAGCACCTGTGCTATCACATCCCTTTTCTTCCTTTGTTATAAGGAGGATGGCAAGATTCCTTGTAGCCATGCTCTCCATCCCATTAATAAGGGTGTTACAAAGTGTGCACATGGAAGATGTAATGGAATGATAGAGATTTGAATAGGCATTATGATCTTCTTTAGGGTGAATTGAGGTTCAATCATCATAATTCTTGATACATCCTTCTTGACAATAAAAGGTCCCACGTAACTAAGTTGTGGTGGTGGGGCAATGGTCAATTTGAATTATGTTTCCAGTTCAAATGGGCCCTTAACAGTCCACCGCCCAAAGTGCAAAATACTAATATTGACCATGAGAATTCCTGTGCAGGTGATATTGTGTCATTTTACTGAGTCATCTAATTTGCAAAACTTAGATGAAACATAATTAGTCAAAGCGATAGAACGTTGATTTCTGCATATCTGACAGGATAAATTCATGATTAAATGTTTGTTGGTATAAGGAGAATACACATATAATTTAATTGAGGTAGATTGAAGATTATGGTGATGAAGGCTAGAAGTGATATTTATTAAGCCGAGTATTGTGTGGTAGGAGGTGCATTGATTTTAAAACTGACACACTTGGATGAGTCCCAGTCCTTTATATCCAGTGAACAGCCTATGACAGGGGAAAGGTCCAACATCCACGCACATCCAGTAGATAACTTTTTAATATATTTTAGTTGTCCAGTTGGATTTAGCATTGGGTCATGCGTTCGATTGTTGTGTAGGGTGAATGACATGACATTGTTATCTTTATTCTCCTTTATGGTTAAATAACAATACCCTTCTATTACATAGGAGTAAATGGTAGTTAATCCATCATAACATCCTCAGAAATGACCCAATACGCAGGAGTGAGAGGGATTTGAGTTGGCAAATCTCGTTTTCCCCGTTTAAATCCAAAAGTGTATATTTTAAACGGTACCTTAGACGGTGCTTTTGTCCTAATTTCCTCTGGAAAGGGTTTTGTTGGGGCTTTAGGTGGTGCCCTTAGCATCGTTTGATTTATAGCACCTTTGTTTTCCTTCCTGTAATCCTCATCATAATCCTCCTCATATTCCTCATTTTCGAACTCCTCTTTTGTATATACCTCCTCTTCTGAATCCTCTTTCTGGTTATACTCAACAACAGGGATCTTCCACTTGTAGAGTAAACTCTCATTCACTTTGCAAAACCAATGCTCCTTCTCTTGAACTATTAGACCTTGACAAATCCATATGCATAACCACACCATAACTATAGACATCAGATATTTTCCAGGAGTGTTCATGCTTTCTCCAGTACCCTAAAAGAGAAAACACAGAAATATTAATTTTACCTAAGGTGGTTTATGATTACTTTTTTTCCCTACTTTTCCTTTACAGAGTTGTCAGAGCAGATGTTTCCTTCCCACGCTTTGAGTTGTGTGCTGTGAAACCATTTGGTGACTCGTTTCTTCCCAGACTTCATTTCCAGCTGGTAAGTAGTAGGACTTGCTTTGTTTATAATGGTAACAGGACCGACCCATCTAGGACTGAGTGGATGTTTTTTTTCTGAATTGTACTTGAATAGAACTTGATCACCCACATTCCATTCAATGAATTTAAGGTTACTATTGAGCCTTTGGTCCATCTTCCTACAATTAGCTTTTAGGGTGACAGCTACTGCCCTTTGCACATCAGTGATGAACCTTAACATGGATTTTATATATTGGTCTGTTATTGCTCTTGGTCGATATTTGTCAAGGGGTACCCTTCCTGGCACCCACCATTGCTCCGGCGTTACCATAGGTCGTCCAAATAACACCTCATGAGGAGTGAAACCATGGGATCCGATGGTGGATCTCATTGCCATAAGAATTAATGGGAGGTATCGATCCCAGTTTTTCCCGGAGGAATTGATAACTTTCTGAAGTGCAGTCTTCAGAAATCTATTTGATCTTTCTACAAGATGCTTGAGGGTGGCCTACTACATGGTATCTCTGACGCACCCCCAGGGCTATACACAGTTGTTTGGTTATTTCCATGATGAAATGAGGACCCTGGTTGGAATCACTGACTCTTGGTAGACCAAACCGACCAAATGTATTTTCCAGCAATAACTTGACTGTAGTTTGAGTTGTGCAATTATGTGTGGGATAAGCCTCAATACACTTTGAGAAGGGGTCGACGCACACTAAACAATATTGGTTTCCCCTATTTGTTCAAGGTATGGGGCCAATATAATCAATTTGCACCCTTAGCCATGGGCCATCTACTGGTTGATGGAGAAGAGGTCCCTTGACGATTTTGGTGTCTAGGTTGTTTTGAGCACATCTCAGGCAGTTGTTGATATAGTGCTCAATATCTCTTGCAATCTCTGGCCACCAGGCCACAGTAGCCAATTTACATAGCATTTTCTGGACTCCAAAATGAATCTGTCTATGTGCCAGTTGTATCGGTTCTTGTCGAAGCACTTTTGGGATCACAAGCAATGGAATACCATCTTCTTCAGATACCTGGTCTTTACTCTTATTTTTAGTTGCCATAATTAAACCAGACGAATGTTGTTGAATGGTATAGGAGTTGTATTTGTCATCCTTTACTAGCTGCTTGATTTCTGGGTCTTGTAACTGTAACCTTATGATGTCTTGGTGATCAGTGGGTTAAGACATTAATGGTTGCTTTCACCTTATTCCATCTGAACTCTGGTCCCAAGCTCACAGCTTGTTTCGCTAGCTGATCCACCTTACTGTTCAGGAGGGTAATTTGTGATTGATTCTTGCGGTGGGCCTTAACCTTAAACAAGAAAGTGTCACCCCTCCTAGATTCACCTAAACACTATGCATATTGCAGATATCCGGCATAAGCAACTGCTGGTTGTCTGCTGTTCTCATTTCTCTTGTTTTCCAAATAACCATCCAGTCCAACAATGCCCTCATTGCCCAATCAGAATCTGTACAGATGGTAATAATTGTGGAAGATTCAACATTTTCCAAGGCTACAATGATTGCCACTATTTCTGCAGCCTGGGCTGAGTTGTGTATGATGGTTCCTTGGAATACTTTATCGGATGAAACATGTAAAACATGTAAAACCCTGTGACTGCTTTTCCATTGATATACATGCTGCTTCCATCCACAACCCGTAGGTCTCAGTTATAAGTTTTAGCCTCTTCAAACACTGACTGTAATTTGAAAGGTGATACGATCTCAGGATTCTTACTCTAGGGGAAGAGGACACTCATGATTCATCAGGGATTCCTTTGGTGCAGGACCACAAAGTGCGAATGGTGCCAGGCTGGGATGTGCAACCTTTTCTACTTGTATTTCTTTGTTGATCAAAGATAAGGTCCAGTTAGCCAGACTAGGGTGGCTTACTTTTCCAGAGTTGGCTCTCCCAGTTAGTACATACTTCACAGGAGTGTGCGGGGTCTTTAACACTATAAGAGCCATGCTCACTATATACTCCCAATGAGCCAGCACCCATACAAGAGCCAATACCTCTCGCTCACATTCAGTGAATTGCTGTTCCACTGCTGATAACACTCTGGACCCATATGCTATGGGCTTCAAGGAAGTTCCACGATGTTGCAGTAGGATAGCGCTGATTGCTGTATTAGTGGTTGCTAGTTGGAGGTGAAAGGGTTTATTTACCTGTGGGAATGCCAGTGCAGGTGCTTCCATTAAGGCTTGCTTCAGTTATTGTACAGCTCTTTGCTTTTCCTCTCCCCACTTCCATAGGCAGTTTTCCATAATGCTGCTATGATGTAATGACATAAACTTGGAGCATTGTGATACCCTTGGGGAACTCTTGTAAAGGTGACTTGTTTTTCTTCATAGGAGAAGGCAAATTTATAGTAGCAGGAGGGATGGAATTGTATGGAGAAGAAGGCAATAGACATATCTAGGACACTGTGTCAGCACGCACCTTCAGTGATTAAATTCATCACTTCTGGAAATTTAGCAACAACCAGGGGCCAACCAGGGTGTTACTTTGTTTAATCCACTATAGTCCACAGTACCTCCAGGAGCTTCCATCGGCCTTTCTGACCGGCCAAATAGGAGAGTTGCAGACACTTTGACAAAGTATTAGAACTTCTTGATTCAATAATGCCTCTATTGTGGGTCGAATCCCCTCCTTCGCCTCTGCAGAATACCAGTATTGACGTATAGGCTTTGGATCAGGACCTTCTATCTTTATCAAGGCTTGAACCTTTCCGCAACTCAGTTTGTTAGGAGCAAACACCTTCTTATACTTGTTGGTAACTTGTTGGATTTCTGTCTCCTATACAGGAAGCTGCAATTCTTCTGGAGCCTTGACAGCACAGATGCGGTGTGTTGCAGGGATTAGAATACCTGCTTCTCCATGTTCTGCTCGAATTAACATCCTATTAGGTAAGTCAATAGTTATATTTAGCTGTTGCAACAGATTTATTCCTAATATACCTGTACCATCCAATTTTTGTAGTCCAAATGAGGCCTGTGTAGATAGAGACCCAATATGGCAAGTAACATCATAAGTAAAAGGAATGACATTTTCTTTACCATTATACGAGACCAAAGATTTCAGTTCCCTTACTGGCAAGTTCTTAGCTGTAGGACTTCCCTGGAGACATAACAATCTAGTGGAGGCTCCTGTATCCACCAGCATTGGTTTTTCTATTTTTCCGAAGCTTCCCACGATTTTAAATTTTACTGTAGGCCTGCCCCACTCGTCGTTAACTACAGGGGCTACCATACCAGGGGCTTGGGAAGCTCGGCCTCCTCAGTAAGTACTGCTAGTGGAGACAGACTCTACAGGAGAGTCGGAACTTGGCCCTCCAGCTTTTTGCCCAGATTCATATTTAGCCAATTTTAGAAACATGTCCTCTGCTGACAGTCTCTGCTTATTTAGTTTGTCCCATGGCTCATATTGAGACAATCTTTTTAGCATAAGCTTTTTAAAAATCCTTATCTCATCTGCAGTTCCTCTGAGCATAAAGTTCTTGTTGTCCTGGGGTTTAGTAATGGGGGAACTTTGTCCTGTGTTGCTGCTTTTACCATTTCTTGTCTCCTTGCTGTTATATGCAGCTACCTTCCTTTCTATTGATGTTCCTTGATGGGCCAATTGCTGTAGTTCAAAAATCTCCCGTGCTTTTGCTTTTAATATAGGTAGCCGAGTCTTATGTATATCTATTGGACCCATAGCTAGCCGTATGCTAGGAGCTAAACCCTGCACATACAGTGCTCTTAACTCGGGTATATCGTAAGTGATTACCCCATTATAGTTCACCCTTAGTCTAGCCAGCCAGAATAACAATTTTTTCCTCAGAAAATATTTTTCTGGCCTTTCATCAACACTCTGCTTTTCTGAATATGCCTTGCCCAATACATTATCATGTGGATAAAGCAATCAAAATACACATGAATAGATAGTAGATGGTTCATTATTTGCATCAATTAATACATTATAAGGAAGAGCTGCAAAATCATCACTAGACATACATTCCCTTAGTATATATATCACATCATCTTGAGTCAAATGTGGTGTAACAGATAATTTTGCTAGCCAGTTAAGCACCGTATCTCGGTTACAAGGCACCATGTGCTTTCCCATGGCTCTAGCCTGCTCTGGTGTGAGAACTTTACTTTCATGTTTTACCAAGGGGAGTTGCCCAGTGTTTTCAAACTGGGTAACTGTGGTCACCATAGGAGCCAACGGGCATCCTTTCTGTGCAGCTTCCACCTCCTCCAGCTTGGAAGTGCAGAGGGTAGCTGCTCTTTCCCATACCAATTTTCTGGAGGATGTTCCTCACACCAATCCATTGTTAAGGCAGCCAGGGGGTTAGTATCAACTCCCTTCATTAACCCCTGTGTTAGCTGCAATTGGTCTTGCAGTTATTTGATGTGGCATTGACAATCCACATAGGAGGTGGGCCTTCCCCGATTGTCAGCAGCCTCCTTAATTAGCTGTCTAACTGCTGCCTGAGATTCCAGCAGTTCTTGTATTTTAACTTCTGCTTTTCTTTCAGTGGCTGCAGTTTTAGTGCTAAGGTCTCTTAGCTGCTGTTCAAGCTGAGCCACCTGTAACGTTAGAGCAGGGATCGGCAATCTTTGGCATGCGGCTTGCCAGGGTAAGGACCCTGGCGGGCCGGGCCAGTTTGTTTACCTGCCGCGTCCGCAGGTTCGGCCGATTGCGGCTCCCACTGGCTGCGGTTCGCCGCTCCAGGCCAATGGGGGCTGCGGGAAGCGGCGCGGGCCGAGGGACGTGCTGGCCGCCGTTTCCCGCCATCCCCATTGGCCTGGAGCGGCGAACCGCAGCCAGTGGGAGCCGCAATCGGCCGAACCTGCGGACGCGGCAGGTAAACAAACTGGCCCGGCCCGCCAGGGTCCTTACCCTGGCAAGCCGCATGCCAAAGATTGCCGATCCCTGNTCCCTCGGCCCGCGCCGCTTCCCGCAGCCCCCATTGGCCTGGGATGGCGAACCGCGGCCAGTGGGAGCCGCGATCGGCTGAACCTGCGGACGCGGCAAGTAAACAAACCGGCCCGGCCCACCAGGGTGCTTACCCTGGCGAGCCGCAGGCCAAAGGTTACCGATCCCTGCGTTAGAGTGGTCACAGTGGCCTTAGCTGCTTGCAGCTCAGCAGCTTGCTGTTCAACCTGTTGGTTTTGCTGCTGGCACTTCTCAGGTTTCTGGTCTGCGTGCTCTTTCAGCAGCACCACTTGAGAATTGAGCTCATGGCCGACCATGGCCAGGCCATAATTCAGAGCTCATTTTTGTTCCTTTCTACTAGGCTTAGGCTTGCTAGTGTGGTAGCGAGCCCACAAGATGGAAAAGTTGCCCAAGGAATCACTCCCTACCAGTGATTCCTGCTGCCAAGGATTTCCTCCCTTCCCAAAAGAATCAATATCATGAGCCAAAGAATTTTTATTAGACCGTGGAGTCCATCCTTGCAGACTGAAAATTCGATCCATCGTGCTGTAGGGAGTTGCTTACCCAACTCTGGAATTGAAAGGGTAACTTAAGTGAACGTAGAAGGGGTCCGGTAAGAAACCATGCCTTTATACATGGCACCTCGGCCCAAACTAGGCTAGCCTAATACACTGCCTTCTGCCAAAGAAAGTGGCCACCCTTTTGGGGCCCAGACCACTCCATACCTACCCTTTACAGGGAGTGGCACTAACGACACTGGACGGGGCAACCAGTAACCGCTACCTGTTACAGAAGGGGGGGCTCGGGCTTCCCTGCGACCCCTGATCCACAATAACAGGATTCCAATAGGGTTAGGATAAAATCCCACCCTTTGCCAAAGGAGGGGGAAAGGAGTCAACTGGTTCACTTGCCCTTTGGCTAATACAATAATATCCCAGTAAGAACTCCTTCCCCGAGTCTCAAGGACTGAAACTGCTGCTGTTCACAAAATAAAAATAAAATAGCCTAACAGGACCCTAAGGAAATGGCTAATCCAGTCCCCAGAGCATCCTGCCATGGGTCACCAGAAATGTTATCTCAAAGGGAAGCCAAGATAATTCTAATTGTGTAAGTGGGTATAGGTAACAGAATATAACAAGCCCCTTTTTCTCAGAAGAGCAGACTCGCCCTCTGACGTATCTGTCACTGGTGGACTGGTGAAGATCTCCCTCCCTCTTCCCTTGTGTGGTGCACGAATAATAAAGGCTGACCAGAAATAAGGTAAGTGTATTAGGGGATAAACTTACAGATAAGGGAAGAGACAAATGTAAATGAGCAGTAACTATATAACAAAAACAAACCAGTGACACAGCAGCTCTCCCTGTAAGCGTGAAGCTCAGACTCAAATGAAACCGAACCCACCCTGGCATTCAAAAAAAACATAACCCCAATTAAGAAACCCTAATTATTTTGTCTCACTATATTCCCAGCATTTCACTGGTGGTGGTGAAGTCCAGGACCTCTACTCCGTAGGTAATTGGAACCCATGGAGGAAGAGCACTGGAGAGGCCCTCGATGCTGTTGGGACTGAAGAAGCAGACCGAAAACCCTCAGGATGTTGACGTTCCCAGGAGCAGGACAGGTAAGGTGGAATGCCTCTTCTTCTTTCTTCTCACCTCGGAATGAATGGTATTCTTCGATGGTGCACTGGTGCCACGAAGACCAGAACTGTGTATGCACAGTTGCTGTGATGGACTGCTCCACCAGTCTGTGATTACAGTTCTTTTATAGAGGCTATGATGGGAAAACATAGTATGATCCTGGGAAAGGCAGGAAACAGTCTGAGGTGGTGTGGTCTTGGGATAGCCCAGAGGCAGGAAAAACCAGTTCAGTCCAGTTACATCCAGGCCAGGCTGACAATGCACAGAGGGGTCACAAGATGGAGTCACAAGATGACAGTTCAGACTCCATCTTGGATTGCTGCAATATCCTTAAAAACTGATTATTGGGTCTGATACACACATGTAACTCAAAAACAGCAAGGAGTCTGATGGCACCTTAAAGACTAACAGATTTATTTGGGCATAAGCTTTCATGGGTAAAAACCTCTTTTACCCACGAAAGCTTATGCCCAAATAAATCTGTTAGTCTTTAAGGTGCCACCAGACTCCTTGTTGTTTTTGTAGATACAGACTAACATGGCTACCCCCTGATACTTGACATGTAACTCAATAAACCATGAACAATATAACAGTTTATACAGAACAGGGGGTCACACTCAGAGGCTTGCTATGTGAAAGGGGTCACCAGTAAAAAACCACTGCTTTAGAAAGGTATCCAGTCTTTATTTAAAGACTTCAATTAATGGGTAATATATCAAATCCCTACATGACATATTCCAATAGTTAATTATTCTCAGTGTAAAAAATGTGCACCTTATTTCTAGTCTGAATTGGTCTAGCTTCACTTTCCAACCTCTGAATCTCCTAATGCCTCTTCTGCTAGATTGTAGAGCCATCTACTAGATGAATCTCTTACCCACATAGATATTTGTATACCATGATGATTAAATGACCTCTTAAGTTTTTCTTGGATAAACTAAATATAATGAGTTTCTTAAGTCTCCCACTAAAAGGCATGTTTTCCAGATCTAGAAACAGTCTGGTAGCTCTTTAGTGAACCCCTTTCCAATCTAACTTTATCATTATGATAAGGATTATGGCCCCAACGTGCTGGGCATTGTACAAACATAGTAAAAGAAAGTCTATGCCCTGAAGAACTTCCACTAATTAAAGAGAAGAGATTAACAGCTGGATTTTACATAAAACGGAAAGGAAGAATTTATTTAAAAATTCATTACAACACTCACCTTGGAATTCATCTGTTTATCAGTTTAACTGTTCTGCCTGTATGAAAGCACCATCCAAGTGCAGACACTACTTTATTGGAGGGCAAATGTTGCTTGCTGCATGGGTGATTTTATGTAAGTATAATATCTCAAATGATATAGTCTCTTGCCCAAAGAATTAAGAGTCTAAAATTAGCAATACAATTATAATTTTTTGTAGCGGTATGGGTGGGGTGCACACAGTTCCTATGATTTCTAAATCCTAATTTTCACACACATAACCAAGAACGGGAGGGGTGGAAAGGTAAATTTTTACTATGCTGCCTACTTTGAATTGGCCTGTGGACACACAAAACACAACTTTGAAAAGTTGAAAATCACATTAACAAAAGGTGATCTCATAAATAACACTTGAGATTATTGAAACTGAAATATTTTTAATTCTATTTTACATGTTGTGATTCATGCTGTTTGTTTACTTTCTGCATCTCGCTCAGCTCTCACAATGGAAAAAAAAACCCATACAGTTATTTTAGGTCAGTGGTTCTCAAATTATTGTACTGGTGACCCCTTTCACATACCAAGCCTCTGAGTGCGACCCCCCCCCCTATAAATTAAAAACACTTGTTTATATATTTAACACCATTATAAATGCTGGAGGCAAAGCAGGGTGGAGGCTGACAGCTGGCACCCCCCCATGTAATAACCTCTCAAACCCTTGAGGGGTCCTGACTCCCAGTTTGAGAACCCCTGTTTTAAGTGGGGGAGAAGGAGATTGCTTTCAGTCAGTTTCACTTTCAGATGCGAATACCCCAACCACGCTCCTGTGTTCACTGCAAGGGAATATTAAATTAATTAATTAATTAATTTAAATAACCCTCTCTCCATTGGGATTTTTTTTTTTTTAATGTGCGCACATTTCAGTTAGTCTGGTTTGGAGACAAAGTTTGATCTGACAGTGTGCCTGGAAATATCTTCAGGCTGCTTACTTCCCTTATTTTTTCCCCAAAGGAGAAGCTGGGGGAAAAAATTAATTAAATTACTTCTGGATAAACTCGGGGCTGTACAAAATACATAATGAAGACTCTCCCTATCACTTAGAGCTTTCATATGAAAAAAGAAGAAGAAAGGATCGTTCATTATTACTATTGTATTAATGATCATTATTAATATAAAGAAATATAGTAAATAGAAAAAAGTTCCTCAAACGACTGGCACTAGCTTTAGATCGGATTACTGCCCTTTAAACCATTGCAATAGGGCTAACAGCAGCACAGCAGCCCCTCTAGCGCAGAGCACACCGCTTCAAGAGCATGACGCTGAGCAGCGGCAGCAGAGGCGCCCGAGAAAAATGATTCCAACGTGTGTTGGCAGGATGATGTTAAATTTCCGCGAAAATCCAGCATGCATGTGCGGGTTGCAGCTGCACTTAGGGGCATCACTGCAGGGAGCGATTTCCACATGAGGCTGCACACACAACCTTTCCAGAAAGTGGTGTCATTTTTGCAAGGTGTTGGCATAAACATAATGCGGGTCTGTTTAAAAAAAACACGAACAGTGTTTGGTTTAATCATTTATGCTCTTTAACTGCCAAAACAGCTCATCAGAAGAAGAGAGAGCGTATGTGAAAAGTTTTTTGGGGAAGGGGGTGGTATTCAACATATGGCACTCGATTAATCTCTAAACTGAGACTGTTAAAACATCTGCTGTCTCCAAATGTTAAGCAGTATTTTTTTTTTAAATAGCCTTATTAGGGAAGCGCCCCTGGGCATACGGACAAAATTAAGAGACAACTTGTTTTTGCTGCTTTATTCTGAAACTGACCGATAACTCACAAAGCAGTCGAGAAATGACAGGATTTTTCATGAAGCGCATAACTGCATCTACAACGCTCATCGCCACATCCAGTCAAAGCAAAAGCCTCTTCTATACCCTAATAGACGAAAATGAGAATTTCACATGCTTTTTAACGTTAGCGTTTCAAAGAATAGAAGTCGGGAGTTGACAACGATTACTTAAAATAATAATGCTTTTTAAGCGATTGTACTGGAATGAATTTGCACAACACCTCAGTACGTAAAAGCCACATTTCTGGTGCACAATTTGCATGGTTTTTATTTAAAAAAAATGAACAAGTTTGAAATGCTCCATCATCACGTATTATTTAAAAATAAAAATTGAATTAGCATACCTGGACTATAAATTGTAAGATATGTATATACAATCGGGGAAATGATCACTTAGTTTATTCCCCTTGATGATTGGGGTTGTTGTAGGTGGAGGTTCCTGCATATTTATCTCTCTGTTACAAGAATCCTGCTTTCTGACAACATAGTATTAATTTATCTCCAATCCAACTAGAAATCTATCAACTTTTAAAACTTAGAAACTTTTGTCAATTATCTTATGCCAATAGGATATTATATCACTCTCCCTTTTCCTTCAAAATATTAATAAATAATCACAATTACTGGCTTTTGGAGTTTATGAATTCACTAAGATTTGGGGGGTGGGGAGAAGTTCATTGACACAACGCACTCCCCATTTTACAGGAGCAGCCAGGCAATAGGAAGGGGAAATGAATAGGGAAAGATAAAGCCTTTCATTGAGTAGCATAACCTTAATGCATGGGTGAGGGAGTCCCTCCTTCCTTTCCCCAATGCTGTAATAAAATACAATTTTTGCAAAGTAGATATGTTTCCAGTGCTTTCTATTGCGGACTTTTACTGATAAGCTCCCACACAATGACGTGATAAGAAGCTAAAAATGATTTAAACCATAGTTTGCATGGCGCATGGATTTGAAATCACGTGTGATCCTTTGCTTTTTGGGAGGGAGGAGGTAGATGACTTTTGATGAAAGATAATAGGAATCGTGTATACCTCATTATGATGGCTCTACTCATTAGCAAGTATCAAAGGTGCTGTAGAAAAGGTTCAGATTGTCTTTTTGGTAGTTAAACAAACATTTCACATCATTGACTAAAATATCTACTCGGTTTGGGAAAATCCCCCTCAAACTTTTTGCGTTTTGTTTTTGAATGTGACTTTATTCCTCATGCAGTTAAACCAAGGCAGTTTCATCCTCAGTACTGTTTCGTTTTGAACTGCAATTTGAGGGTTGTGGGTGGGTGGGTTTTTTGTTTTGTTTTGTTTTTGGTTTGGGGGGTGATTGCTAATTTCCAATTAGCAATTTTGATCTTTGATCTTTGATTAATTTTTTTACAATAGACCGGATACTGATTTCCCCCAGTTGATAAGGTCGGAAGGTTGTGTGTGTGTGTCTTTTTTCCCCCTTTACCCTTCCTTGGTTTCTTTTGATGTAGTGAGGAATGCTTCTTCCTTAAAATATAATCTGCCCAGTAACAACAGCGCGCAGCAGCAAAAGCCCCAGAGCTATTGGCTATGCAAATAGAGGGAGGGGAAGCAGCTCCCCAAACTCTCAACTCACACTTTTAAAGTGATATTTTCTTTCCCTCCTCTTCACCTTCATTGTACTGGGGGGACTGAAGGGGTGATTAGGAGGTGTGCTAGCCACATACACCTCTTTATTTTCTGCCTGGCCACCTTACTTTTCATGCAAACCCATCTTTAGGAGCATACAGTTCCTCTTCTCTGGTTCCAGCAAGGCTGCAACAGAGACTTAACAAACTTGACACACTTCACAAAATGCTGCCTTGCATAGGCTGGGAGGCACAGAGGGGTGACAATGAACTGAGATGTGTTGTAAAAGGTTAAAAAACACTCAGAATAAAAGTTAAACTCCATGGTTAAAATAATAGATGCAAAAAAAGCAAGAGCATGAATGATCCTCATAGCAAATCAAGCATGATGGAAATCACATTTATTGCCAAGTGCAATTTAAAAATATATATATACAATATAAAGGAGATCATTAAGAATAACTGATGCAGGAAAAAATGCAGTGCTGAAGGGTGAAAGTCACAGAGCAAGTGCGGGACAAATCCGCCCTTCTGCTCCCCCACCCCCATTATATTTCCTAGAAAGCTATATCAGTGTGACCATGCAGTGCTAACACAGTTCTGGCTGTTAGTCAGAAATACATCGACATATTCGAGGAAGTTGCATTGTGGCCACTGCTAGATCTCCCCAACAGCAGCGTGAAAATACTGCAAAATATACAAGCATCAGCAAGCACACAGCCTTGGAATCTTCTTTTGTACGGTCTCTGTTTTGCCTTTAGTCTTTCGCTGGCAAGCAAAGTTTTCCTCCTGGTTGGAGGTCAGGGGGGTTGGGGGGGGGGGGGGGGGGGGGAGAAAATGTGTGTGGGGAAAGGGGTATCCGAAGGCTTCTGTTTAATCTGGAAGAAGAAGGAGGATCTCCAGTGAGCAAGGAAATGGCATGGTTAACACACACAAAACTAAGCTGATACCACTCGGTTCTGTTCTTGCAATAAGCAATTAAAGAGAGAGAGAGAGAGAAAGAGAGAGAGAGAGAGAGAGAGAGAAACTTATATGGATCCAGATTGCCCGGTGTAGCAGAAAGTCTGGAGCGATTTTGTTTGGTCGCTGTAACGAAGAAAAAGAGAAGCTGTCATTTTGTGTGTGTCTGCCCTATACAAGGGCCTCCTGGTTCCTTGTTAGCTTATAGAGGGGGAAAAAAACGCGTTTGATGTTACATCTGACCAGCTGCTGTTCTCCATAATAACAAGCGAGAGAACTGCCTGCCCTAGTGCGTTGCGTCACTTTTGCTTCAACTTTAGGCTAGAAATCAAGAGAGCGAGAGAGAGGAGAGAGAACTTTCAAGGAAGCAGGAGGGAGCTGGAAAGCCCTGCAGTCTGCCTCCCACCCATTCACCCCTCCTCCTTTGCCCCCTCCTTCCCCTCCTCCTCCCCCCAAAAAACTTTTCCATCAGAGAAAGAGGGAGATCTCTTTGGAAACATGGAGCTGCTGTGCTGCGAGGTGGATCCCATGCGGAGAGCTCTGCCCGACCCGAACTTGCTCTATGATGACCGCGTTTTGCACAATTTGTTAACCATAGAAGAGAGGTATCTGCCCCAATGTTCCTATTTCAAATGCGTCCAGAAGGACATCCAGCCCTTTATGAGGAGGATGGTGGCGACCTGGATGTTGGAGGTTTGTATTAAATTGAGAGGCAGAGCTTCTCCCCCCCCCCATCGGTCTGTCTCCCCTCTTTGCCCCTAGTTCGGGATTTCAGGGGGTTCCTTTGCACAGGGGTGGTGGCTGCATAGCTCACCCTTTTGCAAGCTCCTGAGTTTGTTTTGTCCCTTCTTTTCTTGCAGTGTTTCCCCCCAGATCATGGTTTTTGCTAATTCATTCAGTGCTTTTCTTGTCGGGGGGTGGTGGTGGTGGGGAGGGGGAGGCAGAAGGGGATGTGAAATGATTGTGTCTCGGTCGTTTGACTGTGAACCTGTGAAGAAAACTGCCCTTCCGGGGCTGCTGCTTTGCAAAGAGGGGTGCAAAATGGGGGAGAAGGAAAGTTGCAAAAGTCATTTGCAAAACAAGGAAAAGAAAACCCTCCTCTTCCCCCAGGCTACTGGATATGCTCGAGTGAGGCTTTTATGGCGAGGGGAGCTGCCCCAGATGCCGTGCAAAAAACAAGGGGTGACCGATCCCCCCCTGATTTTTGCCCAACAAGTATTTCTGTGCCCACGTATGCAGTGCTCAGGACGTGCCATTTTTTCGCCATGTTGCTTTGCATGCAACTCTGCTTAGAAGCGCTGAGCCACCCCCACCCCAAAAAAGAATGGATCTGAAATACACCCCCGTCTCAGCATGGCTGGCCCCCAGCTTGAGGGGAGGCTGCTGGGGAGCCCGGTGAGCCGGGGAATCCCTCCCTCTCCCCAATACTTACCCTGCAAGGGCGGCTGTGGGCCCAGAGCCCTCCAGACTTTGCAGCCTTGCGCTGGCCCCCATCATTTCCCCTTAAGATCTCGCTTTGGGGGGACCCCTCCCCGCCCATCCCCCCCAGGCTGGGAAGCCCAGACCCTCCTCTTGGTTTTCATGTGAAATTTGCCCCTTTCCCCCCTGGGTTGGATTTTTGATCATTTTTTGAAACCTTTTTCTCCTGCTGAGGATCCAGGCTCTTCCCACCCCACCTCCCCCCCTGCCGAATCGCGGGCCCAGGGCTGGGGGAACACCCCCCTTGGGAATTTTTACAATTGTCGGGAATGATAGGGGGGCGCCTGGTGATGCCATCGCTCCAAAAACAGGGGCCCTCGGGGCGTTGTAAATATTTTTATTTATTTTTTGAAAATATGACGAAATCCAAAAAGGGCAAAAAAAAAAAAAAAAAACAAGAAAAAATTGGGTCGCAAAGTCTGAGGCGGCGGCTGCTGCTGCTGCTCGATGGGCTTTCGGCTCCCACACTGTGACTTAATTCATTTCTTACTGAATGAACCAAAGGAATGTGAAAGCCGATTGACAGCCTTCCCAGCCGCTCCAGAGATCGCCCCCTCCCCCCAGTCTAGCTCCCCGCAAAAAAAAAAAAAAAAAAAAAAAAATCATTTAGAGCCATTGGTAAATTTCATGTGATCACTCATTTTCTTCTCTCTCTCGCTTTCCTCCTCACCCCCACTCCTTGATTGCAGGTCTGTGAAGAGCAGAAGTGTGAAGAAGAGGTTTTCCCCCTAGCCATGAATTACTTGGACAGATTTTTAGCTGTGGTGCCCACCAGAAAGTGCCATCTGCAGCTGCTGGGGGCAGTTTGCATGTTCTTGGCCTCCAAGCTGAAAGAGACAATCCCCCTCACTGCAGAGAAACTTTGCATATATACGGACAATTCCATCAAACCCCAAGAGCTGCTGGTAAGCAGCCCCACTCTACCTCCAGTGTGTCCCTCTCCCCCTCCACCATCAGCTCTTGCGCTGACAACCTCCCCCCTCCTTCCAGAGCCCAACAAATGATACATTTCCCTGCCCATTTATAATTTTTTAAACAATATTTGAAAAGTTGAAGGTGTTAAAAGATTTTCATGCACTGATAGAAAGTGATCAAGATAAGTTTCTTGTATGAAAATAGCATGATTGTTTGAGGGGGACATCTCCCCATTCATTTTGAATGTACTGTATATAATTGCCTAATATTTAATATTCTTGTCCTTTTCCTATTTATTTATTTAACACAATGGTTAGCAAATGCCCTGAGAGATAATCTGAAGGCTTTGGTTACTGTTCGTGTTTTTTAAGAGATTTATACATAGTTAGCAGAAGATCTCTTTTTGATAGCATGCACATACATATATGTACATGTGTTTAAATGGGCAAGAAACTTTCTGAGCTGGGTTCTTTGTAAAGGTGCTTTCTTTCTGGTGCTCTGGTGCTGCACTGCCATCCAGTGTCAGACATGCACAATTGGAAATGACCTCATTTTTGAACCATTGCCAGAATCTCTTCTGTTTGTAGTTTCTTTTCTGCTTTCAGTTTTAAAGGAGCTGTCTGCAATATGAGGAACTTTTTAAAAACCCATGTTATGTCACTTGGTTTTATTCAGGTTACGTACCAAATAAAATAAATATTTATGGAGGATTTTTATCACCCTTTGGAAAATTTACTTTCAAAATTTTTTTCACTATTGATGCAGTAAGTCTTGTTTCTAAATTTCTTTCATTTATTGTTGAATCCCGCTCCTGTTGAAGTCAATGGGAGTATTGCCATTGACTCTAGTGAGAGTAGGATGGAGTGCTTCATACTGTGAAATTAACAAATTGCCCGTACAAGTGATACATTTATAACTTAGAAAATCATGGGTGGCATTTGTGCCTTTTTTGTAAATGTAGCTCCTAGTGTTAACTCAATAAGGGTGAAATTTATCAAAATTCAGCTCTGTTAAAGCGTAATTGTAAATAAGGGCCCCCTCCTCACTGAGGAGTTCAGGATCAGATCTTAAGGTGAGAGAGCTGAAAAAAGTTACTTTTATTTAAATGATTTCTGATGAAATAATATTTGCAAAGCACTTTTAAGATACAAAGTACTGTGTAAGTGCTAAGTATTATTAGTTTGTAAGAGTGCATATTTCAATCAAATAGTTCTGTTCTCACAGATCCTAATTTGTAGAATCTGGCCCTGAATTCATACAAATACTTCTTATGTGAAACACCCATTGAAGCCAGTGGAGTTCCATCTGTGGAAAGGTTGCAAAATCAATCTAAAAGGAAGGGCCTTGCCCCCAAAATGCTGCTGTGCTTAATACACTGTTAATAGTTCCACCAGTGGTACTACCTATGGCAATAAACACTGTGGCCTCAATTCAGGAAAGCGCTTAAGCACATGCTTAACTTTTTTGATTTCAGGGGAAGTTAAAGTTAAACACATGCTTAAGTGCTTTGCTGAATAAAGATGCTTTCCTGAATTGGGGCTTGTATCTGGTAGTGTTAGAAAGATCAGTCCGTAATGAATTTAATTGTCATTTTATTAAAATATTTTATGATTTTTCTTGAGAAATTATGCAGGACTGGTTTCAAGTCACCCTTACGGAAACATTTCAGTAGAAGATTTCCAGGTTTTGAAGGGTTCTATATTATCCCAATAGCAGTTTCTATATCTGTTATGTTATTGGGTTCTACTCTGAAAAGTGACTGTAAAAATGCCATTGTGGGGTTCCATGTTTATTGTCTCTCACAGATGCCAGTTCAGATCTACTAAGTTCACGAATAAAAAAGATGTTTTTTCCAATTGCCAGCCCTACAAACTCAACCTGGGCTCTGAGAGTGCTGCTGGCTTTCTGCAGGCTCATGCATCCTTGAGATTAAAGAGTCTATAAATGGAATTTATTTAATAATTCTGATGATGCATGAAGTGGAGTGGAATCCAGTTCCCTCTCTCTGATCTATGATGGCTCTTTTACTAATAGCAGTAAAATGTATGAAAAACTTATTTTAGAGACTAAAGGAAGGAAACATGGCTCTGAAGGTACCCAAAGAGCAGATCTGTTGCGTGAGAAGGCACCATTTTTATATATAACTGCTTTTTGAAGCATAACCACACTTATGGGCCTGAACCGTCATTCCTTGTGCACCCGAAAGCTTCTTGTGACTTCTCGGGGAGTTTTGTGTGTGCAAAGAATGCAGGATTGGGTCCTATGTGGTACATTGTCAGATGTCTTACAGTCTTCTTCTTGGATGTGTCATATGCGTTTCCCTGCTGCACAACTTGCTGTGGCATACGTGAAATACAGTTTGACGCAAAGGACATCTCTAAAACAATTGTAGAGAAAATGCTGTGGGGCTGACTTTCCCAGTGGAAAAAGAAAATGTCTGTCTTGCTTATTTGTGTGCATAGTTATCCAGTGGGCTTTAAATGGCTATAAATTAAGCACTCTAGCCATTTAAAATAAGTTACTAGGGAAGGACCACAGTGACCTTGGCAATATCTAATTGCAGGCTAAACTTTCTGGGTGGGCATTCAGCACTGGCTGCAAAAAAAGTAAAATCTTGGCAGGAACTGCCAGGCCTCATTATTTTCAGTGTAGCTTGACATTTCCAGTGTTCAAAAAAAAATGAAGGAAAAGCAAAGTCAACAACTTCAAAGCTTCAGAGGCATATTGCAAAAAGGTTTAAGCAAAACCAATTTAGCAGTGATATAATTACAATCAGTAAAATGAGTAAGCTTTTTGTTCTTTTTCGTCAGGCTTGCCTATGGTTTTTCTTTTTGTTTTCTTCCTTCAGGAGTGGGAGCTGGTGGTGCTGGGAAAGTTGAAGTGGAATCTTGCAGCAGTGACTCCACATGATTTCATTGAACACATTCTAAGAAAACTGCCTCTACCTAAAGACAAGTTGCTTTTGATCCGGAAGCATGCACAAACATTCATTGCCCTTTGTGCCACAGGTAAGACAAGGTGTTTTGGGTCACTGCTTCCTGCTTTTAGTGGTCTTAGAAAGATAGATTACAGCCTATGGTGATACAAAGGGCCCTGTCCTATATCCCTAGCTCACATGGGAAGGCCCATTGAAGCCGATGGGACTATTCACATAAGGGCTGCAGGATCAGGCCTTGAGATCGATCATATGTTTGCTAATGCAGAATTCCTACACTGGAGAACAGCAATAACGAGTTAAACCACTGTGGCCTGATTGTAGCCAGCTCTCACTGAAGTCAATTGAAATTTTGCCATTGACTTCAGTAGATGCTGGATCAGAACCTTTGATTTTTCTGCTTTATCTGTTCATTTTTTAACGGGTCATAAAGGTGGTTTCTGAGGACAGATATGGTACATCCAAAAATATCAGAAGCTGCGATGGAATGTTGACAGGTTCTTTATGAAGTCTTGTGTTCTCTGAATGTTTTCAGATATTATTATAGTCACGTCATTCTTTAGTATTATAAGGAAAAAGATGAGTTGGGGAGAGCATTTTTTGTTTTAAATTGCCAAATATATATGTTACAATGACACTGCCAAGATAAAATATTATATGTAAACATATGTCTTATTTGTGATACCACTAGATTATGGAAGGAGAAGGAATGGAAACAACATCAAGTTTGCTTTGTGTCTGTGACACTTTTTTTTACTTTACTCCAAAGTTAACCAAGAAACTAGGCAGTCATTTTCACTTTGTGTTTATGGACAGTCATATTTTCTGCTTCTCCTGTGTTTGGGTTTAACATACACCATGGAAATGTTTAAATAATTAAATCTCATTTAGTCTTTACATTTATTTATTTAAATCTTCAACGTATTTTAATTTATGTAAAAATCCTTCTTTAAAAAATAAAACCTAGACATTGAGCCTTACCCTACTTAACAGCATCCCTATAAAATTCTGCATCATGCTGTTGTTGATTCAGATACAGTTGCTTACAATAGGTCTAATCGTTAGTCCTCTGAGGAGGAGGCAGAGTTACAGTTCACTGACAATCAATCATGTTACAGGCAGAAATGTACGGTGCTGTTTGGAACAGGGACTATTTCTACCTATGAACTAGTGCAGCATGTAGCAGAGTGGAGTCTAGACTGGGGAGTAGAGGTGCTACCATAATATAAATAGTTACTATTATTTAATGGCATTTGAGAGCTGATAACTGTCTTTTGCACAGTAGGCTAGTTTTCCTACTTGTACAGATTTTAATCTTTAAATACTAATTTTATGGACTATATAAATGTATATGCTTTAAATTTGATTAACTTTTTAACCATTGAGATTAACACACACACACATGCACGCACACATGTGTCTACTCATATGTGACAGACCCATGGCTGACATTGTCAAATCTAGACTTCAACTTTCCTTATGCTGTGTTTACATTGTGGGGACTATAGCAGCCTTGCTATATAGCCGTTATGCCGGTATATCCCCGTAGTGTGGGTGCAGCCTACACTGGCAGAAGGGTTTTTCCATTGCTGTTGGAACACCACCTCCCCAAGCGACATTAGCTTGGTTGATGGAAGCATTCTTTCATCGATATAGGTGCATCAAAACCGGGGGTCCGGTCGGCATTTTTCACACCCCTGAGCACTGTAGCTATGTCAGCTTCAGTTTTAAGTGTTCATGAGACCTAAGTCTCAACTCACAACTACCCATCCTTTTTTTTTTTTAAACACCTTTCTAACCTCCTTTTACGGCCATCAGACCCTTTATTCAGGCAAGATTCCATTGAATTCAATGGGAGTATTGCTTAAGGACTGCAGGATCACTCTTGGTAATTTATCAGGCAGTTTTGGCCTAATGAACCCTTTCCTTCAGGATTTATCAGTTGTTATGTATATACTGGCTTCACCTCTTCTAGTGTAAGCATTAGGGGGTTAATCCTAACATCCCTGACTTCTTTTTTCTCCTGGAAGTTCTTGGTGTTTCACAGGCTCTCCTACCCACTCATCCAGAAGTTACAACACCCTCGCTCTAGCTTTGGTCTTGCTGTCAGAGATCAATCCTTCGGCACTTCGGATTTTGTTCTTCTCAAACCAGCCTGTTCCTGCCTTTGCTTTGGTGCACTCATCCACTAAAGCAGAGGTTCTCCAGCTTTTTCATTCATCAGGCCACTTTGTGAAAGAGAAATGACCCACCTCCCCTTCCAGGCTTCAGTCTCCAATTCTCTATTTCTCAAAATTTTTCATACTGCAGATCTTTGGAGGGCCATGAACTGTAGTTTGTGAACCAGTGTCCCAAAGCCTGGGTACCTCTCCATTCTCTCTCAATGATTTATCTGTCTGTTGACTCCATTTCCCCCCCAAGCAACTATCAATATATATAACTCTATCCTTTACTCAGCCAATGACCAGTTTGCACCTTCCTCCATCTTGTATCTCCTCCCACACTACTTGTGCTCTTTCGTACATGGATTCTGTTCATGAATTCAATTCCTTTGGCTTGAGCCTGAAGAGACAGCAGATCAGAGCTCCTTGCCCATCAGAAGATATGGAAAGCCCAGTGTATTGTATATAATCTAAGAGTCCGTGGATTATCACTGTGCACACTGATGGGGCTGGCTGTGGACAATGGAATACATTCTTTTTTTCCCATCCCGTTTGCCACAATTTGTTGTGAGGAAATGATGACATTTGCTTTTCAGGAATCAAAAAAGTGTATATAACCTCACTGCAGTTTCAAGATTGGGGGCCTCATTCCCCCTTGATTTACTAGCAGTCTGCATCGCTGTGTAAATTATTATTTGTTTTACAATAAATGCCACATTTTTGTTATATTTCCCCTTCTCCACGTCTCTCCTTAAAAGCGTTATTGTTCTTGTCTGTGAAGAAAAGTCCCTTCTTGTTGGACTTCCTTCCAACTCCAGTCGTTGTCACCTTTTCTTGCCCTTTACTTCATAGCTATCATCAACCACTCCATCGTCACTTGATTTCTTTTCCCTTTCTCACACAAAACATCTTACTCCGTTTAGGTAAAACCTACTCTTTTATATCGCCATTTGCCCTTTCTGATCATGGTGGCCTCCTCCAAGCTATGACCATTTCTCCCAGTACAACTTCCCTAGCCACTTTTTGCCTGGCGTTTGACCTTTTCCCACTACCAAAATTGACCCTCTGTGGGTGGTTAATGACCTTGCCATTGACCGTGGACCATAGATCCCTCTCTTTTTCACTTCGTGTTTGACCCCAGTGCAGTTTTCTTTACTATCAATCACTTTCTCCTCTTGAGTGTCTCATGTAAGAAACTGGTGTCTCCTGCACTTTCTTCCTCTAATTTCAATCCTAGCTCTCTAACTACTCCTTTTTCATTTCTGGTGGAACCTTTATATCAGAGGTTTTCAAGTTTTCTCCACCCGTGACCACCAAACGAGCTGTGATCTCTTGTCCTGTTCACAGTCCCATAATCCTTTGTGTCAGCAAAGGGATTGGAGTCACAGCAAGCAACCATTGCTAGTTTTGGATGGGAGTGCTGGGTGGACACTGATGGAGTGTTGGATTGTGATGGGTGATTAGGGTTGCCTTCATAGGAGAATCACTTAGACATGATGGTCAGTGATGCAACCCCATGCTCAGGGTGTCCCTAAGCCTCTGACTGCCAGATGCTGGGGTTGGGCGACGAGATAAATCACTTGATAATTTCCTGTTCTGTGCCTTCTCCTAAAAGCATCTGGCATTGGCCACTGTCAGAAGACAGGATACTGGGCTAAATGGACAGCTGATCTGACCCAGTATAGCCGTTCTTATGGAGAGGAACTCAGCCCCCTTTGCTATCTAACTTTTCCCTTCTAGGGTTAGATAGTAATATTATAGATGATACCCATTTTTATATTTCCCCTTAACTCAATCCTTCATTTTCTTGTCTCCCATCTATTTGTCTGTCTTGACTCTGGGGCCAGTTTCTGAAACCAGTTGCATGGACGTAAATCCAGAGTGTCTCCATGAAGTCTGTGGCGTTATTCCTGATTTACATTCGTGCAACACACATAAGAACACATTCCTCTGTTTGCTGCTAGCTGCCCCTTAACATCCTGCTACTGAATGATTTGAAAAACCGGAGCTCATCTTGAGCATAAAAAGCTCTCTTTGTTCCTCCTCTTTGACTCAGGTCATACCCTCTGTAACCTAGACCTTAGCCTGAAAATTGAGGTCAGAAATCTCAGGGTCATCCTTGACCCCAAACTTTCATTTCCCTTCCAAGTCTTTCTTGTCTTTAAATCTGCCTATCAGCACCTCCTGAACACAGAGTTCATCCTTACCCTGACACGCTGCCTCTGCTTAAATCCTTTTCCGTCCCTTAATCGCTTCCTGTCGTGTCTATACTTTCCTTCTTCAGTGGTCCTTTACATTTTTATAGGTGCCAGATTGCTGTGTCCAGACGCTCCCTCCAAGAGTGGGAACCAGATCTTTGCTTATCCTTTCACCTTTGCGGGCTCCCTAGTTCAGTTTGGAGTTGTTCTTTCACTTGCATTGCCCTGCCTGCCTGGGGCTACCGCACTCCAAACCAAAGAATGACTCCTTGAGGAGTAAGTAGATGCATTAGTTTTAGAGCTATGTGCTGGACATCCCAAACTGTGGCTGGAAAGAGGAACAGTCAGCATTTCGTTGACTTGAAATCTCCATTTGTTCCCCCCTCTTTCAGGTCTGTTAGAGTCCAGATTGCTGGCTCCCACCTTACGTTATGTTCGCCTATCAAAGGCAGGACATAACATTTACTCCAAGACCTCCAGGTAAACAGATATTTGGATGAAAGTGGAGGCAGCCAGACCAGGCTTTGGACATGCTGAACTCTGAGTCATGAACCCCAGATCACAATGAAGAGAACTTGGCTTGGTTGTTCTATTGTGAGAGAGTAGTTTAAAGCTCTGAGGGCCACATCTGTGCCTCAGGACATGCCCTGGGCACCCCTGCTATGTTCAGTCTTCACCCATCCTTCCCTCTTTCTGCCTGTTTTGAGAGCCATTGTGCTCAACTCTGTAAAGTGCTGTCCCTCCAAAAGTGAATACATGGTGCTATGCAGTAACTCTCAACAGCAGCCTGGATTTTCTAAAATCAGTGGAAAAAACAATGATACAATAAATGCTTTGCTGCAGGTATTAATCTTTTGAAAAAAGCATACAGGGTGAAGTGGTCATGGTTACATGATTATTTCTGGTATAATGGGGCCTGAAAGAGGCATAGCCATACAGTGCTGTTGGGACACAAAGAAGGGTTTTTGATAATTCAGGCGAAGGTGGCATATTGGACAATATATCAGGCTTCAGAGCAAAACAAACAAAGGGTCAATCCTGCTGCTGTAATGTTTTGCCATTGGCTTCATTGAGGCACAGGATCAGGCTCCAAATATGGTATAACTACATCTGAAGAATCAGATAAGAAGCAGCAGATAGAATATCACCACATATGGAATCCTTTCCCACTCCCCCCCAACTCTAGCTAGCATTAACAGTGTTGCAGTTGATTAAGAGTATATTCATATCTTGGTCAATACAATTAATACAGAGGCATAGTCTGGCATTTAGGGGCAAACCCACTCCCTGCAGCTCCGAACCTGAGTTGCTGGACTTGTTGCTGGGAAGATGCCTGGGGGGAAGTGGAGGACTGGATCCTTCTGCCGCAAACCCTTTGTACCAGACCCTCCACTGGCGTAAACTGGCATAATTCTATTGACTTCAGTGAGTCTGCGCTGGCTTTCACCAATTATAAATCTGACTGTTAGATTTTTCATTTGTACGGGGTCTAACAGAAGGTGGGTCTCGATCCTTGATTGGGGTTCCTTACTGCTACCATAACACAATAAATAATATTAATCACCTGGATCGATCGGTCTTCAGCTGTCGTTAAGACTGCGCCGATCACAACACATCCGTCATTCTTCTCTTAATAAGGAGAATAACCATCCACAAAACAGAGCTCATGGTCAGCTAAGCAGCATGTTCTATTAAGCTGCCATATAATACATGGTTACTTGGATCGTGTTAAACATACTTTTCCCCATTTATCTTCTATGAAAGGCGGTGCTACTAACTCCAAACATTAGTATTCAGGGCGCTTGAAAATTCTGTCAGACTTTCCTTGGGGAGCGCTGATCAAAGCCAATATAGGGTCATATCTAATTTGTCTTATTCATGTGATCAGTGACTGAAGTCACTGGGACTCTTCAAGGCAAATAGAATGTGGGCTCTGCCCATCCTATTTACACATAGTATTGAAGCACTTAAATCAGTGTCATGTTTGCTTAATAGCCTTTTGTTTGGTTGTACCTGGTTCTAGTATGTTATTTCTAAAAAATGCTAAAAAATGGGCTGGTTTTGCCATTTAAAAACAAAGCAGTTAACATGGAAAAAATAATTGCTATGTCTAGTAGAAATACGAAAGCAAGAAACGTACTGACGAACACAGTAGAGTTCACGACATGTATGCATAATAAAGAAAGAAATACACATACTGTCCGACTGGATCAGAACCTGGAACAATTAAACATATTG
Organism: Trachemys scripta elegans; assembly: GCF_013100865.1. NCBI lineage: Eukaryota > Metazoa > Chordata > Testudines > Emydidae > Trachemys > Trachemys scripta. Next base: position 130,276,414 of record NC_048298.1, read on the forward strand.
TTTAGACTCCTCCTCTCGTTTCCTCCAAACTTATTTTTTAAAATATTGGGCCACGTATGTCTCTGGGGTTACAGTATTGGCTGGGTGGAGTTTCATGATGGATTCATTTAGCCCACTTATGTTTTGGGGAGTAAATATAATTTTCAAATTGTATAGATTACTGACCTGATTCTGTAGTCCTGTTGTAGGTAAAACTTCCAGTGACTTCAGTGGACAGGAACTGCAGACTCTTCATTTGTAACACTTCATTTGTAACACTGAGAAAAAATTCTTTACTATATCCTAGAAATGAAATCTACCTTATTAAAAAGCTGAAACCAGGACACTCACAAAAGGTAATTGTAAGTAGGTAGGGTTCCCACGTTGCTCCTGACACAATGTGCATGTATATACTGGATATTGTTCAGACTTGCAGGATCTCTCTGTTCCAGCCCCTAGTTCCCTGTTGCTTCAGAGAGACTTTCAACCTTTCATTTTCCTAGGTTGGTAATGAGGTCCAGGGGGCCTGGATGCCAGTTGAGTCAGCAGAATAGCTCTGCATCCCTGATTCTGCAAGGTGCTGTGCTCTGATAGTTCCCACAAAAGTCAATAGCATCTTGCAGGATCAGACTCATAGTTTTTAAAGGACTTGTGGAATAAAATGCTATATACATTGATGATAGATAGAATAGGACTCCATGTGGGTTTTGCCTGGGTGGGAATAGAAAGTGAAACCATTTGTGATTTCTTGTAATCTGCTTCTTTTCTTTATACTTTTTTGCTATTCAGACATATTGTAGCACTTCAAAATACTGCCCTTGCCATCATTAAACCTCTTTTGTACTTTGCTTTGCAATCACATAAATCATTATGAAGATTTAGGGCCAAATTCTTCCCTTGGATGCATGTGCTAGATTCCCACTAGCTTCCATGAGAGCCACACCTACAGCTGACAGAAGAATTTGGCTCATAGCATTGACGTGGGCATCACACAGGGAGTGCTTTCATAGGATTCCCACTATATGGCTATCGTCATCATCTCCACCAAGCAATTAAAACATTCCTGTATATTCTTCAGGCCAAATGTTGAAGTCCTTACTCCTTTTATTTTACTATTTTTTCCCCAAGGAAGTACTATTGACTTGACCCCAATGGGCATTTTGCCTGGGTAAAAACTGAGTAAAGGATGTCAGGGTTTGGCTCAGTGTCATTTGTAGGGGGAGGAGGGAGGGGTGTAGTTAAAAATAACATTGTACAAAAAGCTTGTTTTATATCTCTTGCCGGAATGTGAGGGGCTTGGAGGGGGTCCTGCATCCCTGCAGATATGGTGCTTCATATTTATGTTTTGGTTGCACCTTGACAAACATTTCACGTAGTTATTGCTTTGCTTGAATATGGAAATATGTTAATTACAGCCTTTATTCTGCTGTCTGCTCCTTTCCTCAGCCTTTTCTATTCAACCCTCTAGGTGGCCCAGCACAATGTGGCTTCTTTTCTTTGAATGAGCTCTTTCCACACTAATAGGGTCCCGGGTGATGTGGAGAACCATGTGCACAAAATTGGTGCACCGCCCCCCATTCCTTTGTGGGCATGTCAGGTTAAATTCATATCAGCAGGAAGGTCACTGCCATGATTTTCAATAGCGCGAGATGAGGTGATGACTTCAGACAATGGCGCCACACTCTCCAGTTGGAGACACTTGCCTTACCAGTTGCAGTAGTTAATTAATATGCTAAAAATAGAAGCCAGTGATACAAATCGCTGCCTGTTGTACAACAAAGACTGGGCATGTGCAGCTTTGATAGCCAAGTTTATGGTGCTTGTTATGGAGGGAAGTTAGCGTAGAGCTAGAAGCAATGTAAGACTTTCTGGATGCTGAGCTTTAGTCGCTCTGGGCCTCTGGCCATTTGCGAGCTGTCTCATTTGCATTATGAATGACATTAAGGGAACTAACAAGGTTATTGGGCATAGAAATGTTCTCATGTGACCACACGTGGAAGCAGACCTACAGCAGTGCTAGTTGGCAGGGGCACTGTGGCTCTTTATTCAGCTTCCTAGGAGGAGAGTTTCTGGGAGTACATAACTCATAGATATAAAATAAACCATGAGAAAAATTACATTCAAATAATGTGACGGGCCTTATGTAAACCCCTAGGAGGCAAGGAAATTCAGAGCGAAGACTGGGATTCCACCCTTCACTTAGCCCATTGTGCCTAAACATAGGGCACAGTATGTGTGATATCCCATGGCTGGAGAGCTCCTGCAATACCTACTATTGGCACTGCAGGGAGGGTGAGCGAAGGACAGAGTTTCATTCTTAATTCTGAATCTCTGCTTCTCTGTGTACAAGTCAGATGTCTAATGGTATTTGACTTGATTTTCAGGGAGAGGATTTAATTTCTTTGTTTATAGCACTATGATTCCTCAAAAAGGAGGAAGGGAGGGATACACTACATTATAGACATCAACCGCCTGCTATTTGTATAGGTAGTAATGACATAATTTGGTAATTAAAAAGTTAGAGCTAGATTATTATCCCAAGTTACACCAATGTAAATCTAGGCTAACTCCACTGACTTCAATGGAGTTACGCTGGATTTGCACTGATCTGCTTAATATCAGAATTTGTCCCGTGTTCTTTATCGTATTTTAATATCCTCTTTAAGAGCCTGATTGGGCCTGATTCTTCTCTCATTTACACTGGGATAAATCAGGAGCATCTCCAGTGTACTCAATGGACTAGATCCTCAGCTGCTGTAAATCAGATCCATTGACTTCTGTGTTACACCACTGTAAATCCAGATTAAACCCACTGCAGTCAGTGGGCGTACATCAGCTGGCCCCGGGGAGCTAGATCAGTGTAAAACCAGCACATATGAAAGGAGAATCAGGCCCCTGGAGCCAAAGTCTGCCTTCACCTTTGTAAATCCATTGACGTCAACGGATGTCCTGTAGATTTACACCTGTGTAAATGGGAGCAGACTCTGGGCACTAATTCTATCATGTAAACACGGTTTGGCCCACTTTTTTTTATTTTCTAAACATTTGTTATGTGCTCCCTGGACTGGGAGTGGGGCCTGGACAGTCACTCATGCACATAAATATTTACAATTTTTTTAAAACACCTATTTACCTGATTTTTGGAGCCATTTCTGTTTTTAAATTGTATTTTGGGGCCCTGAAGGCCTTCTTTCCTACACTTCTTCTTAGAAGATACCATATCTGCCCATAGTACAGCACTGTTATAGCATCAGTGGGCAAGTCCTGTGTTCCTTCAGTTGTGCCATCCATTTTTAAGCAGAACTCCCTGTTGAAGGCAATAGGGAGTTCTGCTTGAAATTCAGTTGTATGTTACGGCCCTGACGAAGGAGCTCAGGCTTTGATCCATTATGAATACATGCATTTACAGTCCTTATAAGGAAGTAGCGTGCTAGACTCTGATCTCAGTTTCATTCATATCATTCCATTTGCTTCAGTGGAGTCACTTCAGATATATGTGGTACCCCTAAGATCACTAGCTCTAAAGACTTGGAGTCAGGAATCTTGGTGCTATTCCTGATCTCCAGTTGACTTACTGCATAACTGTGGGTGAATAATTTTATTTCTCAGTGCCTCAGCTTTGCCATCTGTAAAATGGGATAAAACAATAGTTACTTGCCACATAGGAGTTTTGTGAGACATGTAAAGTGTAAAGTGCACTGACCTCCTAGAGGGAGAGTGTGGTGAGCTCGATAGAACATACTTCGTGTGAAGTGGCTGGCCTTCAGATGACAACTTCCCCTGCTCCAATGATCCTCTGTGTTCCAGATAGAGCCCTATGAGGAATCCATGTCATACCACCTCTCTTCCTCCTTCCTGAGGCCCCCCTGTGTCACAGCCACCATCTTTCTGGCTGAGTATTCCAACCAGATTACCAGTCCCTTCTGACCCAAGGGATTGCTGGTGAGCAAATGATGCATTCCTCTCTGAGAAGAGCATGGTGTCACCACAGCTACTCCAGTCACAGCCAACTCAGTGTGTGAGGGACTGAGATAGGGAATCAAACCCAGAGGGCCAAATTCTTAGCTGATGTAAATGAGCATAGCTTCACTGAAGTCAATGGGGCCACACCCATTTACACAAGCTGAAGGTTTGGCCTGGATCTCCGCCATGGTATTTTCAGGGCCAGTTTCTATTTTTGTAAATAGACTGAATATATTGACAAGGATCTGTTTCATACTATGTACTCATTGGGTTTTGAGAGTACTCATACTAAATAATAAAATAAAAGTTGATTGTAAACATGCAATATATTTTCTCCTCCCACCCACTTGAAAAACTCTCCTCCAATCTCTATGAATAAAAACCAGCAAAAAGAAGATTTTCGTTAAGTTACTGTTGAACTAAAGTCTTGCAAACCAAGTTTCAGTTTGAGCGGCGGTTTGCAATCAAGATAAACTGGAAACAGGATTTTGTAAAGGCAATTTGGATATACCATTCACTATATCAGTACTGAAAAAGCCTTAGAAAGGTAACTTATAAAGGACAAAACAAATTGGGATTGTGTTCTTTTGTTTCTTTCTGATGTATAAAAAATTCTAGAAAGGATTAAAAAAAATGGTTTCTGCTTGTTTATTAAAAGTATCAGGAATGTCTGTCTGATCTTCTCTGATTTTGCTAGATGGCTCACTGAAGGTCTCAAATTTGCATTATGGGCTTTCTCACTCCTTAATTGTAAAGGTGTGGCAGACTGGAAGGCAGGGGGGAAAGAGATATGATTAATTTTAACAAAGACTTCTTTTCTCCACGTTTGAGTTAAATATGTGTTAGTAGGGCTGTCGATTAATCGCAGTTAACTCACGCAATTAACTCAAAAAAATTAATCACGATTAAAAAAATTAATTGCAATTACTTACACTGTTAAACAATAGAATACCAATTGAAATGTATTAAATATTTTGGATGTTTTTCTACATTCTCAATTATATCAATTTCAATTACAACACAGAATACAAAGTGATCAGTGCTCACTTTATATTATTTTTTGTTACAAATATTTGCATCGTGAAAATTATAAACAAAAGAAATAGTATTTTTCAATTCACCTCATACAAGTACTGTAGTGCAATCTCTTTATCATGAAAGTGCAACTTACAAATGTAGTTTTTTTGTTACATAACTGCACTCAAAAACAAAATAATGTAAAACTTCAGAGCCTACAAGTCCAATCAGTCCTACTTCTTCTTCAGCCAATTGCTAAGAGAAACAAGCTTGTTTACATTTACAGGAGATAATGCTGCCCACTTCTTAATTACAATGTCACCTGAAAGTGAGAACAGGCATTCTCACGGCACTGTTGTAGCTGGTGTTGCAAGATATTTACGTGCCAGATGCACTAAAGATTCATATGCCTCTTCATGCTTTAATCATCATTCCAGAGGACATGCTTCCATGCTGATGATGCTTGTTAAAAAAATACTGCGTTAATTAAATTTGTGGCTAAACTCCTTGGGGGAGAATTATATGTCTCCTGCTGTTTTACCCGCATTCTGCCATATATTTCATGTTATAGCAGTCCCGGATGATGACCCAGCACATGTTGTTAATTTGAAGAACACTTTCACTGCAGATTTCATAAAACACAAAGAAGGTATCAATGTGAGATTTCTAAATATAGCTATAGCACTCGACCCCAGATTTAAGAATCTGAAGTGCCTTCCAAAATCTGAGAGGGATCAAGTGTGGAACATGCTTTCAGATGTCTTAAAAAAACAACACTCTGATGCGGAAACTACAGAACCCAAACCACCAAAAAAGAAAATCAACCTTTTGCTGGTGGCATTTGACTCAGATGATGAAAATGAACATGTATCGGTATGCACTGCTTTGGCTCGTTATTGAGCAGAACTCGTCATCAACATGGACGCATGTCCTCTGGAATGGTGGTTGAAGCATGAAGGGACATATGAATCTTTAGTGCATCTGGCATGTAAATATCTTGCGACACCAGCTACAACAGTGCCATGCAAATGCCTGTTCTCACTTTCGGGTGACATTGTAAACAGAAGCAGGCAGCATTATCTTTCGCAAATGTAAACAAAGTTGTTTATCTGAGCGATTGGCTGAACAAGAAGTAGGACTGATTGGACTTGAAGGCGCTAAAGTTTTACATTGTTTTATTTTTGAATGCAGTTGTTTTTTGTACATAATTCTACAAAATTAAGTTCAACTTTCACGATAAAGAGATTGCACTACAGTACTTGTGTTAGGTGAATTGAAAAATACTATTTCTTTTGTTTTTTACAGTGCAAATATTTGTAATAAAAATAAATATAAAGTGAGCACAGTATACTTCGTATTCTGGGTTGTAATTAAATAAGTATGTTTGAAAATGTAGAAAACATCTAAAAATATTTAAATAAATGGTATTTTATTATTGTTTAGCAGCACGATTAATCACGATTAATCGCAATTAATATTTTTGACAGCCCTATGTGTTAAATGAAACAAGCACAAATAGCCTTCACTAAAAACCTCTTCTCTCTCAACTGCTTAGGTTTCAGTTCCCTTTGATTTCATATTCCAACTAGTTATCCAGTTATACATAGAATTCCAGGGTAGACGAGACTTGAATTGTTAATGTAAAAAAACAAGCAGAAATTTCCCATTCCCTCTTTTTTTAAAAAGGAGGGAAGGAAGAACCATCTAGGCCTTCTTTTTCCATCATAAGTGGGTTTGGAAGATAGATTTTTATTGGTAAATGTTGGCAAATGTCGATTTCACCCCCCGAAAAATATTTCCATTGCTAATAATCAAAATTTACAAATATGTATAGCAAGAAAAATGCTGCTTGCGAACTTTGATTTAAGGATATTTGTTTTGTATATTTGACCTGTGATGTTGACAATTTGTGTTTTAATGGTTATGAAGTTTGAACTTTGAATGTCTGTTGTCATTAAATAATTGTGTAAATTCCTCTCCCAAATAATTTCCTACAACTGAAAATTTAAATAAATAGAAATTGGAAAAAAATGAATAAAACCCATAATTATGCACAATTGAACATTTAACTGGATAAAAATAGAAGTGTTTAAAATACTGTTGAAATTATAAAAAAATAAAAATTGAATTCTGCCAAGCCTAATCACAAGGAAGGAAAAAAGGGCACAAATACAATTTCTTTTTCTTTTGCAGGTCACCTTTAAGCCTCATCTATCTGCATCTAGCTTCTCTGGCTCAGTCAGAGCAGAAAGGACTTCAGTATTTCTGGCTGGTAGTCTCTGTGTCTTACAGCTTTGCTGGTCTGTGCTTGGAATAATTCTTGGGTCCGTTTCTGCAGATTTTAACTTCGCCATGTATCCACCATCAATGATAGCAACTGGAAGCGTGGGAGCAGCCATCTGTGGCCTTCAGCTTGATGATGGAGAAAGTTCACTCTCCGGTGACAGCCTAACAGAACTCCTGGCCAAGATCACAAACACAGATGTGGTAAGTGACCTGAAAACATTGTTGTTTCTTTGCTGAGAAAGCTGTGGAAAATATGATCAACATAATTTGCTTGATCCTGCTAGCCCATGGGAGTTCATGGGCAGAGGGCTTGCAGGACTGAGCTCATAGACGCCGTTACAAAGCTTTGGAATCGGCCCAAAACTCTCAGGGTCTGTGTACACTACAGTTAAAAACCCTCAGCTGGCCCATGCCAGCTTACTCGGGCTAAGGGGCTGTTTAATTGTGGTGTTAGGGGTTAGGGTCCCAGAGCTTAGGCTGCAGACCAAGCCCGATCATCTACATCGCAATTAAATGGCCCCTTAGCCCGATCCTGAGTCATTTGGCATGGGCCAGCTGGAGGTGTCTAACTGCAGTGTACACATACCCTAAGTCACACTCTACCTGGCTTTTCTGTGAATGCACAAGGGGTGTGTTTGTTGGAGAGAGGAAGTGTGTGCAACAAGCGAGCATCTGGCAGTCCCTGCTAGTGTCTTTTGTAATGCATTATCCCAAAGGGAGTAGGGAGAAGGCCTTGGACACGCCCCCCATCAACAGTGGCCAGCAGAGCAGGCCTGTCACAGAGGGGAGTGCACCCTACATACTTATGAGGGTTGATGAAGTGAGCAGACAGAAGGCATTGGGTTTCCCTGAGATCTCCCTGGGAATGAAGTTTTCCATCTTCGACACCAGGGACCAATGCAAGACTGGTCAAATCTGGGCCTGTATTTGCAGTCCTTGGATGGTGCATCTGTTATTTTGACCCTTCATTGATGCACGTTTTTTAAAGGTCCTTGATTTAAAGTCTTCATGCACTGTGTACAGTATATCCAGATAAAGAAATCAATTCTCTTTTTATTCCATTTACTATACATTCATTGAGGACACTTCTTAGGTTATGAGAAAGTCTTCTCAGAAATAACAGATTGGAATCTGGCAGTTTTTTGATGGTCTATGTGAAATGAATTTGGTGGTATCAGGTCAGTTTCCAAAACCCAATACGCTTGTTGGCAGTCTCAGCAGAGAGTTCAAACAATGTGAAAGGATCACTGAGAATGACCTACCCTGTTGCCCCTAGAGGTGGGTCTCACAAGTTCTTGGTTGAGCTATGCTGGGGGGAGCTTCATTGCTGCTGTCCAAGGTGCACCCAGTCTGTGGATAAATGTGGGACTTTCACCTCTAGGATTGTTAATCGAGCGTGTTTCACCAGCACTCAAATGACAAGAAAATGGGTGCTGGCTTCTGACAAGATGATGCTCTTCTACCATAAGCCCATCTGTTTACTGCATGCCATCCTAACGTATTAACTATAAATTGTTGTATTTCTTTTATCTTGCAAAAATAATATTCTGTGCATTTATTATATTTTTGGATGCATTATTGTCTAAGCCCTGCTATTTTTTCACCAGCAAATCGAAGTCTTTGCATTTCATTTCTGATTTCCAAGAATGATCCAGTTTTGCAAAAAAAAACCTGGCAGAATTTTTTTACATTTCCCGCCGCCTCTCATTGTTTTTAATGTGACATTTTGAATTTCTTTTAGTTGGAAACCACTTTGCACAGAAAAGAGGCAACATTTTGAATTTCACATGCTTTTAATGTGAAAGTGAACATGGTCATGGAAATTCACACACAATTACTGGGTCTAGTAATGGAATGAAATGAAATTTTTTACACAAAGTATTTGTTGCTTTTTGTACATCTCTACTATAGACACGTGTAGGGCAAGAGACTGTGTGAGTGCTATATAGCAATGCAGTAGGATAATGCAGTAAGAGAAATCACATACGTTATTTAGGCTGCATGGCCTGGTAAAAGTGGAAATCAATTATCATATAGTGCTCCTTTAGCAATGGGGGACACACATAACCCTTATCATTTGGTGGAGGGGCAATGGGGGGCACACAGCGCTTTGGCATGGGGGGGGATGAAGGGGCACACAGAGCCCTTGGCATGAGGGATGGGGTGCGGGAGTTGCAGGTGGTGGTCCCTGAGATAGAGGTGGATGGGAGGGTAGCACACAGGGAGCTTATGGGGGCGATGGAGGAACACAAGGAACCCCTGGTATGTGCAGTGAGCTCGGCTTACACAAGCTACAACATGTGTGTACTCCTCTGATAATAGTGCTGAAAAAAATAGTATCAGAAGGGAAATAAAACATCACGTTACCACAAACTGTAACTAATCGGGATTAGGATGAGGTCTTCATGGGGGATACATTATCCCATATCTACCTACTGTGGGGCTTTTTGTGGCTTCCCTCGAAGCGTCTGGTAATGTTAGAGACAGGATATTGGACCATGGATCTGATCCACTGTTGCAATTCCTATGCTCTTTAAAAGGATTACAGTAATACTTTTCTACTTCTCCCAACTTTATTTGTAGTTGTATGCAGTGAGCATTTTTTAGGATCGGGATTAGGTCCTGTCTGTTTACATTTCCTGTCATGTCTTTGCTTATCCTTTGCCATGGAGAAAGAAACATTTAAAAAGTTTAGGGGGAACTTTTCTAAGGAAGGCACCAGCTCCCATTGACATTCAGTGGAAGTTTGAGCACTTCACTGCTCTTTGTGCCTTTAAAAATTCCCCCATTGTATTTTTGAAGTATTTTCTCTGGGAATAGAAACAAGTGCAGCTTAGTAGCCCCCAAGCCCTATATATATAACTGGAGTCTTCATCAGAGTTCAGAGCTTTTTCCCTGGTGACACTCAGTGGAAGAGAGGCGTCAGGCTGCTGCCTAGGCTGTCACAGGACTACATTTTCAGTATCACTGAACTCCATCTAGGCTCTGGATATTGTTTCCATAGTAATGAGTGTTCGTCAGAGAGGGGAAAGAGTCCTGGATATACTGCTGGTGTGTCTGCAGGCCCTGGTAACGTTAGATGGGTTTGTTTTTGAGTGGCTGTGTTCTTTTTTCTCAGTGAGTCCTGTGTTGGGCAGTTGCTCATCTGTAAGGTTTCTCTAGCGCAGGATGCCATGGAAATCTTTTCCATCATTCCTCTTGTTTAGCATGGATGGGAGGTTTGGGTTGCAGTGGAATCAGTATGCTGACAATATTCAGCTGTGTGTCTCCTTTTCATCTGTCCCAGACATTGCAGACCTAGCGTCTAGCCAAGATTGTGGCTTGGAGGATTGCTAGTTGGCTAAAGCTCATTCTGGATAGGACAGTAATGACACTAGTAGAATGGGAGAAATGTTGGTAGGAGAGTATAGAGGGAATATCTATTCCCTAGATAGAGGGGCAATACTCACCATACAGGGGTTAGCAAGGTTTGCAGTTGTAGGGGTGCTGCAGAACCTTTAGCTGCTCCTGGATTCCTAGATATTAGGAAAGAGCATGTTTTTCATTGTTGCAAGCAAAGAGATAGTGACCATTCCTCTCTTATGTAGCCCTTGGTACAGTAATCTATTCCTAGTCACCTCCAGATTGGTTATTGCAATTCACTCTACCCTTGAAAAACAATCAGAAACCCCAACTAGTGCACGCTACACTGTTGTATTATTTTTATTTATTTCCAGATGCAATTCAAAGTATTGACATTTCCCCTAGAAAGCCCTGCTTGACTTGGGATCCTGGCTGTCTTAGAGAATGAATCTCCCCATGTGCCGTTTTGCTGGATGGAGAAAGGGCACAGTGAAGTGTCTTTTTCTGTGGAGTTTCCTTTCCCCTTGTTCGCACAGAGCCCAAATTAATTGATTTTCAGGGCATGTTGCAGGTACCCAAGACCAAGCTTGAGAGGGACAGGAAGGCTTGGCTTTCTCTGGTGGCTTAGGGAGGTTCTATGCATATTTTTCAGTTGACATTGTCAATGTATGTTTTAATGCATGTGGTTCCTACTGTAGGTGGGGCTGGTAGGGCCCCCTATTAATTAATAAAGTTGCCTGACATTTCCTGTTATAGGACCCTATTTTTAGTTGCTTGTAAAATTGCCAAACTTCAACTATTTGGGCTGAAATGTTCCATGCTCTGGACTGCTGCAGGCCAGGCCGGGTCCAAGTCCTGGCACCTGAACTGACAGCAGGGAGCTGTCTCTCCTGTGCTCTCAATGACCACCCCCACCCCCCATTCTGAGCCCAGGCAGCGTTGTTGAAGAAGCTGCCTGATTCAAATGCAGAGGGGACAATAACCAGATTTGCAGAGGGTAGAGGAGTTTATTGGGACAAGGAGCCTGGCGGGGAGATTGGGACTGAACGCTAGCAGTGGAGGTGAGAGAAACTGGGACTGGGAGTTGGGGTAGGAAAAGACTGAAAATGGCTGGGCAGGGAGACTAGGACTAGGAGCCAGGTGGGAAATTGGGACTGGGAACAGGGGGAGACTGGGACAAGGAGCTGGGGGTGGACACCAAAATTGGATGGGGGGGAGGGGGCAGGGGACTGGAAGTCAGGGTGAGGGAGAGAGGATGAGGAGCCAGCAAGGAGGGAGCAGGGACTGATTGGGCAAGGAGACTGGGAACAAGGGGCTGGGACATTGGTGGGTGGAACTGGAATGGTTGTGATGGGAGACTGGGGGTGGGGAACAGACTGGGACTGAGAATCTGGAGGAGTGAGACTGGGACTTGGACGAGAAGCTCAAAGAGCGGAGACTGGGACTGGCGAGGTGAGGAGAATGGGGCTGGGATGAGAATCCATGGGTGAGGAAGAGATAGGATTGGGACATGTTGGAGGGGATGGGGCAGAAGGAATCACACTTGGGAGAAATGGGCAGAAAAGTCTGTGCCTGCTAGAGAACAGTCCTATCTAGAGCTTGGAATAGATCCCAAGATTTCTGAGTTTCACAACTCCTCAGAAAATATTCATGAAATCTGCTGGTAAAGTGTCTCACCCCCCTCCATATAAACAATGACAACCTACTATAGTATCAGTTACTCTGTTAGCTCAAGTGGCAGGAGCCTGTGTGGTAGATCTAAAGGTTCCAAATCTGCTGATGAATCATAGATATGTAGGGCTGGAAGAGACCTCGAGAGGTCATCAAGTCCAGCCCCTTTTGTTGAAGCAGGACCATGTAAACCTAGACCAACCCTGACAGGTGTTTGTCCAACCGTTTCTTAAAAACCTCCAAAGATGGGGATTTCACAACCCCCTGTGGACGCTTATTCCAGACATTAACTATATTTCCCATAGCCCATTACTTCTTGTTCTACCTTCAGTGGACATGGAGAACAGCTGATCACAAGTCTTCTTTATAACAGCCCTTAACATATTTGAAAACTGTTATTAGGTCCTCCCTCAGTCTTCTTTTCTCAAGACTAAACATATCTAGATTTTTTTAACCTTTCCTCATAGGTCAGGTTTTCTAAGCCCTGTGTCATTTTTGTTGCTCATCTTTTGGACTCTGTCCAAGTTGTCCACATCTTTCCTATAGTGTGCCACCCTGAACTGGACATACATGAGTACTCACAAGTGCCAAGTAGAGCGGAACAATTACCCCGTTTTACATACGACACTCCTGTTAATACACCACAAAAAGATACCAGTGTTTTTCCCAGCTGCGTCACGTTGTTGACTTAAATTCAATTTGTGATCCACTATAACCCCCAGATTCTTTTCAGCAGTACTAACACCTAGTCAATTATTCCCCATTTTGTATTTGTGCATTTGATTTTTCCTTCTAAGTGAGGTATTTTGCACTTGTCTTTATTGAATTTCATTTAGTTGATTTCAGACCAATTCTCCCTATTTGTCAATGTTGTTTTAAATTCTAATCCTGTCCTCCAAAGCACTTGCAACCCCTCCCAAGTTGGGGTCATCCAGAGATTTTATAAGTATACTCTCCATTCGGTTATCCAAGTCATTAATGGAAAATTTTGAATAGTACCAGACCCAGGACTGATCCCTGTGGGATCAGATATGCTCTCACAGTTTACAGCAAACCACTGATAACTACTCTTTGAGTATTATCTTCCAACTAGTTGTGCACCCACCTTATAGTAATTTCATCTAGACCACATTTCCCTAGTTTCTTTATGAAAATGCCATGTGGGGCTGTGTCAAAAGCCTTACTAACATCAAAATGTATCACATCTGCTGCCTCTCCGCTGTCCACGAGGCCACTGACCCTGTCAAAGAAGGAAATTAGGTTGGTTTGGCATGATTTGTTCTTGACAAATCCATCTGACTATTCCTTACATAAACCCTGTTATCCCCTAGGAGTGTACAGATTGATTGGTTGTTTAATAATCTCTTCCAATATCTTTTCAGGTATCAAACTTAGGCTGACTGGTCTATAGTTTCCTGGGTCGTCTTTATTCCCCTTTTTAAGATAGGTACTATGTTTGCCCTTTCCCAGTCCTCTGGACTTCACCCATCCTCCATGTGTTCTCAAAGATAATTGCTAATGGTTCAGAGATTGCTTCAGCTAGTTTCTTAAGGACTCTAGAATGAATGTCATCAGGCTCTGATAATTTTAGTATATTTAACTTATCTATTCCTCTTAACGCCTTCTTTCCTTATTCAGGCTTGCTTTCCTTCCCCTTGATGTTAATATTTATTGTGTTAAATAACTGGTCACCATTAACCTTTTTAGTGAAGACGGAAGCAAAATAGGCATTAAACACTTCAGCCTTCCTGATATCATCTGTCACTAGCTTTCCTTCCTCACTAAGTAGAGGACCTACAATTTCCTGTATCTTTCTCTTGCTCCTAATGTATTTAAAGAACCTCTTATTATTGCCTTCTATATCCCTTGCTAGGAGTAACTCATTTTGTGCCTTAGCCTTTCTGATTTTGCCCCTATATGCTTGTTGCTATTCTTTTGTACTCCTCCTTAGCAATTTATCCATGTTTCCATTTTTTGTTGGATGCCTTTTTGATTTTCAGGTAAGTAAAGAGCTTCTAATGAAGCCTTCTTACTATTCCTATTTTTCCATTGCATTGGAATAATTGATGGTTGTGTCTTTAATAGTCTCTTTGAGAAACTTCTAACTTTCCTGAACTCCTTTAACCTTTAGATTTACTTCACATGGAACTTACCTACCAGTTCTCTGAGTTTGTCTGCTTTTTGAAGTCCATTGTTCTTATTCTGCTTCTCCCACTCCTTCTTTTCCTTATAATCACGAAACCTATCATTTCATGATCACTTTCATCCAAATTTCTTTCCACCTTCAGATTTGCAACTAATTCCTCCCATTTTGTCAGAATCAAGTCCAAAATGGCTGTCTCCTTGGTTACTTCCTCCACTTTCTGAAACAAAAAGTTGTCCCCATACATTTCAATAACTTGCTGGAAATTTTGTGTTTTGCTGTGTTACTTTTCCAGCAGATGTCTGGTTGTTAAAGTCCCCCATTACTACCAGGTCTTGTGTTTTGGATATTTCTGTTATTTGTTCTAGAAATGCCTCATCCATCTCTTCCTCTTTTGGTGATCTGTAGTAGACCCCTAGCAGGACGTCATGCCTGTTTTTTCCCCCCTTTTACCTTTACTAAGAGACTTTCAACTGGTCTGTCTCTCACCTCCTTCTGGACCTCAGAACAAGTGTATATAATCTTGATGTATAATGCAATACTTTCTCTCTTTTTCCCAGGTGGGTATATTATGCTATATGATGAAATGTCTGGCGTTTTTTTTTTCCCCCCAATTTGCTTTTTTAAAAACCTAGCAACCTTAATTTGCATCCCTTATGCATTATAATATAGACTTGAGTTACCAGTCCCAGCCTCTCCACCTTCCCTGGCTCCTTTTCCCACTCTGCCCTTTCTCCCACCCACACTGCATTTGAATGTCAACTTCCTCCTGTGCACTGCCTGGACCCAGCAGGGGGCTCAGTAAGTGCATAGGAAGACAGGCTCACTGCTTTCACTTTAGATGAGGGGACCTGGACCCGGCACAGTTGCAGCAGCCCAGAGCTGCAGCTGCAGGGAAGGTCCTGTTCAGCCCCTGGCTGGAGCATGCTCAATGTGGATGGACTCTTTGGGGAATTTAGCTGCTAAAAATCTAAGAAGTCTCTACTGAGCATGTGCAAATGGTAATTTTTTTACAAAGGGTTATAAATTGGCCTAATTTGGGTGGGCACACTTCTGACACAGAAGCCATCCTCTTACCAAATTGCCAGTCACTATTCCAAAGCATCTGGTTGCTAAAGCTCTTCAAAGAAAACGTCCCTAGAGTTTTTGAACATTGGCAAAACAATGTATTTTCCCCTACCCTTCTTCTCAGAAGTGCCTGTAATGTTTTGGCTGAAATTTTCCATACACCCAGTATGTCAATTTCAGACCAAACGATTAATGTCTGGCAAAGTTATAAGCAACTGAAAACAGAGTTTTATAATGGGAAGTGTCAGGCAACCTTAATAGGTGATTCTACCAGCTCTGCCTATAATGCGTATCTGTTATTGTAGAAAAAATATACTATCTTTGCATTGTTTAAGGGTTAGTATCAGGCTGCATTAGTAAAGGGTAAAGTCTACTGTAATGTCCTGCAATGGGGCAGAGTTAAAGTTGTACATACAACCATAGTTTGCTCTGAGTTCCAGATTTGTGATCACTTAAACCTGTAACTGTAATGTTACAATAACTTCAGCTTTTCTATGTGAACTGGCTTGTTTTTCAGAGGGGGGGGATTGGGAGGGGAGGGAAGAATCAAGGACTTTTAGGTTCCAGGAACATCATAATATGGTAAAAGATCCTTCTTATATTGCAAGTTCTTTGGGACAGAGACAGTCTTTCTGTTCTATGTTTGTACAGCACCTAGCACAATGGGGTCCCGGTCCATGCCTATGGCGCCTAGGCACTACGATAATTTAAATAGATAATAATAATAATTAATATCCTGCAGAGGAAAAACTTCTCCCCCTGCCAACCCAAACAACAACCTTCAGAACCCTGCAGAGTATCTGAGGGGAGGGGAAGGAGGGAGCAGGCAGCAGAATTAGCACTAATCCCATTCATGTCCCCTGGGCAGCAGCTGCTGGGTTATGTTACCCTCTGAAAAGGTTAGCATGGGTCTCTTCCTGCTGCAGTTAGCATCATAGCTGTGATGGTTAGTAAAATTGACTATCTAATCCGCACTGAGGACTAGCAACCCTGAACATTTCAGACTTTAAAGTGCAGCCATTTCTGAGTTATGCATGAGCAGAGAAGCATCTTACAACTTTCTTAACAGGAAAAAAAGCATATTTTTTAAACCCTTGCATAACTCAGAAATTGCCAAAGGGATTTTGCTTTAGCTTTAAAAAAAATGCACCATCTGAGATAAAGCATGAAAAATTTCAGCTCCAGAGTTAGGAGTATGTGAAAATAGAAGATTATAATGAAAGGCGGATGTAGCCTTAACTATAATGAACTCTCCTAGGCTTCTGCTGAAGTATATGAGGATTCTTCCTGTTTACAAGGAAATAACTGTACCAGAGCTGCATAAACTCAAATGCCAAAATCAGTGGTCTTTACAATAACATAACTAAAAGCAGAATTTGGCATGTAGTGCTCTATTATTTTTTAATAGATGTTTCATTATGAATTAGGCCAAAATATGTTATTAATAAAGAGAATTTAGTTTAGACTCCTTCCATTTAAATAAATAAACTCTTATTATGTGAGTGTTTCTTTCTAAAACAGAGAGCCAGGTACTGGTGTACTGGTCTGCTGTAAATCTGGAGTAACTCCATCGACTTAATGAGAGTTACTCTGGATTTTCACTGGCATAAGAGAGATCAGAACCTTGCCCAATAGCTGTTACATTACATAGTGGTATGCTATGCCAATATCATTTGATAAAGATTATTTGCTAAATAGTGGCTATACAACATTTGGCAAAAACTAAAATGCAGTGTGAAGGAACTGTGACCTTCACACTCTATGAGGGAATAATTGAGCTATGTGAGAGCTGGGCTTTATTGCTCCTTCTGGCTACCAAAATAAATATCAGGACCTTATACTAATGAGAAGCTGAGAAGCCTGACAGTTTTATGGATAGTGAAATTACCTTTGTGTGGTACATTTTAAGTGCTTTTTCCAAACAGACAATAGTAGCTAGTACAGAATGATTTCACACAGCTGTATGTGATATTATCAGATTGTGGGCCTCTACTGTGATCACATTTTCTTCAACAGAGTAGGAATGTTTCTTTTGTTATTTGCTAAAGAGGTAACTGGTTGGGGAAAAGTTTAAAACCCCCCGCCTCTATCCACATGAAGTTCACTGAGTGCTCTCTCCATCTCTCAGTTGATCACTGCAGTGGAAGAATAAACAACTTGAAAAGATAGCATTGCCAACTTTCCAATGTCTCAAAGCCAGACACTACAGCAGGAGTGCAGGAACTTCTCCTCATCCTCTGTTCCACCTCTTCCCCTGAGGCTCCATCCCTTGCTCCACCTCATTCCCCAAGGCTTTGCCCCACTCATTCCTCTCTCCCTTCTCCCCCATCGCTTGCTGCTCTCCCCTCTCCCCCGTCACTCGATCCTCTTCCCCACCCTCTCCATTCCTGAGCTGGGCTCCCTCTGCCCGTAAGGGGACTATTCACTTGCTGCCTGTGGAGCCAGGGCTGGGAGCTGCAAGCCTGATGTGGAGCCTGCCTGACTGCCCACGAGATGCAGGTAGAAGGTGGCCCCAGCTGAGCAGGGGCTCGCACGGGTCAATGACCTGGTGCTTCCCCCCTCCTCCCTGGCCGCTCACCCGTAAGGCAGGTAATAAGTGGGAGGGCCATGGCCCTCTGGTCCCCCATTTCCGGTGAACCCTGCATTACAATTATGGTCAGAATTGCCTGGATCACTCAGCTCCCCTCAGGGATCCTTCTCCCGCCCAGCAGTCGGCAAGTGGCCAGGCCCCGCTCTCTTACCCCGGCAGCAGTTCCTCCAGGCTGACGGCAGCTGCCGAGCCAACCCCACTCGGAGGCCAGGGCAAAGCGGAACCAAATGCGCTTCCAGCCAAGGAGTTCCCTCCCCGCGTTCCCTGCTCCTGCTTGGCAGGTATTGCTCTGCCCTAGGCTCTGGCTCATCCCACCAGGCCTGATCCTACTGGGGGTGGGGGAGTTGACTCTGCTGGGCCCGATCCCGTGGCACCTATATTTGCACCCCTCCATTCCACTAGCTCTGTGCTGCCTCTCTCTCCCTGCCTTAGTTATGGCCTTGGAAAATTGCGGTAACAGGACTTTGGGTGTCTGGTGAATACTTCTGATCAGAGACTGTACAGGTCCCCTTAAAACCAGACTTTCTAGCCAAAAACCAGACACCTGGCAACCCTATGAAAAGATAGGAATTTTCATACTGGACCAGACCAACATTCCACCTACTGCAGCTTCCTGTCTCCAGCAGTACCAGATGCATCAGAGGGAGGGGCAAGAAACCCTATTGTGAACAGTTATGAACTATGAGAAAGGATGGCCCAGTGGTTAGGCCTATACTTGGGATTCCTGAGTTTATTTCTTTGTTCTTTGTTTCTCTGTGACGTTGGGCAAATCACTTAGGGTGGGATCTATGAAGGGACTTAAGTGTTGCAATGCTGAACATCACAGAGTCTAGAAAATCACAGGAACAAAGCTGAGTTAAGCATCTCAGCTTCCAGTACAATGAATGGGGAGAGATCTACAAAAGCCAGTGTGCTAGGTGGGGAGTCACCTAAACTAGCCAATGGGAGATGCCAACCAGAAGGCCCCACCCCCTTGGATATAGGGCCTACGTCTGAGCTGCACAGAGGTGCCTAGCTCTGCTAAGCAATACTTGAATGGCAACCCCTGTCCTGGAGTCAGGTGGCTTAAGCACCTAAACTGTGTTTCTTGTTGGAATGAGTTAGGTGCCTGCCTTGCTCCACACAAAATGGCTGCCAGAGGAAGTAGTACACAACTTTTAGCCCAATGGTTAGAGCACTCCACTGGGATGTGGGAGACCCATGTTCAATTCTCTTCTCTCTGCTAGAGCAGGAGGAAGTATTTGAATAGAGGTCTGCCATTTCTCAGGCAAGCGCTCTGACCACTGAGCTATGGGATACTCTGGTATGGGGGTTTCTTCTGTCTCTCCTGTTGAAGCTGTTCCATTGTGGCTAAATAACAAAAGAGTGATGGGAGGAGGGGGACTGGTCCCAGGGTCTCTCACCTCCCAGTTGGGTGCTCTAACCACTAGATTTCAGAATCATTCTCCCTTTCTGGCCCAATGACTTTTCCACAGTGGATAAATATTAAATAGCCATTAGGTGAGAGAACATGCATGAGAGAATGACTCTGTGGTCCAGTGGTTAGGGCGCCCTCATGAGAGACCGTGGGTCCAGTCCCCCTGATCTAATCACTTTTTCATTATTTATGCCCAATTGAAAAGCTTCAACAGGAGAGATTGAGGGAGCCTCATATCAGAATATCCCATAGCTCAGTGGTTAAAGCACTTTCCTGAGAGATGGGACACCCCGGTACAAATCCTTTTTTCTCCCCCTCTTGTACTGAGGGGGGGGAATTGAATGTGAGCTAAACATTATAAGGTGAGCATCTCCTTTTCTGGCCAGATTTTTGAATGGGACCTGAGCTGTTATGCAGCCTCTGAGCATGCCTACAGGATCAGGCTCCACATATGATGTAGGCAGACAAACACCTGTCTTCCCCTGGTTTGTGAAGCAGTCTGGGGCTTAGGTGGGGAGATGGGCATCTGGACTCCCAGAAGGCGTCAGCAGTGTACATGCCCAGAAGCTGAAACATAAGTGCTGAGGGAGCTTTATCCTGAAACGTAGTCACCCAGTGAGTTTAGGTGACTACAGGGTTTGGTGAGAGTTTTGTGGATAGCAGTGTAGCCAAAACTGGGACTTGGACACCTAAAACTGGGATTTAGGTGCCTAGGTACCTTTGTGGATCCCACCCTTACTTGCTCTGTGCCTCAGTACCACCTATGGGGCAACCAGATTGTGGCCCCATTGTGGTTGGCTCTGTACAAATATATAGGGCCAAATTTTCCATAGAGCTTAGCACTCAAAATTGGGGAGGTTAGGCACTAGAATAAATGGACAGATTTTTAGGCGCAGTCAGCCTGTTGGGTGTAGGATGGGTGCTGAGGACTTTTGAGAATCTGTCTATGAAGGGTCACCATGGTAGTTGCTGGAAGCTGAGCACTTCTGAAACTCTGGCCTGATTGGTGGGTTCTAAGCCCTTCAAAATGTGGCTTTGATCTGTTTTGAAAATCTGGCCCGTAGTAAATGACAACCTCTGCCGCAAATATCATAAATACTCTCTTCTTGCCCTTCCTAAAACATCCTACATTAAATCTGCTATGTATATTACTTTTCAGCCAAAGAAATAATTCTGATATTATCTTCACACAGATCCTTCCAAATCTCTAGATTTAACTGAAGTTCAGAATTGCCACATGCTAGAATTAAGTTTTTGTTGAACCACGTTAAAAAATCATGGAATATCTATTGGCAGTCTGTCTAGAATGGATAGCATTTGAGCACTGTTCCTAAGGCACATACATCATTTATTCCCTCTTTTGTAGGGTTTAGGGCCCGTGGTTTTGGAACCATGTAACAGGGCTTGCTGTGTCCTAGCCTGCCTTATTTGTTGCAGGCTGCATTTTGTATGCAAGGAAACAACAGACAAAATAGCCTCAAAAGAAAGGAAGAATGAGATAGTTTCCTAAGTTGTCTTTGCCTGAGTTGGCAGCTACTCTAGCTCATTCAGCTTTTTGTTCTCCAGTGAGTGCTGTGCGTGTGTAGTAACAATGGGGTGATGCAGTTACACTGTAGGCTAATAGTGGAGTTCCGTCAAGTCCATTCATAAATACAGAGAAGGGTGCAGTGCTGTGAAAGCGAGCCAGCTTGCAGAGGAAGTAAGGCCTCCAAGTAATGAGCTCTCCATCACAAACATAGCTGTCAGATCTCATGGACTGGTGATAGACTGTGATCATCTGGTTGGAGGCTTGCCCCGACCTGCGCCACTGCAGATGTGTGACCTGTTCCAGCTGACAGAAGACACTGATAATGAGTAGCAAAGATTCCTCCTCCTATACACACATAGCACTAGTTTAGCTTTGTCTAATGCAACACAAATATTGTAGGTTTTCTAGGAATCCCAATTTTTATAAACTCTGACATTATTATTGATATTGTTCTTGTTATTTAATATGTACTTCTGTCATCTGAAGATCTCAAAGTATTTTACTACCATTAAAGGACCACTGTCAACTTGAAATCTCAATTCAGCTTTAAAAATGAGTTAATTTGAGGTGTGATATATGCCCCTGAATTCCTCCTGCCAATTTTTTTGACTTTACATTTATGTTTTCCTAAAAAAATGTTTTCCCCTCGGTTGTGAAAGACCTCCCAAACAACAGGAGAAACTGCCTATCCTGGTATCAAGGGGTAGCCGTGTTAGTCTGTATCCACAAAAACAGCAAGGAGTCCGGTACCACCTTAAAGACTAACAGATTAGTCTTAAGGACTAACAATACCTATCCTGGGGAACCAGTGGAACTAAATGTAAACAAAGTGTTGACAAATGAACTTAGAAAACTGAAAAATTAGAGGGGGGAAAAACTTGCTTTCCCTGATCCCTTTCAGTTATAGTCATCTTAGGCAGTCCTGGTAACACAGTAAGTAAACAAATTCCGGCAGAAATGTGATTTTATTGACCGTATTTAAGTATGATGATGTCTCTTAAATTAATTTACCTACACAACACCCCTGTGGGAGAGCAAAATATTATTTTCCCTGTTTAGAGATGGGTAAACTGGGCTATACAAGCAAACTTTGTAGCCATAATTCATCAACAGTGAGAACAACAAAAGAAGCATTTTTCTATTCGTAAACTGAATCAATTTGATCTGGAATCAATAAGACACCATCAACATGAAACACAGGATGGCATTTTCACATTATCATTTTTCAGCCCTTGGTTCGTATAGACAGTAGTGTCGCAGAGTTAGGGGCCAGTGTACTGCAAATCAAGTCCCCAATTCAGGAAAGCATCCCTATGCTGGTAGCACATGCACAAGTTACATACAGTTAATCATGTGCTTAAGTGCTTTCAGGAATTGGGGCCCAAATGTGGACCAAGTGGGAATCCAGTCGTCTTTTGTCCTTAGCAGTGTGGATCACACGTTCTATGCTGGAATTTATGCAAATCCTTATTCCTAAATGCATGAGTACTTGCATTCCTGTGCTCTCAAAGCAAAGTGTAAATAACAGGAGACCAGCACTGTTATTGTAATCACCCACTGCACCCCCTTACATTTGTTACATATCTCCACTTTCTTGAAATAAATATTTCTCCTCTTTTTCCTGCTCTGGTTTTTCTTTCTTTAATTTTTTAAAAGAGGTCCTTTTCAGGAATGTTGCTTAAGCGAACCAGAGACATTTGAATAGTCATCAGGTAGGCTAACAGTTCTCTTCTTCAAGTACCAGTAAATACTTTGGGAAAAAAACCCTTTTTTTTGCACAGAGATGTCCTGTGAATTTTTCAGTGTTTTCAGATTGCTGAATTTCATCACTCAGCAAAGCATCCAGACTTTGGATTTAAGTTTTTGAGCTTTGGCAGCAACTGTGAAGTAATGGTGTAAACAAAAGTGTGTGTAATTATAGCTCAGTGGTGTCTTTTAGATCATTTAATTAAAAAAAACCAAACAAATAAAAAAAACATACTCTAACATGTTGTTCTTCAGCTAGTTATCGTACGGGGCAAAAATTGTGGTTTGCTTGCAGATGTTTGATTTGCAAGCAGTTCAAAAATAACATGGTTCATTCAATGCTAATGTAGATTGGCTGCAAGCATCTTTGTCACCAGATTGTCTAAACCTGCTCTAAGCACTAGATAAATTGTTTTATATTAGATTTCCAAAATACAGTGACACCTCTTTTAAGTGATCTCTCATAGTCAGACCAAAATTATTTGCTTAGAAGAGGTTAAGTGGAGCAGAATTGTGTTCAAAGCATTTGCGGATATTTTGTGATGGTTTCTTGATGAAGAATGGTGCCTGGTGAGGATGGTGTTTAATAGGCTTTCAGTGAGCCCAGATGAGAGTAAATAAAATGAGACTTTGTTACATCAATAGACCTACAGTTTCTGGATTGTTTTTTAGACAATGTTCCATAGCATGTCATCTACTTCCATTGTGCCTCTTTCATATTCCCAGATGTATTTACTCTCTGACTATTCGATGGGCATACCTAAAACGTTCTGAGGTTCAGATCAGTTTTCATAAGTTCAGATTTTTTTTCTAAACCTCATCTTTGGTTAAAAAAAAAAAACAGGCTAGAAATCTTGCTGGACAAATGGCACAGAGGGGTTGGAAACAAACTGTAGATACTTTCATCAAGAGCTCAGTCCTGCAAAGTACTGAGACCCCTCAATTTGAAGTCAGTGGGCCCTAACGGCAGTAGGCATCTCCCAGCAGGTGCTCAGGGCCTGGCAGAATTGGGTTCTAAGCTGCCAATAGAGATCCACGCTGGTTCAGCAGTGACTGAAAGTTCTTCTTCTAGTGTTTGCTTATGTCCATTCCATTGTAGGTGATGCGTGCTTGCCACATGCACTGGTGCCGGAAGTTTTTCCTTCAGTGGTATCTGTAGGGGACTGGCTCAGGTACCCTCTGGAGTGGCGCACATAGGTGCCGGTATAAGGGGCACTGCCATCTCCCCCTTCCCTCAGTTCCTTCTTACCGCCAGTGACGGTGCTGGAACATCTCCTTGCTTCGGCAAGCTTTTCTGTATCTACTGTGTCTAGTAGTGAACTTGTTGTATATAGTTGTTTAAAGTTGTATAGTTAATAGTTCCCTTAGTGTTAAGTTAGAAATAATTAGTTAGTCTTGTATGGGACTTAGCCTAGGGATGGGGCATGCCCTGGTCCCCAGGCTTCAAACCTTGTAACTGTTGCAAAAAACCTATGCCAGTCAGTGATCCCCATAGAAGATGCCTGAAGTGTTTAGGAGAAATCCACATGAACGACAAGTGTCACATTTGCATGAGCTTCAGGCCTCAGACCAAGAAGGAGCGGGACATTTGTCTCTGAGAGCACTTGTGGAGTCAGCCCTCGCTCCGGCCTCGGATCTGATCAGATTGGACTCTGCTCCAAAGCACCATGGCCTCTGACAGGCGCCGATCCCCATCCGCGATACAGGCTAAAAAGCAAAGAAAGGCTGGGAAGGGGCATTATCCTACATCCCATAAAGGGAAGGAGAGAGACGGAGGAGAGCTAAGACCCACATGGGGCAGGACTTTCCCTCCGGACGGTGGCCAGGACCCGACTCCTGTTGAGCCGTCAAGCCCACTTCAAGACCTGCCTGCCACGTGGGTAGCAGCAGAGCCACTCAGCACCTGGCATTTCTGTCCACACCGGAGGTCTTTCAGGCAGCTAAGGACATACTGTCCCTCCTGGTGCTGCCCATCCTGGCCACTGAGGTGCCCTGTTCGAGGGGTAAACCTGCCTTGGGACCCTTCCAGTGGTCTCCCATCAGTGCAGCACCTTTCCCCACCGCAGAGGGTGTCCCATCAGCGCTCACCTGAACAGCACCACCAGCCCCCGGACACAGGTCGACTGGCCTGCTGGAGTTCCTGGCATCGGTTCCAGGACTCTAGGCAGCGTTCCTCGGGCTATAGGCGTCAATCATCAACTATCTGGCAGACCTGCAGAGGCGCATTACCGGTCCCCAGAGCCCTGCTGCCGAGAGCGTCCGAGACGCTCTCCTAGCCCACGGCAATGTTCTGGAGGGTCAAGACGCCGGTCCCTGGAGTCCCGGAGCCGGATCACCGGTACGGATCACCGTGGGCACATGGACGGTCTCTGAGACGTCAGTCTTCTCGCTCCCATTCCCGCTCCCAGTCTACGGAGTGGCACCGCTCTCTAAGCATGAGGCGTCGGTCACTGGGGTTGCGGCACCGAGAGCCATCACCTCTGTACCGGTCCTCAATGGAGGTCTGTGACCAGAGCCGAAGGGATCAGGGTAGACAGGTGGCCTCGATACCGTCCTGGTCTCCTAGACAAGTCTCTCCCTCCTCGGACTCTGACAGTGAGGAGGAGAACCTGCACGCAGGCCAGGGCCACCAGTGGCATCATGGCCCTAGGGCCAGTGGCTGACCCCCTGGCAACTATGGAACCCATGGGGGTTTCCCCACCCGTCACAGGGACATAGGTCAGTCTTGGAAGCATCTGAAAGACGGTCAGCGACAGTCTCCCGCCCGACCCCTAACTCAGAGCAGGCTCCCAGGATCAGCTAGCCTCATCCGAGGCTTCCCTAGAAGAAGCGATGGAGTTGGCAGACCCACCTGTACCTGCCTCCTCCACATCTTTGCTCAATGAGGCGATAGCAGGGCCCTCTCACTCAGTTCCCCAGGATGATGCAAGGGCCCACCAGGAGCTTTTGAAGAGGGTTGCATCAAACCTGGGACTGGAAGCCATGGAATTAGTGGAGCCTGCAGACTCCCTGTTCCAAGGTGGCATTGCCGGTGCATAAGGAAGTGATGAAAATTACTATGGCCCTGTGGCAGACAGCCTCCTCCCTGCCCTGAACTCCAAGCAGGCGGAAAGAAAATACTACATCCCCGCTAAGGGGTATGAATATCTTTATACCCACCCTGCCCCAAGCTACCTGGTTGTGTCAGTAGCCAATGAGCACGATAGACAGGGCCAACTGGGATCAAAGCCTAAGAACAAGGAGACAAAGGGGCTCTATCTCTTTGGTAGAAAGATTTATTCTACATCCAGCCTCCAGCTGAGAGTGGCCAACCATCAGGCCTTACTTGGCAGTTATGATTTTAATATTTGGTAGTCCATGCCCAAGTTTGCAGATTCGCTGCCAGAGGAGCCCAGGAAGGAATTCTTGGCTATCCTCGATGAGGGCAGATCTGTAGCCAAGGCGCCCTCAAGCAGCCTCAGATGCGGCAGATTCTGCGGCACAGATCATGGCTTAGACCATTTCCATGAGGCGCGCATCCTGGTTGCAGTCATCAGGCCTATCAATGGAGGTTCAACAATCCATCCAGGAACTCCCATTCGATGGCCTGGCACTGTTTTCGGAACAGACATGCAGTAAAGTACATGGTCTGAAAGACTCTAGGGCTACCTTGCGCTCCTGGGGCCATTACATGCCGGCGCCGGCAAGGAAGCGGTTTAAGCTGCAACAGCTCAACAGGTTCCGGAGTCAACCTTGATCAGAGCCCTTCTGCAAGAAGGGCAAAGGCTATAAGCGCCGGCACGGCCACCAACCGGCACCCTCAGCTCACTCAAGCTCCACCCATAACCAACCAGGTAACCAATCAGGCATTTTGAGGGTGCGCTTGAGGGCGACCTTCCAGCCTGTGTCCTGGATCCAGCACCCCTGTTACCCAACCGTTTGTCCCCCTTCTTCCCTGCCTGGGCCTCTATAACATCAGACCAGTGGGTCCTCAGCACAGTAGCAGGAGGATATATCCTACAGTTTATTTCTGTCCCTCCCCATCCCTCTTTAGGGACCCTTCTCACAAGCATCTGCTCACTCAGGAGGTGCAGGGCCTTCTGCAGATGGGAGCTGTGAAGGAAGTCTCTCTGCATTTGAGGGGGAAAGGGTTTTACTATTTTTTGATCCCAAAAGCCAGAGGGGGTCTATGCCCCATCCTCGATCTGCGGCGTCTCAACAAGTACACCTCTATCCCGCTATAACGCAACCCGATGTAACACGGGTTCGCATATAGCGTAGCAGCGGGGCTCTGGCGGCTCTTTAAAGGGTCCGGGGCTCTAGCTGCTGCGGGGAGCCCCAGGCCCTTTAAATCACCACTGGAGCCCTGCTGCCGCTACCCCGGGGCTGCAGCAGCGGGACTCAGCCGGCAATTTAAAGGGCCTGGGCTCCCCGCAGCGGCCGGAGTCTGGAGCTCTTTATATCACCGCCAGAGCCCTGCTGCTGCTACCCTGGGGCTGAGGCAGCGAGGCTCGCCGGCGATTTAAAGGGCCCGGGGCTCCGGCTGCTGCGGGGAGCCCCGGGCCCTTTAAATCACCGCTGGAGCCCTGCCGCCGCTACCCCGAGATAACGGCGTGTCACCTATAACGCGGTAGGGATTTTTGGCTCCTCACGACCGCGTTATATCGGGGTAGAGGTGTATCTCAAGAAGTTGAAGTTCTGCATGGTCTCCTTGGCTTCGATCATTCCTTCCCTGGGTCCGGGAGACTGGTACGCTGCCCTCGAGCTGAAAGACGCTTATTTTCACATACCGATATTTCACAGCCACAGACGGTTCCTATGTTTCGTAGTTGGGACCGCCCACTACCAATTTGCAGTGCTCCCTTTTGGCCTAGCAACGGTGCCAAGGGTGTTTACAGAATGCATGTTGATGTTAGCGGCTTACCTCAGACGTTGGGGTATCCAGATTTACCCATACCTCGAAGACTGTCTCTTCAAGGGCCGCTCCAAGATCCAGGTTCAGCGCAGCGCTGAGATGTTGCAAGCCACTTGTCAAGCTCTGGGCCTGTTGATAAACGAACAAAAATCAACGTTGATCCCGGTCCAACGGATAGAGTTTATCAGAGCGGTACTCGACTCTACCTGAGCCAGAGCATTCCTGCCAGAGGCCAGGTTCAGGGCAATGTCAGATCTGATTGCCAGCATCACTGGCCATCTGCTCACCATGGCCTCGGTCTGTCTTAAGCTATTGGGGCACATGGCAGCATGCACATATGTTGTCCGACATGCAAGACTCAGGCTGCATCCCCTCCAGATGTGGCTGGTGTAGGTCTACTCCCTGGCCAAACATCACCTAGACAAGGTCATCATGATCCCGCCATGGGTACTTACCTCTCTGCAGTGGTGGTCCGCCCCGATTCGGGTGTTGCAAGGTGTGCCATTTGCGAGCCCGCGACCCATGGTCTCCCTGATTTTGGATGCATCCAACCTCGGAACCTCGGTTGGGCAACGTATCTCGATACACTGCAGACTCGGGTTATGGTCTCGAAAGGAGCTTGAGTTACAGATAAACATCAGGGAGCTCAGAGCCATCCGTCTGTCTTGCATGTCTTCCTTCCCCAATTGTCTCGTCGGGTGGTGCAGGTGTTGATAGACAACACGGCCTCCATGTTCTGTGTCAACAGGTAGGGGGAGCTCGATCGTCGGCTCTGTGCCAGGAGGCCTTCCATCTGTGGGACTTCTGCATTCAGCATGCAGTCCACCTGGAAGCCTCGCATCTTCCCGGCGTCTGGAACACATTGGCGGATTGCCTCAGCAGGTCCTTCTTCTCTCAGCACGAGTGGTCCCTTCACTCTGAAGTTGTCAGAATGCTCTTCCAGAAGTGGGGAGCTCCTCGAGTGGACCTGTTTGCCACCAGAAAGAACAGGAAGTGACATCAGTTCTGCTCTCTCCAAGGCCTTGGCAGAGGCTCACTATCCGATGCCTTTCTCCTGTCTTGGTCAGGGGACCTGATGTATGCCTTCCCACCAGTTCCGCTCATCAGCAAAGTCCTCTCAAAAATCAAGAGGGACAAGGCACGGGTCATTATGATCACCCCAGCATGGCCTCACCAGTATTGGTTTGGCATGCTCATGGACCTGGACATGGCAGCCCCGTGGCCACTTGCCAGCCACCCAGCCCTACTCTCGCAGGATCACGTCGGCTCCTGTACCCGAACCTTAGCTCTCTCCACCTCAGCTTGGATGCTGCGTGACTGAATCCAGAGGAACAAACCTGCTCTAGTCAGATACAGCAGGTTCTCTTGGGGAGCAGAAAGCCCTTCACCAGAGCAACTTACCTGGCAAAATGGAAGCGTTTCTCTTGCTGGGCGTCGAAGCTGGATATCTCCCCGACCCAGTCATCTCTGCATCCATCCTGGAGTACCTGCTTCACTTAAAGCACCAGGGCCTCGCCTTCTCTTCAATCAAGGTGCACCTGGCAGCCATATCGACCTTCCATCCTCATATCCAGGGTAGATCGGTGTTCTCGCATGAGATGTTGATCAGGTTCCTGAAAGGCCTCGAAAGACTCTTTCCACCGGTCTGGGACCCGGTTCCCCAATGGGACCTCAACCTGGTCCTCTCCAGGCTCACGGGTCCACCCTTTGAGACAGTGGCTTCTGGTTCCCTTTCCCACTTGTCGTGGAAGGTTGCATTCCTTGTAGCTATTACCTCAGTGAGACGTGTCTCCAAGATTAAAGCCCTCACTTTGGAGCCCCCATATATGGTATTCTACAAGGACAAGTTCCAGCTGAGGTCCCATCAGGTCTTCCTGCCAAAGGTGGTGTCGCACTTTCTTGTCAACCAGGATATCTTCCTCCCGGTGTTCTATCCAAAGCCTCACATGACCAATGAGGAGAGGCGGCTGCACGCTCTAGATATCAGGCGCGCCCTCACTTTCTACCTGGAGTGCACAAAGCCCTTCCCCAGTTCTTTATCGCGACAGCTGACAGGCTGAAGGGCCTTCCGGTGTCCTCTCAGAGGATTTCAAATTGGATCACCCCCTGCATCTGTACTTGTTACGAGTTGGTGCAGGCTGTGCCTCCACTGATAGTGAAGGCTCACTTGATTAGGGCTCAGGTGTCTTTGGCTGCCTTCCTGGCAAATGTCCCTATCCAGGACATGTGCAGGGTCGCGACATGGTCTTCGGTACACATGTTTACGATGCATTACACTGTTACCCAGCAAGCTAGAGATGATGCTGGATTTGGAAGAGCTGTGTTGCAATCGACATGTCCATGAATTTCTACCCGCCTCTGGTGGTGCTGCTTGGGAGTCACCTACAATGGAATGGACATGAGCAAGCACTCAAAGAAGAAAAGACGGTTGTGACGGGTTGGATCAGAGAAACACTCTTGGGACTGCCAACTGATGTGCCAAGACTACTTCTGCCCTGCTTTCCCTGCCAGCCTGGGACTCCAGCAGCCTATCTTGTTGAGCCAGACACACCAGTCTGCTCCAACACAGACCCAGGGCCTGAACCACGTGCCCCAAAGCTGAAGACTTAACTGAAAGCAGCTTACAGAGGTGTTCCTGTCTTTAACACTCAAATACCCACCTCCCACTGGGGTCCAAACCCCAAATAAATCTGTTTTACCCTTTATAAAGCTTATACAGGGTAAACTCATAAATTGTTCGCCCTCTATAACACTGATAGAGAGATATGCACAGCTGTTTGCCCCCCTCAGGTATTAATACATACTCTGAGTTAATTAATAAGTAAAAAGTGATTTTATTAAATATAGAAAGTAGGATTTCAGTGGTTCCAAGTCGTAACAGACAGAACAAAGTGAATTACCAAGTAAAATAAAATAAAACACGCAAAACTAAGTCTAATACAGTAATAAAATTGAATACAGATAAAATCTCACCCTCAGAGATGTTTCAATACGTTTCTTTCACAGACTGGACACCTTCCTAGTCTGGTCACAATCCTTTCCCCTGGTACAGCCCTTGTTCCAGCACAGGTGGTAGCTAGGGGTTTTCGCATGATGGCTGCCCCCTTTTCTCTGTTCCACCCACTTATATATCTTTTGCATAAGGCAGAAATCCTTTGTCCCTCTGGGTTCCTCCCCTGCCTTCTCAATGGAAAAGCGCCAGGTTAAAGATGGATTCCAGTTCAGGTGACATAATCACATGTCACTGTAAGACTTCATTACCCACTTTCCAGCACACACGTGTATGGGAAGACTCACAAGTAAAATAGAGCCATCTATAGACAATTGTCCTGGTTAATGGGAGCCATCAAGAATCCAAACTACCATTAATGGCCCACACTTTGCATAATTACAGTAGGCCCTCAGAGTTATATTTTATATTTCTAGTTTCAGATACAAGAGTGATACATTTATACAAATAGGATGACCACACTCAGTAGATTATAAGTTTTGTAATGATACCTTACAAGAGACCTTTTGCATGAAGCATATTCCAGTTACATTATATTCATACTCATCAGCAGACTTTCATAAAATCATATAGAGTGTAATGTCACAACGGTTACCTTTTGTAACTGTTGTTCTTCGAGATGTGTTGCTTATGTCCATTCCATGACTCACCCTCCTTCCCCTCTGTTGGCATTCCGGCAAGAAGGCACTGAGGGAGGTGGGAGCCGAGGACACCCCTTATACCGGCACATATGCGCGCCACTCCAGAAGGTGCCAGAGCTGGTCCTTTATGGTTACCACTGAGGGAAAAACTTCCGGCACCGGCGGATGTGGCAAGCACACACACACCTACAATGGAATGGACAGGAGCAACACCTCTCGAAGAACACCAGTTACCAAAAGTACACATCTTTTCTTGCCACTGGCTGTTTGGTGGCCTATGTAAAATGAATCTGGTGATCCCAGTCTAGTTCCTACTGAAGAACCCTGTCCCCAGAGGCAGTGGGTGCAGTATGTGAACATACTCACAGTAAGTGAGGCAGGAGGTGAGAGAGAAGATTTAAGGATAAAACTGTTTTCCTTATTCTGATAACGTTCCTTGTTCAGCATTAGACAAAAGTATCTCTTGTGATTCTTTAGGGGTTAAGATGGCATTGATGCTTCCCATTCTGTCCTGTGGATAGAAGGCTGCAGCAAAAGGCCAGTGAAGTCAGTTGAAAGACGCTATCCGTTGACTTCAATGGGCTTAGGATGAGGCCCAAAGAGAATCCCTGGGTGTGTGGCTTGAGAGAGGACTTCAAGATCAGCCCTATATAAACTTTATAAAACAATAAAAATTTATTTGTGTTTTTCCTTTTTCAGCTTTTATTTTTCACTTTGGGCCTGACTTTGCAAGGTGCTGAGTACTTCCTGCACCTCCTTACCTCAGTGAAATCAATGACAGTTGAGGGCACTCAATATCATGCAAGTTCAGGCCTGTACCAGCCTGTTCTAAAGCCCATTGAAATCAATCGCAAAATTCCATTGACTTCAGTGGTGCAAAGTTGGACCCTATTTCCAGAGATGGATGGGAGGCTCACATACCAGATTGCCAGATGCAAACATCTTCATAAGAGCCGTATACACGTATTTAAGTTTAAAAAAGGAGAATATGGAAAAATCAGTGAGAACATGCATTAACTTGGTGCTGAAAAGTTAAAGAAATGAATCGCATATAGTACCAGGCTTTTCCAAGTACTATAGGCCTTGTCTTATGGATTTTTTTAATATATGGAGATATCCTATCTCCTAGAGCTGGAAGGGACCCCAAAAGGTCATTGAGTCCAGCCCCCTGCCTTCACTAGCAGGACCAAGTACTGATTTTGCCCCAGATCCCTAAGTGGCCCCCTCAAGGATTGAACTCACAACCCTGGATTTAGCAGGCCAATGTTCAAACCACTGAGCTATTCCTCCTACCCCTTTCATTGATGAATTATTGTTTTAAAACCAATCTTCAATCTGAACACCATATCCAGAAACACAAACATCTTATTGTGGGCCCCAGTATAATATAAAAAGCCATGCACACACATAGTAGTCCAGATTCTGACCGGAAATACCTTGTAGGCTTCAGCTATAAAATGAGGACCGAGGTACTGACCCACTTTTGTATTAAGTGCTTTGAGATTCTCAGGCCATGCCTACGCTATACAATTAAGTTGACATACAGCCGCCACAGTAGTTATGTTGATTTTGCATGTTAACAATATGCTCCCGGTGTCGGTGGTATACGTCCTCACTAACAGCACTTGCATCGATGCAGAGAGCAGTGCACCAGGGGTAGCTATCCCATTGTGCAACTCACCACCATGTAGCACAGGGTGTTTTAGTGCATCATGGGAGCAAATGAGTGGTGCGGGGGTGACTGGAAACATGGGTTCAACGTCCCACGATGCAGTTTTCTCCATCCCATTATTCCATGGGCATCTCTTTTAAAAAGCCCTGCAAACCTGCACGTTTGCCATCTCTGCGAGAAGCATGGATCCTGCACTGCTCTGCTCTTCAGTATTGTGATGAGTGTTACGACCACAACATGCCTGATCCTGAAGTGTTTCCAGAGCCATGAGGTGGAATATGATGATTCCTTGCTGTGCTCCATGGAAAGAAACAATTCAAGGCTGTTGTTGGCAGTTACGGAGAAACTTCACACAGTGGACCGCCGGTTCTGGGCCCAAGAATCAAGCACTGACTGGTGGGATTGCATCATTATGCAGTGGCTGCAGAACTTTTGGATGCCTAAGGCCATATTCCTGGAACTGTGTATGGAGCTTGCCCCAACTCTCCAGTGCTGTGACACCAAATTGAGAGCTACACTCATAGTGGAGAAGCGAGTGGTGATTGGTGTGTGGAAGCTTTCAATGCCAGATTGCTGTTGATCAATCAGGAATCAATTTGGAGTTGGAAAATCCACCATGGGAGTTGTTGTGTTGCAAGTGTGCAGGGTCATTAATTGTGTCCTGTTATGAAGAACTGTGACTATAGGCAACGTGCAGGACATAGTGGATGGTTTTGCAATAATGGGGTTCCCTAACTGCAGTGGGGCAATAGATGGCACACATATCCCTATTTTTGCACCAGACCACCTTGCCATGGAGTACATCAACAGAAAGGGGTACTTTTCTGTGGTATTGCAAGCACTGGTGGATCATCAGGTCGTTTCACTGACATCAACACGGACTGGTCAGGGAAGGTGCATGATGCACGCATCTTAAAGAACACAGGCCTGTAGAGAAAGCTGCTAGCAGGGACTTTCTTTCCAAACCAGACAATTACCACTGGCATGTTGAAATGCCAATAGTAATCTTGGGAGACCCAGCCTACCCCTTACTCCCATGGCGTACATTAATCAGCACGACCCCAACAGGGAGTGCTTCAAGCACAGGCTCAGCAGGTGCAGAATGACAGTTGGATGTGCCTTTCGCTATTTGAAAGGCTGCTGGCGCTATCTACTCACAAGATTAGACCTCAGTGGAGAAAATATCGCCATGGTGATAGCTGCCTGCTGTGTGCTTCATAATATCTGTGAAGCAAAGGTGGGAGCGGTTTCTGCAGGGGTGGAGGTGGAATGGCTGTCTGCTGCTTTTGAGCAGCTAGATACAAGGGCTGTAAGAAGAAATCAATAGGGGACTATGCGGCTCAGGGAGGCTTTGAAGGACCATTTTAACAATGAGCCACAGTAACGTATGTTGCTGTAGTCTTCTGTGACGGGCTTTTTTTTTTTTTTTTTGCACCCTAGTATGACCATTGTAATGAGTGTTCTGTGTGTGGTAATATAACATTGCAAATGCACCTATTGCTATTATCTGTGAATGATGCCAGCCCCAGTCAGCATATGTTATGAACTAATAAAGATGAATTAAGTTTCCATAAATAGACTTTTATATCGAACCCATACAAAGATAAGAATGGCCATACTGGGTCAGACCAATGGTCCATCTAGCCCAGTATCCTGTCTTCTGACAGTAGCCAGTGCCAGGTGCCCCAGAGGGAATGAACAGAACAAGTAATCATCAAGTGATCCATACCCTGTCGTCCATTCCCAACTTCTAGCAAACAGAGGCTCTGAACACTTCAAAGATGATTTTACATCCCTGCCATCCTGGCTAATAGTTCATCCATGAACTTATCTAGCTCTTTTTTTTAACCCTGTTATAGTGTTGGCCTTCACAACATCCTCTGGCAAAGAGTTCCACAGGTTGATTGTATGTTGTGTGAAGAAATACTTCCTTTAGTTTGTTTTAAACCTGTTGCTCATTAATTTAATTTGGTGACACTTAGTTCTTGTGTTATGAGAAGGAGTAAATAACACTTCATTATTTACTTTCTCTACACCAGTCATGATTTTATAGATCTCTGTCATATCTCCCCTTAGTCATCTCTTTTCCAAGCTGAAAAATCCTAATCTTATTAATCTCTCCTCATATGGAAGCTGTTCCATACCCCTAGACATTTTTGTTGACCTTTTCTGTACCTTTTCCAATTCCAATATATCTTTTTTGAGATGGGGCAACCAGATCTGCTCACAATATTCAAGATGTGGGCGTACCATGGATTTATATAGAGGCAATATGATATTTTCTGTTGTCTCACCTGTCCCTTTCCTAATGAGTCCCAACATTCTGATAGCTTTTTTGACTGCTGCTGCACATTGAGTGGATGTTTTCAGAGAACTATTCACAGTGATTCCAAGATCCCTTTCTTGAGTGGTAACAGCTAATTTAGACCCCATCACTGTATATGTCTAGTTGGGATTATGTTTTCCAGTGTGAATTACTTCGCATTTATCAGCATTGAATTTCATTTGCCATTTTGTTGCCCAGTCACCCAGTTTTATGAGACAAACATATTTAAAACTGAATGAAACTTTATAAATACATGAGAAAGAATCTCTGAAAGGGAAAGAAAAGTAATTTCCATTTCACAAACACACATACACTGACCTGTGAGAGAGACAGTTGGTGTATGTGCCGCTGTGATTTCTGTACTCTCCCTCAGGGTGGAGTGGTAGGATTATTGCACTGGTCCCAGATGCAGGGTGGTCCCGGAATGCAGTTCTCTGTGGGCTGTGGGGGGAGGTGAGAATGGATCTGTTGAGCCTGAAGGTCAGTCAGAGACTGCAGCGTGTCTGTTTGCTCCCTGAGAAGTGTTATCATTTCTTGCTGCCTGTTTCTCCTGTCCTCACTATCCCTGTCCATTGTGTCCTTGAACTTCATCCTCCCAGCCCTCTGCTCGGTATTTGAAGCACCGAGGCTCTCAGGATCTCCTGGAACATGTCTTCCCTTGTCCTCTTCTTTCTCCTGTTCTGGCTGAGCCGCTCTGCTGGTGTGGATGGAGAGACCCTCAAGGCCACTTTTGCAGCTGCAAAAGAAACAGTGGACAGAGGTACTACTGTGAGTGCATTCACTCCGCTTGATCACACAAGTTACAAGCACTACAGTCTCACTTCTGCTTGTGACTTTAGCTGATATCTCATTCCTGAGGGTAACAGAGGCTGAAAGGGAACAGCTCCTGCACACATCCGGCTGCAGACCGAGTCTGTATGGTGCTAGCCTGTGTACTGCAGTGGTGCCTACTGAAGTAATTGCTGAGTGTTGTGGGAAAGCATCCTACTGCGGCAGAAGAAATAAGGCAGCCCTCCCCAGAAACCTTTGGCAGAGGATTGCATACAGCCTCCAGGAAAGCTTCCTTGAGATCTCTGTGGAGGATTCACAGGCCTTCAGTACACATAAACAAACTGTTCTGCAGGGCTCCCTCTGCCCAACTGTTGAGAAGCAGATCGCAACTCTACCTCTTGGTTATTTCGCTATCTCTTGAGCGTGACTAAAAAAGAGTAAATGAACAGATGTGTCCCTGCAATGTCAAAACAAACCACATACTTACCAGAGGTTCCTTCCCCTGCATCAGGCTCACCAGCCTTGAACTGCTGGGACTTGTTCGACTGCTCAGGAGTCAAAAAGAGGTCCTGACTTGCAGTGCCACTGGATCCCCTGGTCGCCTGTTCCCGATTCTCCTCCTCCTCTTCCTTGTCCAACACCTCGTTCTCAAGATTCACTGTGGGTGGCCTGTGACTCCAATTCCCCCGAAGTATCCATGGGGCTCTTGGGGATGGTGGTTGGGTCACTGCCGAGGATGGCATGCAGCTCCTTGGAGAAGCGGTATCTTTGCAGCTCTGCACCAGAGTGGCTGTTTGCCTCCCCTGCCTTCTGGTATGCCTGCCACAGCTCCTTGATTTTCACACGGCACTGCTGCATGTCCCTCTTTTAGCTCTTCTCCCCCATGCTCATAGATGTCGACGTTTCTACGGCTGGATCGAAACTGTGCCTGTACAGCCTCTTCTCCCCACAGACCCAGGAGATCCACCACCTCCTGTGTTCTCCGGGCAGGAGCACGTTTGCTCTGTGGAGCTGGCATGTTCAGCTGGGCAGTTACTATGTGTGTTCTCCATGCCAAGCAAACAGCAAATGGAATTTAAAATTCACAGGGCTTTTAAAGGGGAGGCATGTAGCTGTGTACCTGGCTGCTGAGCAATGGAGTTCAAAATAGTGACCAGAGTGGTCACAGTGGGGCATTGTGGGACACCTCTTGGAGGCCAGTAAAGTCGATGTAAGTTATACAGTGTCTACACTGCCACTATGTCGACCTAACTACGTTGACCTAAGCGATTTACCTCTCGTGGAGGTGGAGTTATTAGGTCGGCGTAGTGGGCGAGTTACGTCAGCGGGAGCAACATTGTAGTGTGGATACTTACAGAGTAAAGCAGCTTATGTCGACCTAACTCTATAGTGTGGACCAGGCCTCAGATGTAATTGTTACCCAGGGTCTTCTTGATGCCAGCTGGCAGAGGGCATAACAGGTGCATATGGGTTACAGGAATCCCAGGGTCTGGTATTTTTAGTTCACCAAAGAGTGTCATGTGAGGACTCAAAGCCTGTGTCACCCTGGTCATCAGTATCACTGCAAAATGCACGTACAGATGTTGTGTAAGGAGTTATGTATATACACTGACAATTATGTTCTTAAGGTCTGCATTAAGGGAGCGGTCACCAGCAACAGTGAAAAGCAGGTTTTCTTTCAGAAAAGGAATGTTTATCTGTCTGGCTGTTTGCCTGTAAATTAAGTATTGTATGGTTCACAATAGGCCTCCATTCAAAAGTCTGAGCTGCATGCTAATGAAGGATTGTGAAATCTTCAGAGAGGAAATTAACAAGAAGATGGAAACAGCAGAGGTCAGCTTGTTTAGGGGTAATACAATGAACTTTTGAAATTGTACCCAAGGTACAGATGAACCCCTGGATATTTGTTCAGTCTGTAAGGACAAGCTGTCAGCGGGCATGATTTTATGAAAAGGGGTCTCCACCAAACTGGTTCAAAACACTGGGGAAAGAACTTGGGGTACGCGTTCTTGCAGGAGATAGACATTCCTTGTTAGTTACGTTTAGTTTTCAAAAAGCGTGTTATGATTTTGTTTTATATGTAACCATTTGTTTCCAGTATTCTTACTCACTATCACTTGAATCTCTGTGCTTTGATAATAAACTTATTCTTGTTTTCCCTATAAATACATCTAAGTGCTGTGTGTTCAGCAGAACTGTTTTCTAAGGTGTAACTAGAGAGCTGGGGTGTACAGTTCCTTTGGGAACGGTGAGCCTGGTAATTCTAGGAGAGTTCAGTGGATAAGGGGCTGGACACTACAGGGAATGCTCGGAGAACTTGGGGTTGGTGCGTGCCTCTTGCTAACCAGTACAGAGAGAGCGAGGCCTGGAGGGCAGTACTTCTGCTAACAGAAACTGGTGGTTTCAGGGAGCTGATCCACCGCAGGCACAGACAAAACTTCCTCACACTAAGGGCAGGGTGTGGTGAGGTGCCTCACAGCCCTGGGAAGTGTCATTTTAGGACTCTGCATAAATTAAATGGATCATTATTTGTTTTTGCAATGAATTATAACTATTAAAAATGTATAATATTATAAAAGTGTTCTGAAACTGACTTAACTGGGTGAGGATTTTCAGGATTTATGTTATATGCAAAACCCTGCAATTATGTAGAGAATTGGGTTGTGAAGCACTGAGATTGGTACTTGGCTGTGCAAATGCCTGGTTTGTTTTAGAAAGACATTCTGGTTTGCAATTTTGGCCCTTAATGTTTTAAAGGCATACTGAGATCTTTGTATGAAACGTGCTTTATAAATGCAAAGTTTCATGATATTCTGCAAATGGATATCGTCATTCTTCCATTTTTTTATTTCTGAGCCTGATCTACACCATTTTGCCATCAACTTCAATGGGAGCAGTGTCAGGCCCTGTTTGAAGAAATGTTAGCATGGCTGGAAACTTTTATTTGTTGGTAGGGAGATGTATACACTCAACGAAATCCTTCTGGTGTGGGGGGCTCATCTGTGCTGGTAAACTCCTCTGTGACCGTGGGGCTCATCCGTTGATTACCTTGCACTTAGAATCATAGAATCATAGAATATCAGAGTTGGAAGGGACCTCAAGAGGTCATCTAGTCCAACCCCCTGCTCAAAGCAGGACCAATTCCCAGCTAAATCATCCCAGCCAGGGCTTTGTCAAGCCGGGCCTTAAAAACCTCCAAGGAAGGAGACTCCACCACCTCCCTAGGTAACGCATTCCAGTGTGTCACCACCCTCCTAGTGAAATAGTTTTTCCTGATATCCAACCTGGACCTCCCCCACTGCAACTTGAGACCATTGCTCCTTGTTCTGTCATGTGCCACCACTGAGAACAGCCGAGCTCCATCCTCTTTGGAACCCCCCTTCAGGTAGTTGAAGGCTGCTGTCAAATCCCCCCTCATTCTTCTCTTCTGGAGACTAAACAATCCCAGTTCCATCAGCCTCTCCTCATAAGTCATGTGCTCCAGACCCCTAATCATTTTTGTTGCCCTCCGCTGGACTCTTTCCAATTTTTCCACATCCTTCTTGTAGTGGGGGGCCCAAAACTGGACACAGTATTCCAGATGAGGCCTCACCAATGTCGAATAAAGGGGAACGATCACGTTCCTCAATCTGCTGGCAATGCCCCTACTTATACAGCCCAAAATGCCGTTAGCCTTCTTGGCAACAAGAGCACACTGTTGACTCATATCCAGCTTCTCGTCCACTGTGACCCCTAGGTCCTTTTCTGCAGAACTGCTACCTAGCCATTCGGTCCCTAGTCTGTAGCAGTGCATGGGATTCTTCCGTCCTAAGTGCAGGACTCTGCACTTGTCCTTGTTGAATCTCATCAGGTTTTTTTCGGACCAATCCTCTAATTTGTCTAGGTCCCTCTGTATCCGATCCCTACCCTCTAGTGTATCTACCACGCCTCCTAGTTTAGTGTCATCTGCAAACTTGCTGAGAGTGCAGTCCACACCATCCTCCAGATCATTAATAAAGATATTAAACAAAACCGGCCCCAGGACCGACCCTTGGGGCACTCCGCTTGAAACCGGCTGCCAACTAGACATGGAGCCATTGATCACTACCCGTTGAGCCCGACGATCTAGCCAGCTTTCTATCCACCTTACAGTCCATTCATCCAGCCCATACTTCTGTCAATCTAGCTGCAAAAACTGTTTGAAAACAAGATATTGTGCCTGATGATAGATTATATGCATTTGCTTAGGTCTTCTCCAGTGAACACAAGCACACCACATCAGCAGCAGTTTATGGAAAAGGGAAACAGACCACAAACAGACAACCAATTCTGTTGCAACAAGCAGTTGCCGGAATATGCTATAATGGACTCACTGGACATTTTAACATAAGCCCAGTCATTTTACTAACCCGTGGAACATGATATTACAGTTACTACCTCTTAAATATGTGAATGTTGGTAATGGACTTAGATTGCACATGTGTTCTTGAGCATGGGATTTATTTGAATTTTTGAGGGTTTTTGGCAGCAATATATTTGGGATGAGAGGCCCAGCCCTCACCATTAAATGTTCAATTCCCTGACTATAAAAAGCGTCCAACCATTTCCCAGCAAGATGAAAAGAAGCAAAAGTTCTCACCTTAAAATAACTAGACAGATTTGTCATCACCAGCAGGACCATTAAAAACAAAACAATCAGTCCCCCTACACACCTCTTGCAAAAAAACCCAACAGAAATACTCCAACATCTAATGGATACAGCATTGTAAAAAAATCCAGATTTTTTGCTTCACCTCTCATCACCAATAAATCCAGGGTATTTAGTTACTTTTTCTCAGTGACATGTACAGTATCCTTCACTTCAATCTTCCTGCTCCATTCTTAGCAAGCTGGGTATTCAAACTTCACATCTCTCCAAGAACAGGAATCCAGTAGGTTTCAGTCCCTTACTTTCTGATAAGAATGTAGCATGTATGCAGAGAATAAGGAGGGATAGACAGCACAATGCACCTCATACCAAAGAAATTGGTAGGAGGTCTAATTTTAGGCCTGACATAGGGTCACCAATTTTGGTTGGACGTATTCCTGGAAGTTTCATCACATGACATAATCTTTAATGATTAATCTTTAATTCCTGAAGACTACAGGACTCCTTTTACAATAAGGCATCAGAGTCTTTTGTAGATTCACCAAAACCAGAGAAAACGTGTTTTTGGTAATGAAGTGTCTTAATATGAGTAACTCCTGCTGGCATGGTTGCTACATGAGTTCTTAATACAGGATTATGGGCAAGCCTTCTTGCTCTGGTATGGTGCACAGACAGTGTGCACAAATACCTGTTGTTGGAGTGCAGTTAGCATTTTGAAACATGTCCATTCAATGAGTGATCCAGTGTGCTGACAGTACATGTAGTCCAGTGGATAGGGTACTAGACTATGAGTCAAGAGATCAGCATTCTATTCCTGGCATTGCCACTGACTCATTGTGTGGCCTAGTGCAAGTCATATAGGCCAACATTTTTAGACACGACCTCCCACTTTGGGCACTGCATTTTTTGGGGGGAGGAGGTGTCCAACTTGAGACACTATCTTGAGTTTCTAAGGTGCTGAGCATCCCCTACTCCCATTGACTTAACTGGAGTTGTGGTTGCTCAGTGCATCTGAGTATTAGCTAACTTAAATTGTTACTCGTTGTTTGTGCCCACAATATACCTCGAATCTCCAGAGGACAACAGGTCTATACACAGAGAGTGGGTATGAATGCAGAGAGACAGAAATAAGGGTGTTTCATGAAAAGCGCATATGAAGAATTACATTCTGGTTAGTTGTCCTAAGAAAAACTGACCCCAGGAAATTAAAAGGAGTATGCTGTGGAATGAATACATACATGATGTACACTCTCCTTCTTCTGAGGCTAAGGTACGTCTTAGAGGGTTGTCTCATAATCAGCACAGTACAGAGTGAATATAGCTGTCATTAGGGGCACATTACTATTTTAGACAGATTGCCATAAACTAGAGCAGCCTCTGGGGTTCCTCTAATTTATGATAAGGGCTACACCGGGGTAGGCAACCTATGGCACGCGTGCCAAAGGTGGCACGCGAGCTGATTTTCAGTGGCACTCACACTGCCTGGGTCCTGGCCACCGGTACAGGGGGCTCTGCATTTTAATTTAATTTTAAATGAAGCTTCTTAAACATTTTAAAAACCTTATTTACTTTACACACAACAATAGTTTAGTTATATATTATAGACTTATAGAAAGAGACCTTCTAAAAATGTTTAAATGTATTACTGGCACTC
This sequence comes from Trachemys scripta elegans, assembly GCF_013100865.1. Classification (NCBI taxonomy): domain Eukaryota; kingdom Metazoa; phylum Chordata; order Testudines; family Emydidae; genus Trachemys; species Trachemys scripta. The sequence goes on from NC_048298.1 coordinate 130,318,759, forward strand.
AAAACCTTCAATTAGAGTGAATAAATGAAGACTCAGCACACCACTTCTGAAAGATTGTTGCCCCTGGGCTACACTTAGGCCAAAGAGCAGGCCAGATTCTGCATAGTGCAAAGGTGACTTAAAAGACATTGTTGCCCCACTGCACTTCATGCGACATACAGCCTAGAATCTGGTCCCTGAATTCTGTGCCAAGCTTTTCCAAAGTGACCTTGTGTAAACTCTTAGTTCCCCTTCTGTAAAATGGGGAGAATGGTAGTTGCCTGCCTCCTTAAGGTAGGGGTATGAGGCCTTGCTCAGTAATGACTGTGAAGTGCACAGGCTTATTAACACCAACAAGTGAAAGAGATGACACTAGAACTCATGGTTTCTCCCTTATGCCCAGCACATCTTCTCCCCAGTGGAGCAAGTATAGTGAGTGTTGGCACCTCAAGCCAAAGAGAATGTCATTTCCCCTCACTTTAATCTCTGCCTTCTCCTAGGCTAAGGGGCCACAACAGCAGCTACTCTATCTGTTACATCCATATTACATCCAGAGCTCTAGCTCTGTTCCTGAGGCATGTTTCAGTGTAGTTGGTATGTTAGAGGGCTCTCTGGGGCTTTTAGCAGCAAGGCTCTCATGGGCTCTACTGAGCATGTGCAAAAGACAATTTTCAGAGGCTTATAACTTGGTTAAGCCTGGGTGCATGTTCATGGGGAGAGCGTACGGCACCTGACCCCACACTTCTCCTAATCCAAATTGGAAGGTCCTACTCCAAATTGTGAAGGTGCTAGAGCTCTTCAGAGAAACTGTTGGGATTTTTTTTATTGTCAAACTACCTGCTTTCCCTAGTCTCATTCTTGGAAATGGCAGAGCTGTATTTGATTAAATTTTCCCAGATCAGGTCAGCCTGAGACAGAGAGTAAGCATGGAAAATTTCAGCCCAAGGGATAGAAGTTTGGCAAAGTTACAAGCAGCTGAAAGCAGTGGCTTATAATGGAAAGTTTTAAGCAACTTGAACTATGGGAATCACCACTTTCTTCACCTATTGTTAAGAGTTTAATATCAGTCTCACCGATCTTTGTTGGGGCTTTGTTGGAGCACAGAGCCATGGGTTAAAGAGGCACATAGCTATGACAAACACAGAGGAGTAATAATCCACCCACTGCACATCACACGGACATGACACTGCAGCCCAGATTTCATGTATTGCCTTGCTCTCTGCTAGTGATCTGACAATGGTATTGATCAACGTTATTCTCGATAAGGGAACAAACAGTTGATTCTGACTGTTAAGCTGGAAAATACGACACCATCCTGGTCCAGTTTTGCCTAGGCAATAGCGATGAACTAGCCTCTTGTTACTGATGCTCTAATGGTACTGCCATGATCTGTACCTAGCTGACTGATGCTAGAACTGGGTAGTGGCCTCCACATCCTTGGTAAGTTTCTTGTTCATGATAGGACTAATGTCTCATCCAGTCCACTCTTCCTTGTATCAAATCAGCATAACAAACCATCCCCTTGTACTCTTTTGCTGGTATATCTACATGTACAAATAATGTTTGGGAATGGTGCTCCACCATATAGGCATGGTAGTTTCTTTGCAGAGAGAGGGTGTGACTTTACTGCTAGCACTGAGTCTCCAGGGTCCAACAAAAAGTGGTATTCCTGGCACAGCATGAATTTTATCCCCTGGAATAATGACACCAGCACAAATGGTATCAAGCACACAAATGTCACCAATGGAGCGGACATGCCCAGACATGACTTATGCTTTCCCAGTCAGGCTGGGACAACAGATGTACATTGCAGGCCTGGGATGAAGCATACCTGTGTGCAGACTTCAGACTCCACTGGTTGCCACTATGAGGGTGAGGGGGCTTCCCAGATAGGCCCTGGTTTGATCCATTGTACTGCAGTACTTTGTTCTGTTCCCAACTCGACCACTGACTCCGTCTGTGACCTGATGCAAACCACTTCACCTCTGTACCTCAGTTTCCGAGTCTGTGAAATGGGAATAATGATACTTATCTAATCCTCTGTATAAAGTGCTTTGAAGTCTGGCAGAAACATGGTTATTGATATTTGTAGTTTTCCGATAGTACTACAGTAGAACCTCAGAGTTACAAACACTTTGGGGATGGAGGTTCGTAACTCTGAAATGTTCAAATGAACAAAACGTTATGGTTGTTCTTTCAGAAGTTTACAACTGAACATTGTCTTAAGACAGCTTTAAAAATTTACTGTGCAATAGAAAAATGCTACTTTTAACCATCTTAATTGAAATGAAACAAGCACAGAAACAGTTTCCTTACCTTTTAAAATCTTTTTTTTTTAAACTTTCCCTTTATTTTTTAGTAGTTTACCTTTAACACAATACTGTACTATATTTGTTTATTATGGGGATGGTGGTGGTGGTGTTTTTGTTTTTGTCTCTGCTGCAGCCTGATTGTGTAATTCTACTTCCAAACGAGGTATGTGGTTGACTGGTCAGTTTGTAACTCTGAGGTTCTACTGTATTGTTAATTATTGCTATTTTAATTTTGCCTGCACCCTGAATGCCTGAATGTTTCAGTGGGACATAAGTGTCCTAGCTTTGGCCTGCTCTTTCCCCTGTCGTTGGAATCATTTTGGTTCTTTGAATTTGAATTTGCTCCATGGGTGGAAGATGGTCCGTGCAAACTGCTGACAATGGTCTTGGTGCTCTGTGTCTTGGATTGTCTGGTGGGTTGCTTCCTAACTGCGTTTGTCCTGTTTCTACCAGAGTTGTCTTTTATGAGGCCCAACTGTCAAGCAGTGTTTGGAGGCAGGATTACATTTTTGGGAGTCTGGGTACAGATTCTCTGAGCTTAGGGGCATCTCCTTTTTACCTCTTCATTGCTGACCCTTCTAAAGAAAATACTTCAGTGTTCTATCGTAACGGCCCACTTCATTGCAGTGCTGTAAGATTTGTAGTACTTTGGACCATTACAAAAACATTGGTTTTATTAATGGCATGTTTCTTCTTGCACA
>NC_048298.1:130326750-130439672 GCF_013100865.1 Trachemys scripta elegans
ACACAGATTAGTTTCCAAAAAGGGATGTGGAGAAGCTACATAGGAGCTTTTGACCTGTCAGTAGATTAGGGATGAATTTAATTCCCCTCACTCCATGTGTGTGCCCTGCATATAGCACGATTATTCAGGCATTATGATGGGTGAATTTCACCCTAAAGAACCTGGTGGATTATAACTCAGAACCTTATCCTGCAAACACCTATGCATGTGAGAACTTCACCCTTATGAGTACTCCCATTGACAAAGGGATTACTGTAAAATTAGTCAGGTGTGTTGTTGAATCCAATCCTCGTATTACCATGTAAGGTTTGATTTTTTTGTTTGTACCTTAGTATACCTTTTAAAACTGTCTCTGAGCGTGATATAGTTAAATAATGTAGTTCTTTATTTTGTATAAAGCCAACACATAAAAAGTACAGTTGGAGCCCGCATGCACAATTTATTTCATAGGACCTACACTGTGTGCAGTCATTTTTAACAAATACATTTGATTCTGCAGTGGTGTAGTAAAAAATAAACAATTACTATGTGGTTAGAATCAAGAGGGCATTTACTATTATAATACACAGCACTCAAAGTATGTAAAATCTGGGTCCTAACAACTTGACAATATCACTTAAAATGAAAACTATTGTATGTTTTGCACAATTTTCATTTCAAACTGAGGACAAGAAAGACAAAATTGGTTGGTTTATTTTTTTGTCTGGCATCAAAAACTGCTATCTCAAAGCACCAGTGTGTGATTTTTTTCAAATATCATAATCCAGCCTTCTTCTCTACAACCCACTTTGAAAAAAGTGCCTTGCAGATTGTACCTTCCCAGATCTTGGATATAGTATTGCAAATATTTGTCTTTTTAGTGGAATATTTGGTTTATCTATCTATCTTAGGTACTTATATGGTCCCCATCACTATAGTATCTGAGTGCCTCACAATCTTTAATGTATACATGCTCCTAATACCCCGGTGTGGTAGGGAAGTGCTATTATCCCAACCTAATGCTGCTGGTCTTTGCTTGAATAATTGGACAGCTCAAAAGTTCCCAGCAACTCACCCGGCCACTGGATTTTTTCCACTATGTGTATTTCCATGTTATCATGTACCTCAGAAATCACTCTCAGTTGCACAGTATCTGTTCTCAAACTTTTTTTTTTTTTTTTGCTTTAATGAGTGTGATGCCATATCAAGTCAAAGTTATCCTCTCACAATGTGCTCTTTAAGAGGTGTGGATGTTTATATGGTCAGGGGATGCTAGAGAGTGCGGTAGTAGACATGATCAGTGTAAACAAAAAGTATTTAGAAAGTATGTGAGATTGTTTTTTGATGGATAAGATTCTGCTAAAGTGTAGTCTCGATTACCTTTTAAAAGGTCGTCTCTGTTCAGTGTTAAGTCATTTTTATTAATAACCTGTTGTTTTGACTAGTTTAAAGATGGTTTTAAGAAATGTGTTTTGGCGGGATTAGGTATGCTGTATGGACAATAAACTCACCTTGACCTGAACTGCCTGTCCTGTTTTTAGTCGTTCAGCATGAAAATCCTGTAAAAAGAGGTGCATTTCTAGAGCCCAGTACTCTTTTCATAAATTGTTCTCCACAGCAAAGCAACTTATGTAGGTAAGCTGTACATGTAAAATGCCTCCCCATATTTAACTGAGTGTCATGGTAAAATAGACCTACTTTAAAAGTTAACTTGTTGGTCAAGACTTACAGCCACACTCTGGTATGTTTCTCTCATGGAAAGCTCCTGTAGTATTTGACAGAGTTAAAACCAGTAAAAAAAAAAGTGGGTTTTAAGAGCTCTTTGGGGTCTACAGAAATTTTTCTAAAAATGTATGTAATTTATTGGAGAAAGAAATCCTTTCTGTATGTTTTCCAAACCAGCCTATAGAATTCTATCTATAGCAGTTTATTTAATTCTCTATTCATTTATATAGGATGTTTTTTAAAAACTACAAAAAAATTAAGTTCTATTAGACTTTTCCATAAGTGTTGTGCAAAACTTGGAAAAAAAAAAAAAGGCTTTGTGTTGGACAAAGACATGGAGAATTTGAGGAGAAATGGACTTCCATGCAACAAATCTCCTGTTTCAGACTTCGGGCAGGAGAAGTGACCACAACCTTCTGAGATTCCACCACTTCCTTCACACTCCCGTGCAGGTTTTAAGTTCATGGATACGTTCTGTAAGCTGACCATTCCTTCCCATTCACTTGCGTGGCGTGACCACAGTGCCCCTTCTCCCCCACTCCACAGTGCCGTATAAAGAGACACTGCAAAGACTTAGTGATCTCTGTGTGGCCTTTACACTGCCTATTCAGTAAAAACAGCAGGCCAAATTATCTGCTGGCATACCTTCATTGACTTCACTAGAGTTACACCTGCTAATGGCAGGAGTGAATTCGGCTCAGCATTTCAGGTCTTGGGTGCCCATAAGGAGGACCAAGATTCACTACTAAATGAGGAACCACTTCTGACGGGATCCCTGGGGTACAGCCTGGAACTGTAGGCCCCCTTAACTCTCTAACTTGGGCTATATCTCACAATGCTTTGCCAGTGACAAAACCCTTCCAGGCGCTGTTATCACTCAGCCACCAGCACATGCAGAGTCACACCCAACTAAATTGCATGAACTATACACAGGGAAACAAATCTCCCAAGCCCCCAGCCTTGCACCCCAGAAATATACCATCTTACACTGCTCAAGACCGTTTCTTGAACAGTGCAAGCTCATTCATTAGCTTGCCACTTTGTCAAATGAAAGTGGACATGCACCAGTCTTTGTAATCTGAGCAGATTTCCCAAGCACTTTAGACAAACTCACTGGTAAAGATAAAACATTAAATTAATTTTATTAACTACAGAAAGATAGATTTTAAGTGATTATAAGTGGTAGGCAGGTCAGAGGTAGTTACCTTAGGAAAATAAAAAGTAAACACGCATTCTAAATCCTAAACTTTTAGACTAAGCAAGAGCTGAATCAAACTTTTTTGACCCCACTGGATGTTGCAGGTATGTTACAGTTCTTAATACACAGGCAGAATTTCCTTCTCAGCCTGGGACCAGTCTCAGTTCAAAGTCTTTGTCTTCCCAGTGTCCTTGTTGCCTTCAGCATAGGTGGGGGAGGAGAAAGATGATCTCATGATGCCACTGCGCCTTATTTTATACTCTCAATCCATGTCCCTGGAAAGATCCATGTCCTGGTGGGTCTTGCTGAGTCACAGTGTGGAGCAATCCTCATTGTGTGGTGCACAACTGTCTCTTAGGCCTTATCTACACTATAAAGTTTTGTCTGCAAAAGTTATGCCACTTTAATTAAAGCACTTTAACTAAAACCACTGTTGCATGTCCACACTATGCTCCTCATGTCGGTGGAGCGCATCCATACTAGCAGCTCTTGCATTGACACAGCAGTGCACTGTGGGTAGCTATTCCACTATGCAACTGGCCTCAGGGTGCTTTGGGAAGGGTTTGCAATGCCTCATGGGGAATGTATAGTGTCACATGATGCAGGTTTCTCGAGCGTGGTGGTGGGGGATGGGGACGGGATAGCAGGCTGACCGACCTATCCTGAGACATCAGCCCCTAGCTCTGCTCTGCACAGCAGTCTCTCCCCCCATCCTGGTAGAAGCAATTTGCTCTACCTGCCTGCCTGGGTTTTGCCACCAAAAGTAGCTTTGTAGTGTGTATGCCTAGACTGTTTTGTCAGCAAAAGGCAGCTTTTGCCAACAAAGCTTTGTAGTATAGAAAAGGCCTTACTGAACTGTAGATCTCTTGTTTACAATTCCCCTGCTGGTCATGGATTTTTTTAACGCCTGCCTGGGTGTGGGTCACCTCCTTTGTTGTCACCGCAGAACTAGCAGTGGGGGACTTCCAAACTCACAACATATTGCAATAACCATATAGCAACATCTCATAACTTCATATTACACTAATGATATACACATTTTGACAGAACAATGAGTTTCAGCAGATCATGACCTTTTGTATGGTATCTTACATGGCATGCTTTGTTAGAAGTATCACAACTATATACGAGTGATGAATATGGGGGTTACAGGGTGCTACTTTGAGGTACAGTGTCACACCACTATAAAGAGATCTTTTGCAGGGTGGGCTCCAGGCACCAGCTCAAGGCACTCAGAATCACAGAAATGTAGGACTGGAAGGGATCACAGTAGGACATCTAGTCCAGTTTCCTGCACTCAAATAGGACTAAATATTATCTAGACCATCCCTGACAGATGTTTGTCTAACATGTTCTTAAACAACAGAAATTCCACAACCTCCCTATATAATTTGTTCTAGTGCTTACCTACCCTCACAAATAGGAAATTTTTCCTAATGTCTAACCTAAATTTCCCTTGCTGCAACTTAAGCCCATTATCACCCTCCTTTTTATAACAATCTTGTACTTACTTGAAGACTGTTATCATGTCCCCCACAGTCTTCTCTTTTATAGACTAAACAAACCGAATGTTTTCAATCTTTCCTCGTAGGTCACATTTTCTAGACCTATACTCATTTTTGTTGTTCTCCTCTAGACCTTCTCTAATTTGTCCACATCTTTCCTAAACTGTGGTGCCCAGAAATGGACACAGTACTCCACTTGAGGTCTTATCAGTGCTGAGATGACTGGAAGAATTACTTCTTGTGTCTAGTGTACAACACTCCTGCTAATACAACCCAGAATGACGTTTGCTTTTTTTTGCAACGGTGTTATATTGTTGACTCATATTTAGTTTGTGATCCACTGTAACCCCCAGATCCTTTTCTACCATACTTCTTCCTACGCAGTCATTTCCCATTTTGCATTTGTGCAATTGGTTATTCCTTCCTAAGTGCAGTACTTTGCATTTGTCTTATTGAACTTCATCCTTTTTATTTCAGACTGTTTCTCCAGTTTGTCAAGATCATTTGAATTCTCATTCTGTCCTCGAAAGCACTGCAACCCCTCCTAGCTTAGTGTCGTCTTTAAATTTTATAAGTGTACTCTCTATGTCATTATCCAAATCATTTATGAAGATATTGAGTAGAACTGGACCCAAGACAGATCCCTGTGGGACCCCACTCCATATGCCCTTCCATCTTGACTGAAGCATTGATTACTATTCTCTGAGTACGGTTTTCCAAGTAGTTGGATCCACTTTACAATGTGTTGGTCTAGGCTACATTTCCATAGTTTGCTTATGAGAAGGTCATGTGAGACACTACCAAAAGCCTTAGTAAAGGCATGATATAGCACATCTACTGCTCCCCGCATCCACAAGCTTGTTACCCTATCAAAGGATATTAGGTTGGTTCTTGACAAATCCATGTTAACTGTTACTTATAACCTTATTTTCTTCCAGGTGTTTACAGACTTGATTGATTATTTGCTTCATTCTTTCCAGGTACCAAAGTTAAGTTGACTGGTCTATAATTCCTTGAGTTGTCCTTATTCCCCTTTTTCTAGCTAGCTACTACACCCTTTTCCAGTCCTCTAGGATCTCTCCTGTCCTCCACAAGTTCTCAAAGATAATAGCTAAGAGCTCAGAGATCTCCTCAGCATGGTCCTTATGTATTCTAGGATGTATTTTGTCAGGCCCTGCCGACTTGAACACATCTAACTTGTCTAAGGCCTTGTCTACACTGCTTACTAATTAACAAAAAACACCCCCCTGAGCAATGCAAGTTTCAGTGCTCTAAAGTGGCAGTGTAGACAGTGCACCAGCGCTGGGAGCCGCAATCCCAGCGCTGATAACTACTCCCCTCGTGGGGGTGGCTTTTTTACAGCGCTGGGAGACCTCGCTTTCTCCACCTTCTGTAATAAAAAGTTGTCTCCAGTGGATTCCAAGAACTTGCTGGATAATCTGTGCCCTGCTGTATTATTTTCCCAACAGATGTCTGGGTAGTTGAAGTCCCCTATCACCATCAAGTCCTGTGCTTTGGATGATTTTGTTAGTTATTTAAAAAAACTTTCATCCATCTTTCTGGTTAGGTGGTCGATAATAGAACCGTACCATGACATCACCCTTGTTTTTTAACCCTTTTATCCTTACCCAGAGATTTTCAACAGGTCTGCTTTACACTTCTATCTCAACATCAGTGCAAGTGTATACATCTTGATATACTAGAAAACACTGCTCCCTTTTCCCCCTGCCTGTTCTTCCTCAACAAGCTGTATCCTTCTATACCAGCATTCCAGTCATGTGAATTATCCCACCAAGTCTCTGTGATGCCAATTATATCATAATTGTGATTATTCATTAGTATATCCAGTTCTTCCTGTTTATTCCCCAGACTGCTGGCATTAGTATACAAACATCTAAGATTTTCATTAGATTTAGCCTCCATATTCCCTCTTGTCTCTTTTTGTCCATGATGCGATTGCCTATGTTCCCCCCAGATTCTGATCCTTCATCCAGATCTACATGTTCTGGACTTATCTGTGGGCTTTTGTCTCCTGCCCCCATCCAGCCTATTTTAAAACCTGCCTCACTAGGTTAGTCAGTCTCTATCTGAAGATACTCTTTCCCTTCTTTCAGAGGTGGACCCCATCGCTGTTCAGCAGGCCTTCTCAGAACAGCATCCCATGGTTGATAGTATTTTTCTAAACGGAATAGAATTGTAATTCATATTGGTTCGTTTTAACACTGGTGGCTTTTTATAGGGAACAGGAAAACAATAACCTTCCAGTGTCATACAGATGATAGACTGAAGTTGAAAAAACAATGAGGAGTACTTGTGGCACCTTATAGACTAACAAATTTATTTGGGCATAAGCGTTCATGGGCTAAAACCCACTTCATTAGATTTTAGCCCACGAAAGCGTATGCCCAAATAATATTATTAGTCTATAAGGTGCCACAAGTACTCCTCGTTGTTTTTGCTGATACAGACTAACACGGCTACCACTCTGAAACCTGAAGTTGAAAAGATTCTGTGCATATTTCATTGTAAGCCACTAGGTGGTAGTAGTGTGACTCAGTACCAAGTTCAGATTGTGAGGAAGAGAAAAGAGAAAAAACCTAAATCCACCGTAGTAGTAAATATTGTAATTGTAATGTGTGGAAAAGTGACACACCAAGCTGTGACGCCTTGGGGTTTAACCCATACCAGCAAGGGGTTGTGTCACCGCCTGCCCTGCAACTCTGGGTGCCTTCAATGCTATGCTGCTCTGGCTCACAGCCTGGACACCAACACCCAACCTTACAAGCATGCAGGTATCATCACCCTGACTTCCACTGCCCAGTTACTTTTTACAGAGGGACTCCAACACCCTCCCAGTCCTGAATTTCCCCAGAACTGTCTGCCAGTGTGACAATCTGCTGGGGTTCCCAGAACTGTGAATTACTTTGTTCTTCCTTGCAACCTCAGCAAGCAATTGTTTTTGCTACTGCTAAACTGTGTGACAACTCCCTGACACACCAGCTTGTCTGCCTTGCCAGCCAACTCTTCCGGGCTCTACCAGGCCAAACCTTGCTTGCAGGTAACAAATAGTGAACCCAAATTCACAAGTTCCCAAGAGGCACCCCTGCAGCGTCCAGCCCTCTTCAGGAGCACTCACAGAAGTTAGTAATTTAATTGCTCTGATAGAGAGACAATACAGCTAATTAATTTAACGGGGGGTTGACAAACTCTTATTTCAATCACAGCATTGAATTAGTTTGTAGTAAAAGTAAAACAAGTTTATTAAACAAAAAGTCATAGTTTTAAGTGATAACAAGTATAGGGAATAAAGACAGAAAGGGTTAAAGCCACACACACAGAAAAGTAAAAATACATTTCTAAAACTAAAGCCTAATTTTAGCAAGCTACAATCTTTGCCTAGGCAGGTTTCTCACCTATATTCAGTTCCAAGAGATTTCTACCCCCCTTAGTTGAAGAACCATTCTGTGATTTCAAGCGCTCTGATCCCTTGAATCCCTCAAGTGATGGACAACTATGGGGTTCTCTTCCATTGTTTTTATAGTCCAGTAAACCTCTGAAATGTATACCTTGAAAAGTACGCCCAGACAAAGCATCTCTCTCCTGCTGGAGTGGAGACCCCATGCTGTCTTCTCCACTGCTGGTTAGCTTGATATCTTTGTTTATCTTATATGTAAATTTACTTTCATTGTCTCCGTCTAATGACCAGGCTGGTCAGACAAGCAAATACCCATTCCTTTGTCTAGGGCAGACTACGCTTATTCTTTGCTTGCCAAACACATTTTAAGAATATAATTCAAGCAAATACTTATAACTCTTTGTACACACCCTGTAGATAAATCTCACAAGAAAACTACTGATCAGTGAGTAGTTAGCTTTCAATGATCCAGGCCAGCTTTTGGGTATATCATGATAACAGTGTTATGTGTAGTGAGTTTGTCCGGCCTGACAAGAGTTGCTGACACAGAGTAGCGAACTACCAATGGGTTTCTGTGTCAGACAAGCTAATAAGGAAAGTTGTTGAGTTTTTTTTAACATATGATACTAAATCAAAACTAATTAAAAAATTAGAAGGTGTCCCTCATTTACTTAGAATATTTTTTCAAGCTCTTAATATGTAGATGGCCTTTGTTCCCACACTTTCATAAAATCCTTGGGGAAATACTGCCCTTCACTTCTAAGCATAAACCGTTCCCATCTAAATAAAGAATAAGAAAAAAGAATAATTTCCATTACTAAATTAATCACAGACATTATAAAAGACTTCCAAAATCTCATGATCCAGCCATTGAGGAAAATGAAGGACTGTTCCCTATCATAATTTCCAATGCTCTGTTCAGTTAACAGTGGTTTTAAATAGCAGTGGGGTTTCAACTACCTTCCTACATGTCTAATAGATTTCACAGTTACAAAATGTTTCAGATATTTGTCTTAAATATAATTTTCTCAGTTTCATCCCATTAGTCTTAATTAAAGCTCCCTGGATCACCTTCATTACCCTAAACAATTTCCCCCCTTCCTTGTTTTATACACCCTTCAAATACATATCAGCTGTTATCATATTCTACCCCATAGTTGTCATTTGGCTAAAATCCCATATTTAGTTTACTCAAAAGTCAATTATTCCAGCCCTTTTGTAATTTTTGTTGGCATTGCTTTCTCTGCTCAGATGAATGTTTTATGCTGTAGGAATTATTTTGGGGGAGTCCTATAGTCTGTGCAATATAGAAGGTCAAACTAGATGATCACAGTGTTCCCTTTTGGCCTTAGAATCTATGAATCTATACATGCAATCAGCATTTATTTTGTCTCTTTGCTTTGCATTGTTTTTTTTTTTTTTTTTTTTTTGTGGTTCATTAATAAAAGGAGATGGCCTGACAAATATTGGAGAAAAAATCCCTCTGTTTATCCACAGAACAGGTTCAGCATAGGCAACAACAGTGCAAGCTTCAATGTACGCTGTCCTCCCACCTATGTGCCTCAACTGGGACCCAAAGAGACAACCTCTAGGCAAGAAAATAGAGTTTGTGGTTTATTTAGCTCTTGTCCTTGGCTGCTAGTTTGTTTGTCATCTTTACTACAAATAACTGACCTGGCCTTGCAAGCTTCAGTGTCTGGAGCGTCCATTGACATTCATGGGAACTGTGCAGATAGAGGTATGCACCCTTTGCTTCATTTGATGGTCATTTTGCCTTCTATGCCCCACTCCTCCTCTCTTCTGTTTCACAAAAATAATAATAGTTACTGAGCAAAGGTGGCCCAAAGAGTTCTACAAATTGGCCAGTAACCTACCACACCTTCAGTACAGAGAAGACAGCCCCCAAAGGCAATGGATGCCAAAACATAATATCCCATCTAGATCCAAGCATCCAAGCTGCATTGAATAATAACATCTATATTCTCCAAAGGCCTATTGAAGAGGAGAGTGGCAACAATCTGCCCCATTTTATGGACAATAGGCACAGCCTTTGGGCTTCTGTCACACAATGCTAATGTGACACCATTGGTTAGTTCTTTGTAATTTCTGTTCACTTTCACTTGAATACAATTTGCCTATCACAGCTATTGCCCTGGCCAAGCCCCGCACCCCCCCTCCCCCCCCCACGTTTCCAGTGTCACTTCTGAGCATAATGTTGTTGACGCACAATTTTATCACGAGTCTTATGTAATTTGGCATATTTATGAAAGACCCATGTCCTGAAGTGGTCTGATTACATGAAAAAAGCAGTGGACAAATAAAAAGAAATCAGAATTTATTATTTTTAAACTCTTAATTTTTGAGCCAATCTCATAATTTCTGGATTCTGATTTATATTTTTGAATGCTAAGGATAGACAATCAATCTTAAGCATGTAATTATTTTACGCACACCCTAAGCTAAATATTCAGAAGGTAAAGATCTCTTGCAGTCTCAAAAACATACTTGTATGTCTCATAACTAAGGCATCAATGATGGTGCGATGACCCATGATGCAGCTATGGTCAACTTCAGACTATGTCACATATCCTTGACGAGTGCCCACTGACTTATTTCAATGGCAGGCTACCAGCTCTCCACCTGACTGATGCCATCAAATGGCTGAGCACTCTGTGTATACGCTAATATATACGCCTGAGAAATGGTCACTTGGGAAAGCGGCGTGTGCAACTGTGCTCCTAGGCACCTGCTTGTGACTGTCTTGAGTTTTCACACATGCAACAACTTTGTCCATGAGCCAAGGAATGTTCATGCACAAACAAATGTTTATGCACATTCCAGAGTTTTGCACATAGGCATTTTGCATTAAGCACACACGAGTTTTTTTTGGGGGGGGGGGTCCGTTGCATATGAAAGCTACACGTGTTTCCACGGGCAAATGGGTTTCCACAAACATTAGTGAGCTGGTTTTCCACGGGGTAAATGAGTAGTTTTTTCCTTAACGTGCAGGTGGGTGGTTTTTTCATACACCAAGGAGCGCTTGCTACACACAGGGTGGTTTTGACAGTTGGCGCAGGTGTGTGATCCCGGAGACTAGGCTTGGGCCTGCCGCCTTTGATAACCACCGAGCCCTCAGGCGTGACGTATAGCAGCAGCAGGGGCGGTTTCACCCCGCCCCCTCGGCGGCGAACAACAGTTTCCACGCTCACAGCAGGCCCCGTTTACTGCGGCAGCGGCGCTAACCTCCAGCTGCCCGCTCCCGCTCTCCTCCTGGAGATTCTGCGCCTGCGCGGGAGCTCGTCAAAACCGGCGCGCGAGCGGCACGGAGAAGGAGACGTTTTATTGGTGGAGCGGCTTAAAGGGAACCTGTGACGTCAGGCAGCGTGGAAGCCAGTAGGCGAGCGAGCGGTGGCCGCCGCAGCGTAAGGAGGCGGGGGCAAGAAGCCGGTTGGAGGGAGCGCGCGGAGGCTGTTTCCTCACCGCATCATGGTTCGGTTCGCTTTGACCATCGTCCGGCAGTGAGTGGAGGGGGGCGGGGTGAGAGCCCGAGCCCGGACCCCAACCCCCCCCCGGCAGCGGCGCAGTCGCCTCCTGCTCCAGTGGCGACCCCCCCCCGCCGGGGGTGCGAGGCTGGCCCGTGCTGGGGCCGCTCCCGCCGGCAGGTCCCAGGGCTCCGGCTCGGACGCTGCAGGGGCCGCGCCCCTCCCCTGGCAGGGCGGCTGCCCGCACCCGCGCTAGCTTCGACGGAGCGAGGCCCCGCACGCGCCGGAGCCCGGGGGACACGCTGCGGTGCGGGCACGGGCCGCTGGCGGGAGAAGGGGCCCGGGCCCGGAGCGGGGGCCGGAAGTTCTGCTTAGGCCCCGAGTCTGGCCATGAACCGCTTCCGCCCCTCAGCGCTGCGTCCTGCTGGCCGGTGTCTGGCGGGGCTCGTTGATGGGCTGCCTGCGGCGCCCTGCGAGAAGGGAACTTCCGGCCTCTTCCTCCGTCCCCCGGCAAAGCTGCGGCGCGGCCTGGGGCAGGAGGCCACACAGCATTTGAGTGGGCAGAGCAAGGCTGGGAGTCCCAGGCATGCCCAGGGTGTGCGACTTGCTGTGAGGATGGAAACGGAGTCGTGTTCAGCACCTAAAACTTAGATCGCTCCAGCTGCGTCTCTCGGCAGGGCTGTGAAAAACCTTGCACTGTGGTTAGGGCAACCTGACCCCTGGTATAGGTGCGGCTAGGTCAATGGAAGAATTCGTCTGTTAACCCACCTACAGAAAATCCCCTTCCCACACTCCTGGGGGAATTCGGTGCCGAAAAAATAAGAATTCTGTGCAGAGTATTTTAAAATTCTGCAAATTTTATTTGTCAAAATAACACTATATAATCACATGGGTTTCAATTATTTTGATAATTTATTTCAAAATACCTGTCAGCAAGTATGTCTGCCACAATAGAGACACACAAAAAGTTTCCCCCAAGAGTAGAGAGTTGAAGAAACCCCTATGAAAACCCAATTCCTGTTTCTCAGCCCCCTTACCCATAGAGCCCAACCCTGGGGCCTTCCCTGGCACAAACACTCCTCCCCCCCCCCCAGCCCAGCCGCAGCCCTTCCCAGCCCAGACACTCTCATCCTCTACCCCCTAGGTCAGGCCTGCACAACATACAGCCCGCGGGGGCTCACTGGGCAGCCCGCAGGGGCTGAGTAGGTGGGCTCACTGTGTGGCCTGTGGGGGGGTGAGTAGGCAGTGGCAGGGAGTGAGTCGGCAAGCCGGGGGAGGGGGCTGAGGAGGCGAGCATCGAATCAGTGGCTGACCTGTTCTACTGATCTGGTCTGGCTCCCATCCCCTTTCCCAGGGCCAGCTCCAGGCACCAGCAAAACAAGCAAGTGCTTGGGGCAGCTTTCTGGCACTGGCCATCATAGGCGCCAACTCTGGGGCATGGGGAAAAAGTGCCCCCGCCGCCCCAGCTTGCCTTCGCTCCGCCTGCTCCCCTGAGAGCGCCACTGCCACTCTGCTTCTCCCTCCTCCCTCCCAGGCTTGCCGCGTGCGAAACAGCTGTTTCATGCAGCAAGGCTGGGAGGGAGGACAAGCCGAGCAGCAGGGCGCTCGGGGCAGGCGGCGGTGGTGGAGCAGAGGTGAGCTGGAGCGGGGAGTGGTTCATCCCCCCCCCCCCCCCCCGTTTCTTTCTGCGCCCCCCCACGCTATCTCACCTCCGCTTCGCCTGCTCCCCTGAACGCACCACTGTTCCACTTCTCTGCCCTCCCTCGCCTGAGAGGGAGGGGGGAGCAGGCGGAGCGGAGGTGAACTAGGGTGGGAGGTCACGGGGGCCCCGCAGGAAGCAATGGTGGGGGGGAAATGCAGCACACCAGGGGAGGAGGCAGGGCTGGGGATTTGGGGAAGGGGTTCAGAAGGGGTGGAGTTGCGGCGGGGCCAGGGGCAGAGGGGCACGAAAAAAAAAGGAGGGGTGGCCAAAAAATTTTTTTGCTTGGAGCGGCAAAAATCCTAGAGTCGGCCTTGCCCTCTCCAAGTGTTGCAGCTGTCTGGAGGTGCCTGCCTTCCACACCTTCCTCATTCACATCTCATTCATTCAACAGCGCAATTGATTACAAAGTGGGGGGAAGATTTTATTCTACTTCTAGCAAAAAGACATTTTTCTTTTACCTTAATTATACTACCTTAGGGGCCCGCTATAACAAATTACCGAGGTTCAATACTGCTGTTTCGGTGGGGTGACGCTGGGGAAGGAGGGTTTGTTTCCACGGGGCAGGTGGCGCTAGGGGGGCGGGGATGTGTGTTTCGGCAGCACTGGGGGGGGGGTTGTTTTTGTGGGACGGGTGGCGCGGTGTGTTTTGGGAGGGCTGTGTGGCACTGGGGCGGGGTTGGTGGCTCTAGGGGGGTTTCGGCCCTCAGCTGTTTTCTTTGGAGTATTATGGCCCTCGCCATTTTACGAGTTGTGCAGGCCTGCCCTAGGTGCTAGCTGTGTCCTCTTCCCCTCCCCCCCCCCAAGACATTCACACCCCCTCCTCCACAGAGCCCAAAGATCCAGAGGAAGAAACTGCCTGATACTGGGTTTCCTGTGCAGCGCTGCCTCCTTCCTTCAGGGTGTGCTGGGAACCCTCCAGTTCCTTCCCCCTTCTTTCCCCCCCACCTTGTCTTCTATTTGCGAGCTGGGCTCTGCCAGGTAAAGGGAGGGGCATCTGACATCTCTGCAGCCCATTTTGGGGGGGGGACACGTTAATTTCTGCAAAATTATGCAGTGGTGCAGAATTTCCCCAGGAATTCCCACCTGTGCCACTCTAGCAGTTGACGTATCCTGAGTTGCACCTTGCTAAGGTATTAGCTTTGCCTCACTAGTGTGAATGGATGTTCCCTCATCCCTTAGTTTCTGCAGTGGTCATTGTTAGCATCGTAATTACCTTTACAAAGATTCCCAGACATAATAGCTTTGGATGCATGCACTCTGTTTAAGATACCATTGGGTTTACCCATTCTTTCCCCTCCCTCCCCTTTATTTACAGGAAATACACATTTGATAATGTTCAATGACAATTTTGTAGCATCTCAGTGGACTCCTGGAAAGTGCCGGAAACCCAAAGTCCATGCTTCTGTGCTCTAAGGGTATCTGACCCTGAATCTGGCAATCTGCTCATATCTTTACATTTCAGCTAATGTCCAAACACTTTGCCCCTTTCTCTCTTCACCACTTTCTGAGGAGGGAATTCAAAATGGTTGATTTCTTCAGAGGAAACTATACAGAATTTATTTTCTGTCTGGGGATCAAGATGACTTTGAAGTCTCCTTTTGTACTATAAAGTGGTACTTTATTTAATTTCTGTCCTCAAATGATTTCTCTATGTTTAATAAACACTGAGTGGAGCTTCTTCTTTTGTGGATAAGCAAAATTTTGGAAACTTGATTCTTGCTGTTTCTGTAGCTGTCACATCCATTATTCAATGGAATGCTCCCAAGGACATGTTAATACTTTCAGTAACTATGTGCTGAAGGGTGGGCTGAAGATCCTACATGCTGACCTAAATGTGAGTAAGCTAGTAAGGATTTTAGGCCAACTACCCCTCCCTATTGGAAAACTAAAACTTTTTGGTTAATTATTTTAGGGACTTTTTGAATCACCTGATATTCTTATCTTAATATTGTTTGGAGGCAATTTCTATTTCTGGCCTTAACAATTACAGCTCTACTTTTGTCTTTGGTGGGGACAACTATTAACGAATTGAAAGCGTGATATTTCTTGTACTGTTGCTTGTTATGCTTTGTGCAAAGCTCAAATATGGACATGTGCAATACTGAGGTATTTGGGTGGATTCTTACCTTCCCACTGTTAGAGGTGGGATGTGAAAAATTACTTTACAGCTTCTGGTAGTTGTCATACAGTTATTAGGGAGCTTTTTGAATCCTACCCATCAGTGAACTGAAGGGAATGTTTTCAAACAGGAATTAATTCAGGGAAGTCCTTTGGCCTTGTTATACAGGAGGTGAGGCTTGATGATCACAGTGATCCCTTCTGGCCTTATAATCTCTGACTCTGAAGATAATGACATTTCATCTGTTCATGAGGTATAACTATTAATCCCCATAAAATCTAAACATGTTTTAGTGCTAGGGAAGTTTCCAGCTGTCTTGTGCTTCAAGGATAGGATTCTAATTTAAACTATATCTTTAGAGAAGCATATAGGTAATTCCCCTCTCCATCTTTTTTTCCTTTCTAAATACCTGGGAAAGTGCATTATTTAAGAAATGTGAAGCTTACACTGAGAGGCACTTAAATCAGAAAATGACAAAATGAACATTTGTGCAAACCCCAATAGAGAGCTTTTATTCTCCAACTATAAGGTAACAATATAGCGACATAGCAGTGAAACAATTATCACTGTGTCTCTCTTAAACTGTATTCTGAGAGGCACCTTTTATCTCCTAGTTGAGACTTTTGTTCTTAAAATTAATTTATGGCTAAAGCATCTGTGCTCAAACTTTGCCCAGTTGAAGATGGCAGTGGCAACTTGCTGGGGTCTGAGAGCTATGTCTAATACCATAAAATTGAACATATTGTATATATGTCCCTATCTCTTTCATTAAGTCTTGAACTTTAACAAATATAGCAGGCATTTAAAATATAATAATTCTATAATAATGGACCCTTTCATCTACACAAACTTAGGTGCAGTTATTAGCTAACCCCTAAACTCCAGGCCAAAAGTAAGAAAAAATACATGCATTAAGGACAGAATGCCTGTTTAAAGATGTTACCTTCTCTGGCACTTTGCTAAAAACTTATGCAAACTTTAGCCAATGTTGACATAAGTTTTTTGGAGTTCTTTCTTTTACAAACTACTCTGATTGAATCAAATGTGCATTATTTTATAATTCTGAAGAGTTTTGTTTTTGAGCTTTTCCTGATAACTTCTGTTTTATTCAGCACTGAAAACTTAACAAAAGTTGCTACAGAAGGGATTGAAATGCAGATGTCTGCCTTTCTGTATTTACAGCATATCAAGAATAAAATGTTGTGATACAGAAAGATGACATGCAGTGGTTTCATATAACATTCATAAGATGTAGTAGTTTAGCCTATTAACTGTTTTGGAATTAAATCTAACATAATTCTTTGTTATAATAAATTTTGTGACACATCTGTGGTAACATTCTGGGAAATACTTGTTGATAATTTAGCATCTGGTAAATATTCTGTTAGAACTAAACATTTGAAATTATTCTTCTGTATTTTGGTAACCCATTAAGATAAAGACTGATTATATCAATGATTTTTGATGTTGCATAATGGGCACTGTTGCATGTGAGGCTAGTTAAGGCTATTTATAGACCGGCTTGGTTGGTCATAAGACCTACCTCTTGCCAAAAATACTCTGACTTGGCAGTGGCGGAGAGTTCATTTAGTAATAAGATAGTACTGTGGAATGTTAAAACAAGCACTGACATCACTGACTTCTTCAAAACATATAGCCTTTGCTTTTTCTTTCAGTCACAGTGGATCTCTGTGAAAAGACTTCTGTATAATATGAATAGTGTACTGTTTAGTGTGGGCATGTGTGTGGAGAAATCAAAATCAAATTTCACCTCCATACCCCTGATTCAGATGTTAAAAGGCTATTGTCAAACAAAATATTTGTAAATACTGGGGGGAAAGTAATCTTTGTTTACTTTGCATAATATGCTTGCACAATGCAACACAAATGTGGATTTTAATGATTTTCCTCTGGTTTGAATTATTCCTGTTTTAGTTTAAAAATCTAAATGCACTGATTTGGTGATCCAGCTGCAGTCTTCCCTTTTTGGTCAGTAGGAAAATACACCAGATTGAAACCACTGTTCTCTTTAGAAAATCTGAAATATTATGGTGGGATTTTCAAAAGTACTCTGCATTGGCCTGACTTTGCTCCCATGGACTTCAATGGGAACAGATTTAGGCTGATTTAGAGCATGTTTGAAAATCCCATCCTCACTGTCTACTTGGCAGTCTTATTGTATGTGCTGTTGTGGGGAGTTCTCACTGTCTTGTAGTATTGACCATATTTTATTAGAATGATTGTCTTGTGAATCAGATGCCCTCCTTTTTAGAATCGCATAAACTCTGTGGCAATTACAGCAGTTGTTCGTTATGGAAAGTGTTTATGTGCAATTTATTGAGGAGAAATAGCAAGCCTTATGTGACCAGCCATCTGTCCAGATCATTTTGAGAACCTCCTGTTATAGCATTGACAATAGTTCTTTGTTTGGAAAGTCAGCATTTTCTTTGGCCTTAATCCTGCAAATGATGAGGCATGTGTCATTTTACTCATGTGATTGGGTCCACTGAAGTCAATATACTTAAGTGGTGTTGTCGGGGGGGGGGGCTTTATTTGTACCTTTTGAATAAAGTCCGCTTTACATTGAAGTGATTCAAACTTCTACTTCCATCTCTTTATTTAAGAACCATCCAGTGATCTCAGTAAAAATATAGAATTAGGAGAATGGAAAGACTTAATCTGTCCCTCTGCCAAAACAAGATTACCCATAAAATACTCAAAAGCATTGTCCAGTATATATTTAAGTGGTCAGAGCAGGATTCCTTCTGCTCCACTACCAGGAAAGTGGTGTTGATGGTATTTTAGGACTTGGAATAAGAGCATCCACACACTTGCTTCAAGTCCTTTTATTTTCCTTTCTATTTCTTTAATCCTATTTATGTCCCTCCACTTTTTGTACCCCTAAATTCTTTTCCTTCTTTGGTTTTCATACTTTCAAATTTATTGTTATGTTTTGTATAGGCTCATTTTCAAAGCATAGGAGTCTGATGAAAAAAATGGAGTGGTGTGCGTTTTCCATAAAATCGCTATTTTAGGATGGAGAAAGGAGGAAACTAAAATGTAGATAATGTTTTAATAGATAACTAAATAGTGCTGATTTTACTATGAAATTAAGCAACTACATTTACCTTGATTCCAAAGAAGCTTATTCTTAATGAACACTGAAGGAGTAATTGGAACTAATTAGTTTAAAAAGTTTCTGAAGTGTTACTGTGAGAGCTTTAAGCACATCTTACTGAAAGATATTGTACTTTACAGCAATGGTGTCCCCTTATTATAGTACTGAGCTGATGCAGTGTTTACGTCTAGTATCTAAATGTTTTTAAATTTTGACTAACTATTTTTAGACAAGGTGGTTGTTCTTTGTTTGAAATATTTCTATCTTACAGTGGAGAAACAAGATACAACAAAGACAAGATACTTCAAGGTTAGTGTCAATCCTGCTATGACCATTAGATTGTTAGAGATTAAATAATTACATATACCTCTGCAAGAGGGCAGCCTATGGTTAACTGAAATGTTAACAATATCAGGATGGATAAAAATGGATGACTTAAAAAAATTATTTAAATTAAGTACATGTTTCTTTTAAAAAATAAGCCTATTTGAAATTATGACACTATATATTAAGGCCTAAGCATAATTTAAACAATTTTAATATATACTAAATTTAAAAAAAATACAAGCAGTATCTGTTTGAAGCCCAAGTTTTAAAGGAAGTCAAACCACTGAACTAGTGGAAGTAACTGTCTCAGCATCTGTAACAGTAGTCGTCTCTGTTGCAGGTGCAGTGAGAATATTTTCTTTTCTTTTTATTTCAGTTCAATTACTAACTGATTCCTTCAAAGCTGAGAAACTGTTTGGGAGTTGAAAAAAGCAGAAAAGCTTGTTTTCCTCTCCCAGTCTATGAATAAAAATGAGGTGAGAGAGGATGAGCTCTCCTTGTTCTAAAGTTTTAAAGGGCATGGAGATCAGAAACAATCAGTTCAATTCACTAACTATAGATATGTCCTTTGTTTAATAAAATCATTTAGTTTCAAATGCAAAACATGTTTTGATCAACATATAAAATAAGTATCCAGCACGTTTAAGGTGGTTTAACTAAAACAAAAAGCTGTTTTTATGCATTTTTAATTGAATTCCAATTTGCACCCAAATGCAGGTTGAGGCAAATCATGCGTTAAAAAAGAATTAATCATCGAGTAAATGTCATTCACAATTTTCCAGCATAATAAAATGAATGTAAAAATTAAATTTATTTTAAGCCATGTAATTACTTAAATAAATGTTTATAGATACATTGTATCCTCCTGGTTAGCAAAAAGTACTAAAATTAGTATAAAGACTATATTGAGTTGCAAATCAACATGTTCTAATGGTTGCTAATCAGTGAGACAACCTTAGGAAAATAAAGTACAAATGCAAAACAAGATTAAAATCCTTGATTTAAATCAAGGTTTTGTGCTTGTTTTAAATCATGAATAAACTCAGATTTAAATCACACTGATTTAAATCAGTCAAACCTGATCAGTACATCCAAGTTAACTTGTCAGTTTATTTATATCAAATAATGTGTATGGTAAGAGACCTATCTTTTGGATTAGGATTGTGCCTTGATAACTTATACCAACTTTCAACTGTCAGAGTTCAATAGAGTTCATATGCCTCCAAAATGTCTAAGACTGTAATAGAGATGGTAACTTCCAGGACATTAGGTGATGTGGTCTCTCCAGGACCCAATAAAAAAGAAATTAACACATTGTTTTTTTTCTGCTTGAACATTCTGCTTTAGAATAATAGTAATGTGATTATAGGCAGAGCTGGAAGTAAGGGTATCTAAGGATGCCCAATGCTTCCCGTCATAAGAGTTGCTTATAACTCAGTTGCTTATAACTTTGCCAGACTTCAGCCATTCATGCTGAAATTTTCCATGCTAGGTGTCTGTCTCAGGCTAATTTTTTTTAAGAGTTTCTGGAGATATGACTATACCGTTCATCAGAAAGTTGATGGGGGGGGAAAGCATTGTTTTGTTTATATTAAAAATTCTTATGACTGTTTGTTGAGAAGCTCTCTTACCTCCATGCTTTGGCGCGAGGGTTTGAAATTTGGTAAGGGAATTGAATTTTGCCAAGGATGTGCATATTTGCCAAAATTGAGAGGGTTTTTTTCCCCCATGGCAACACCAAGTTATGAGCTTTTGTGAAAAAATCAGTTTGCACATGCTCAGAGACTTGTTAGCTTGGCAGCTAAATTCTTTGAAGATTCTAACTGTACTGAGCATACTGCAGCCCAGGGCTGAATGGGCTGAGCAAGACTCCTTGTAATTGCTGCTTCTGACTGCTGTGGTGCCAGGCACTGAGAGCAGGAAAGCTCTTGTGCTGGGTGCTTCACCTGTAGGCATTCAGGCACAGTGAAGGAGGAAGCAGCCTGATGGGAATGCAGAAGCAACTAGATCCAGACAGTGCAAAGGATGTGATGGTGGAGAGAGTAGATTGAGGTAAGAAGCCTGGGAGGGGGGAAGTGACTGACTTCCTGAGATGAGATTTGGGGGGGTGGGGGCGGCACTTAGGAAGACTGGGATGAACTGAGCAAGGAGAGAGACTTGGATGAGGAGGGTGGTGAGAACTGGGAGCTGCGGTGGAGAAGACTAGGATATGGAGTTTAGAGGGAGAGACTGGGACTAGGATGAGGAGCCCAGAAAGGTGAATGCTGGGACTGGCTAGCCAAGGAACTGTAGGGTTGGGGATGTTGAATAAAGATTGTGTTGTGACAGAGGCTGTTGTCGGTAGGACCCATGCCTTGTTTGTTGCACAAGGTGGAAGGTGTATAGTGAATGAGGAGGGCAATTACGGCTAAGGCAGTTGCATGCTGCTCTGCAGAAGTGGATCCTGTCTCTGGTCAGAGTTCTTACGTGATATTAGATAAGTCACCTAAACGAAACTTTTCAGCAGTGGCCACTAACTTTGTGTTTCTGACTATCTGAATGCACAGCCTGAGACCCTGAGGTCTGATTTTTAGGAGTGCTGAGCACTCTCAGTTGCAACTAAATTCAATGGAAGTTGTGCTTTGAGCGTACAAAGAACTATATAATTGTAACAACTCTGGAAAAACCAGGCCCTAGACATCTTAAATTGGACACCCAAAATTAGTGGATACTTTTGATCTCTGTGCTTCGGTTCCACATCTGTAAAATGGGGATATAATATCCTGTTGCCTCACAGGAGTGTTGTGAAAATAAAATGTTTGTGAAACACTTAGATATGAGAAATGATCATTATAGAAAAACCCATGAGGAAATGAATAATTTTATAGAGAAGGGTTTGAATAGTGTACAGTAAATGTCACATGGAACTACATGTTGACCAAAGAGTACAAAACAAGCTATTCGACAGCTGCTTAGTGAGTACTGTTCATTCTGTGCACTCTGAGGAAGGGGTTTGGTGGGAAAAAATAGAGTAATTTCATGATCACATACTATCATAATGCATGAAAATAAGGGGGGCTGAATTAAGCTTGTGCAGGCAACCTTAATTCTGGCATTTCTTTACTTTTGAATGTTTTACTTTGAAGTAAAGCAACTATGAAGTTCTTCTAACATATCTTGTGGTATATAATGTAAATATAATTGTGACTATTCATCAGATTCATATTCTTAGTAAGAACTTTATCTCAAGTTGCTCACAAAAATTTGCTGATGAGATGACTTTCATAGATATTTGATGGAAAAGAAGCAGCATACTAGTTGGGGCACTAATAGCACGTTGATTATCTCCAACTACATCTGTGCGTTGCTATTTAGACTACCTCTTTTTACTGTTCACTAGTTTTAAATTGGATACTGGATATTATCACTTTATTTGGTCCCACATGCAACTAAAGAGAATCTTTTAATATTTAAAACCTACAGCAGTGCCCATAACTAGGTTTTGCAGGATTCACTTCTAATCGATAGAGGTTGGTAAACATCCGTTTCAGCTGATACTGAAATCGATGGGGGAAAAAATTCCATTGGTGGTAGTTGGAGTGAGTGCATCTTCTCCTCCATATTTTGTGCCTGCAGGAATCTGGTGTCACTGGCCCTGCTGCAGTGCAGGGAGCCCGCTGCAGACCTGCTGTCACAGGAGCAAGAGACCGGGATCATGACAGCAGGGTTGCAGAGGGCTCCCTGTGCTGTGGCAGGGCCGGTGACACTGATCCCTGCAGGCACAAGGTGTGGGGAAGGCTCTGGTTCTGACAGGGCAGAGCAGAGACCCCTGGCCAGGGCTGAGAGGAGGAGGAGGAAGAGCCTTTGGCTGTGGGGAAGGCCACCTTGCTGCTGAATGGCTCCTGCCCAAGGACTGAGCCATTCAGTAGTGTTGTGGTCTCCCCCTCATACCCCTGGCTGGGGGTGTGTCTGCTCCACCAGGCCAGGACCACAGCCTCCACCTGCCCCTTGCACCTGTAGGGATCTGGTGTCACTGGACATGTGGATAGCCCTTTGCAGCTCCACTCTCATGGCCTCACTCACTCACCAGCCAGGAGTGCAGGAGCTGTCCCTGGACAGGAACTGTTCAGCAGTTAGGTGGTCTCTCCTTCAGCCAGGGACTTGTCCTCCTCCTTGCAGCCCTGGCTGGGGGTGGGGTGAGCGTCTGCTCTGTTGGGCTAAGACTGCAGTCTCCTCCACACGTTATACCCTGATGTCTTGAGCCCCTCGGCTGCACAGAGAGCCCCTGCAGCTCCACTGTCAGCACCATCCTGTCCCCATCCTACTCCCACTTAACTTACTGCAACTGTAAAAATTAAAATCAAAATTGATAATTATCAAAATTGCAAAAAAATGAAAGTCATAAGCTCTCACTTGGCCAAATACAGGCATACAGATATTTAGAAACCAAATTGCAATCTCTTGTGGTCCTATTGTCTGTGTTGCCACTGAAGGCATAGTGAATGAAATCTTGGTGGATTTCTTTTGTGCGAGAACCACCTCTGCAGCATTGTTCTCCACTTATTCTGATCTGACAGGAAAGACACATACCCCCGGCCTCTGGACCCCAAATGCCATTTTCAGGTAAGAGTGTGGACCAGAGGAGGAGGAGATGAGGCTTGGGGTTGTTGGACAAGCCACTCCCCATGGCATCATAAATTCCCCCCCTTAGATCATTCTGGTCATCTTAACACACCTACTGGCTACCTTCCTCAGATATGGAACCTCCTCTTACTCCTGCTCTTCCTCGAGAGGGATTTCTGGTGTCAGAAGAGTGGGAAACAGCAGGGGAAATATAATGTATTTACAGAATACACACAGGAAAACAGAACTTTGAATAATCTTTTTTTAATGGTGTGGGGAGGAGGGTGGGGAGGTTGTCAAACTATCTTGGCTTTGTCTCGAACATTCTGGCCTAAACTTTTAAAAATAACTACTGATTATGGATGTTAAGGGACTCAGATTCACTAGTCACTCTTGAAAAATCAGGCTTCTGCATACATGTTTTTTACTTTGATATATGTAAGCTAACTTTTTTGTTTTGTAATTGAAATACTGTACCAATAATCACTTACCAATAATCATTCAGTGTGTTCCTAGAGTTATTACTATTGTTTTTTCCCATTTAATTTGCACGATGATTTAATTCTGAGTTTCACAGTAAAGGATAACGGGACAGGGATTGTATTCATGTTTGCATGGCACTCCGATCCTGACTGGATTCGCTGAATGCTACAGCATTACATATAATTAATAATAAATTAATTAAAATTCAAATGTTAAATTGTCTGGGAAATTTTTATTTTTCAGGACAAGGTGTGGATGAGCCCCTTTCTGCAACTGGTTTCAGACAAGCAGATGCTGCTGGTGTATTTCTCAGTAATGTAAAGTTTACTCATGTCTTCTCAAGTGACCTCCTTCGAGCGAAGCAGGCAAGTACTTTTTCAGGCAATTGAAAGTAAATTTAAATCTCTGTATTTTGGGGTGCTGGGGCAAAATAGTGCAGTGGCAATTTTGAAGGAGGGGATAAGTTTGGAACTAAAATGTTTTATGTAAAAGGTGAGCTCTTCTCCAAAAAGTGAAGGCAGCTTAAAATAAACCACTGAGTTAACATACATCACCCATGACTTGCATCTTCAGTGCATGTTGTACATTAGGGGTCTAGGATATTTTTTCAATATACATAACCATGGAATGCTGTTACATAAGTTCCTCTCAGATAGTGGTGATAGGAGCTCAAGAGAATCTGGCTGTGATGATGGTGGATGTTTAAGGAAAATCTCTTTATAAGAAGACCAGCAGTTGATATTGCCAATAGCAACCCATTATGTTTTTAATTAACTGAGAGACAGCATAAGCAAAAAGTCCACGGGCAATGGCTGCCACCATGTAGGAACTTCTAAGAACATTTATTCTTAATTCTAAAAAATACTCTAAGAAGTGCTTACACTTAAGCTAAAAAACTGATGTAGTTTTTAATAGTGACACTTCTATCTTTACTAAATATGGTTAATAAAGGAGACTCAACACAATAACAAAATGGTGAAAGAGGAGAGGCTAGAAGCAGAAAACAGAAGGTTAAAAAAATACCTTCAAATTATCAGGTACTGTATATAAGACAGTAGGACCCAACAACATTCATTTTTTAACTCTCTGCAGGATTTAGTAGAGTAGTATCTATAGCGCCCTGCACAGATACAAAATTTATATCCATAGATATAAGTCAGTATCTACGGGAGCTGCAGGACTCTACCAGGAATCTCAGCGGCAAAAGCAGCAGCACATCGGGCCACCACTCCCAGGAGCCAGCACTCCGCGTCGGCAGCTGTCTGTGGTCGTGCTAATGTGTGCAAATGGCTCGCACACTCCCGGATAGGAGACAGACTGCTGCATGGAAGGGACTCCTGTCCGGGAGCATGCGAGCCACTTGCACACACTAACGTAACCAGGAACAGCTGCCCTTGAGCCTGTTGCCTGCCCCAGTGAGTGGGGCTGAGGGATGGTACAGCCACGCTGGAGGAGCTGCCAACACAGGGTGCTGGCTCCTGGGAGCGGTGGCCTGGCATGCTGCTGCTTTCACCGCTGTGGTTCCTGGTAGAGCCCGTAGCGCTCAGTGGATACCGCTTTATATCCATGGATATCTGTGTCTGTGGATATAAATTTTGTGTCTGTGCAGGGCTCTAAGTATCCAAACCACTGCCAGGTATCTTTGAGAACTGTGGAGGATGGACTGAATTCCCAAGTGACTGGTAATATGCTATCATGCATTAATGCCTATTTAAGGAGGAAGAGAAGGGGGGACCTTTTTAGTCTAACAAGCTTAACTTTAATACCTGGTTGCTTCACAAGACCATATTTGTGCCCCTAGTGGAAAATAAAAATTGTAGATCCCACAAGTTAATCAAAAATGTAACATTAACCAACTTAACTATTTTCTTTGAAGGAAATGGAATGGTATAGGTTAACTTTATTAACTTGTGTGATCTTGTTGTACATTACTAGGGCCCTACCAAATTCACGGCCATGAAAAACAGGTCATGGATGGTGAAATCTGGTCTTTTGTGTACTTTTATGCTATACTATACAGATTTCTTGGGGAGACCAGTATTTCTCAAACTGCGGATCCTGACCGAAAAGAGGGCTGCGGGGGGGTGTTGCATGGTTATTGTAGGGGGGGGTTGCAGTATTGCTGCCCTTACTTCTGTGGTGCCTTTAGAGCTGGGTGGCTGGAGAGTGGAGGCTGCTGGCCAGGTGCCCAGCTCTGAAGGCAGCACCCTGCCAGCAGCAGCACAGAGGTAAGGGTGGCCCCCCATAATAACCTTGCAATCCTCCCATAGATTCCTTTTGGGTCACGACCGCTACAGTTAAAACACTGTGAAATTTCAGATGTAAATATCTGAAATCATGAAATTTATGTTTTGTTTTGTTTTGTTTTTTGTTTTTTAAATCTTATGACCCGTGAAATTGACCAAAATGGACAGTGAATTTGGTAGGTCCCTACACATTGCAGTTTCCTGGGGAATTTAGACAAATATTAACTAGGTGAAACTATGCTAAAAGATGACTACACAATTGGCTAAACATGGAGGTGTTTTTTGCCTTTAGTAAGTTGCAGGACTGAATGGGGTGCTCTGGGACCAGTATTAATAAGTATTTTCACAAACTACTTGAATAGCGAGAATACACTAATTATTGGGAGGAATTGCATATAATTTGGTGGACAGGGTTAAAATGCAGGATAATTTTGTAATTTCTGTTTTTAAAGAGACTAGTGGGATAGATCAGATGACTCAGGAAGTGCAGATTTCATACAGAAATTCTATCTTTATTTCTTGTCTTAGTCTCTCCAGGAGACTTCCTGTGAATGAATCTGGCAAAGGCATATACCAGTCATGAAATGCTTTAAAATTGACAAACTAGTAATAATAGTAACTTTCGTCACTTAAGTTTGTCAACAGCACCAAAGATATTTACAAAGATCTCATGGGTATTGAAAAGCAGTGTTGAGACTCAGGCAAGGAAAATATCCCAGTTATTACATCTCAAACCACTTGCCGTATATACTCGATCATAAGCCAGTTCGTTTATAAGCCAACCCCCCCAAGATGGATAAGTAAAAATGGAAAAATTTTATAACTCATTCATAAGCTGACCCTATAATTCAGGGGTCGGCAAACTTTGGCTCCTGGGCCATCAGGATAAGCTGCTGGCGAGCCAAGATGGTTTGTTTACCTCGAGCGTCTGCAGGCGCGGAGATAAACCTAAATAAACAAAGTATCCCAGAGCGCCAGCTGCTTACCCTGACGGGCCAGGACAGCAACTGGTGGGGAAATTTTTTGCGGGGGAGAAGCTGGGAGTCAGGGGGGTAATCCCTGTGACCTCAGCCCCCCTCCCCACACACACACACACATGACCCCGACCCTAGCCCAGGACCCCCACACTCTCCCCATGCCTTCCCTTCCCACCTTATCTGGGGAGGGCCGGGGAGGATGTCTCTGACCTGGCTGGAGCTGCTCCGGCAGGCTGGACAGCGCAGCCGCAGCCTGCTCCAGTGGGCCAGACCGGGCGGCGCGGCTGTAGCGTGTTCCAGTGGGCTGGGCCGGATGGCGGGGCCGTAGAGTGTTCCAGCGGGCTGAGCTGGGTGGCGCAGCGTGGCCGCAGCCTGCTCTGGGGGGCAGGGCTGAGTGGCATGGCTGCAGCCTGCCAGCCCCGGAGCTGCAGCTGCTTCGGAGGCTGGGAGAAGAGCAGCGTGGCCAGAAGCAGAGAGACTCTGGCCCCGCCTCTTCCCTTCTGGCTCTGCGGGTTGTGCTGCCTCTCCTTGCTCCCTCTGTTGGAGGGGAATGGGGGGGGGGAGGCTGTGTCCCACCTCTCCCTCTCTGTACCCGTTCATAAGCTGACCCTTCTCTGTTGCTTCCCTTTTTTACTAAAAAAAAAATTGGCTTATGAACCATTATATATGGTAATTGTGTCAGGAAAAATTTGAACAATCTTTTTTTTTAAAATTTAATCTACCTAAGAATAATGTGTCTACCCAGAAGACCAGATTTTGAAGTATAACTAAGAGGGAAGAAAATTTAGGATATAGTTCGAGTTGTAAAAAGAAACTACTCTTTCAGATGTCCTCTTTGATCAGTAGGACTCATAGCTTAGTACATAATAAATGCTCCACATGAGCAATTTGGTATACAAGGTGTCTTCGGAGATCGAAGAACCAGAATGTGGCCCTAAAAAGAACAGGAGTACTTGTGGCACCTTAGAGACTAACAAATTTATTAGAGCATAAGCTTTCGTGGACTACAGCCCACTTCTTCGTATGCATTATGGATACAGACTAACACGGCTGCTACTCTGAAATGTGGCCCTGTTGGTTTTGATTCCAGAGAAAGTAGTAGTAATTTAGAGGGGAGGTCGAAGATGCAATGCAGAACTTGATTCTACCACCCTGTGCTTACCCTGTGGTTAAGTTGCATTGAGTAACACAGCAGTACTCTAAATGGTAAGAATGGGTGCAGAATCTGGTGCTTAATGATTACTCATTTGACAAAGGGCTGCATGGGAGCACATCAAGAGTACCTTCAGTATATTTTTTTTTTTTTTACATGGGCTGGGCCTAATCTACAAGCCTTCTGTTTGAAGTTAAACTTTACCCTGAAATAGTTGAAATTATGCCTGCTTGTCTTCTGCCCTGCCCATACTATTTTATTTATCTATATCTATATAAAAAATAAATAAAAAATGGGAGCTGGAAGGGAGGATACAGAGGAAACAGCACACTCCAATCCAAACAGAACATATTCTGTATATTTGTATTTCTTACAGGTTTGTGACTATAGCCCAAATGTCATAGAAATCGTACATTTCAAACCATGTAATTCTAAATTCTTTCCCAGATTTACTAATGCTTTATTCTTCTGTATTCAGCCCATTAGTAACTCTTTCTGTGATATACATTTGCATATAAATATAGATCTGAAAAAGAATATAATAGACAAGGCTGGTGGTACCACTTATTGTTAAAGATGCATGACACTTCCCATTACAAGACTGTTCTCAGTTGCTTATAACTTTGGGCTGAAGTTTTCCATGCTGGTTGTCTGCCTCAAGCTGTTTTTTTGAAGCTTTCAGCCAAAATGGCTCTGCTATTCCTGAGAACAAGACTGAGAAAAATATTTCTTTTGTCCATGTTGAGGGGGGATTCTGGTGACCTCTTTGTGGAGCTCTAGCACTCCTATCCTTTGAAATTTAGCAGGAGGTGGCCTTTGTCAGGGTGTGCCTATTGCCATCCTAGTGAAAATCTGCCCAAAATTTGGCCAAGTTATAAGCCTTTGAAAAATTGCAGTTCACGTACATCCTCAGAGACTTTGATTTTAGCAGCTGAAATCACTGAAGAGTCCATCCTCAGTCAGCATGCTTCATCCCCTCAGTTCGTACATCAGTCATGACTGCACATGTGCCATCCCTACGCAGTAACTGAACATGCTCCAGCCTTAGGGCTACAGGGGCAAAACTGGACTTTCCCTGCAATGGCTGCTCTGAGCTGTGGCAGGCCATGGTGGGACCAGCCACTGGAAGTGAGAGCAGGGAACCTTTTATCAGTGCCCGCTCCCCCCAACTTGCTGGCACCCAGGTAGTGTGGAGGAGGAAGCAGTCTGATTTAAATGTGAAGGAGACAAAAGCCAGAGGAGGAAAAAGTAGATTGGGACAAGAAATCTTGTAAGACTGGAATTGAAGGGGGGCCAGAGAGAGAAATGTGGGACTATGAAGGAGGGGAGGCAAGGATTGAGCCGGGGGGGGGAGGAGAGGGACAGATTGGATGAGGAGCTGGAAATGGGAGGTTGGGACTGAGAGCTGGTTGATGGACGGGAGTGAAACTGGATAGGCAGAGTCTGGGACTAGGAACTAGTCGGTGGGAGGGGAAGGAACATGGGCAGGGAGATGGGAGACATCTGACAAAGGACCTGGGTACAAGGGAAGAACTGAGCCAAGCTGGAAGTGGTGGGGGAAAGATTGAGAATTGGAAAGTGAGCCCGGGAGTGGAGGAGGGGATTGGGACAAGGAGACGGGGTGGGAAAGAGGCAGGTATGAGTTGGAGGCAACAGGCAGAAGTCTGTGTCCACGAGAGCACATTCCCTATCTGAGTCTGAAATTAAACCCAACATTCTTGAGTCTCTCCATTTCTCTGCTGCCAGCAGTTATCTGTGAAACACACTGACAGTGTGTCTTAAACCCCCTAGGGATAGTCCACACAGTGGATGACAACTATTACTATCAGTTATGCAGTTAACTCAGATGGCAGCAGCCTGTGTGGTGGGTCTGAAGGTTCCAACCCTGCTGATGAATAATGTAGATATCAGTATGCCACATGATGGAATTTGTTTTTTCAGATTTTGTTGTTTTTTTTTTTTTTTTTAAACCTAGGAAACTAATGTTATATATTCTCTTATACTCACGCTGCTAAAGTCAAACACTCAAAAATTAGGAAATGCCAGAATTAAGGCTACCTTTGCAACCCTAATCTGGCTCCCTTGTGCATGTGCATTATGATAGTCTTTAATTACATAATCACATACTGTGTATTCCACAGAACCCCACCTCATTTGGTGCACAATGCAGGATAGGCCTGATTAGAAGGTGTGTCCTGAATGAGGCATGGGATTTCAGGAAGAGAAGAGTGTCTCGTGGTCCAGGCAGTTGAATACTTCCCTAGAGAAGTGGATTCCATCCCTACTTCTGCCAGAGTACCTATGTGATGCTAATCAAATAATTTAAGCCAAACTTTTTGTTGGTGATTGCTAATTGCTTGTTCCTCATCTCCTGAATTGAGGGCCTTGGGTCTGATTTGCTGGAGTGCTGATCGCTCTCAGCTGCAACTGAATTCAGTGGTAAAAATGGGGATAAAATTACCCACTCATCTTGCAGGTTTTGTTAAAATAAATGTTTGTGAAGTATTCATGTATTGTAGAGATGAGTGCCATGGAAAAGCCCATGAGGAAATTAATAATTCTGTCTTCAGAGCAGGGCATGAATAATGTGCAGTAAATAAGGCATGGGCCACATATTGAAAAATCATAAAACAGTATTGAATAGTTGCTTATTAGTGAACACGGTCCATTCTATGCACTGAATGAAGAGGGGGGGTCCCATAGAAAAAAATGCAATCATGTAATTAAAGACTGTTGCATAATGCAGATGCACAGGCAGCCTTAATTCGGGCATTTTTAACTTCTGAGAGCTTAACATTGTAATCTTAATATATTGGTTAGGTCATGTATAATGTTTGCTTTGCTTGGTACATCACAACTTAGTATCATAAGCATCTACTGCTGTGTGGCGGAACCTGTCTAAATCACTTAACCACCTCCTTCCTAACAATTAATTACCCCCCCCTTTTTTTTCCTGAGGAACCTTTTAACATCCAAAAATGGTATTTTTATATGACTTTGTCCATTTATTTTTTCAGACTGCATCCACAATTATAGGAAAGAATAAGTTTTGCAAAGATATTGTAATACAGTATGATGCAAGACTTCGAGAGAGGGTAAGTGCCAAGTTACTAGTTCCTGTCTTCAAATTGAATAATTTGTAAATGTAACTTACCACTTACGATACAAATATTTTAAATTTCTCATTTATCTGAATGCTTAGGTAGCTTGGTAATTCATCCTTCGTAATTATGAAAGTTGCAATTCTGCCATTAGGTATACGAAGGCTTTCATTTGCTTCAGTGCTTTCTGAAGTCATAATAGGCAGAATTTGACTTTAAGTCTAACTTATATAATCACCTGCAGACTCTTTTACTTACCCAATTAATCTTTATTATTTTTTTTTTGTCCACACAAATGCATAATTAAACTCATACAAGAGGTACATCTATAACTTGACCTGAATAAACTGAGTCTGGGGCATGTTTTAACCTAGGTTATGGCTGTTATAGTGTTAACAGGAAGTGTACTCAAGTTGTTATAGTACTGGTATTTTCAGCTTAATTTTAAATGAAAGGAGACACTACCAAAAAAAAAAAAAGATAGCAAACTGCCAAAGGGTAACCCTGTTAAAAGAAGGAAAAAGTTGTAGCATTTTCTCACTTCCCCCTCTCTTTCTTGAAGAATCAGGAAGGCTTTTGTTCCCTAAATGGCTGCAATGTAGTCATGTTCCGGAGGCTGCATTCTTCAAATATACAATACACATATTAGTTGTTCTGGTGATAAGCCCTACTGGAGAGAAGGGATGAGAGGAAAGAGGAACATTTAAAAGATTTTTTTTTTTTTAAAGGGTTTTGTAAAATGTCTTCCTTTTCAGAAGTTTCAGAGCCCTGATTTCTTTGCTTTTGTGAATTCTTTCATGGACAATTTTGAGCATTTGTTTCATCTGAAGAGAGTAAGATATTGAGGTACCTTTTGTTGCTAGCAAACAACGTCAATTCTGAGTACAGGAATTAATTAGAGAAGAGCTGTTATAGTAAGTAATGGAGATTTGCTTGTTCACTGTATGGATATTGAAATCACTGTAGTGATTATGTAAGTAGAGTGCAGGGATTTGTATAACTGAGGGAAGGATTATATACTTGTGCATTTTTTTAAACTGTATACCGTCCACTGCCTGTTTTCTCAAAATAGTAAGCAGTATTACAGCAATTTCCCCATCGTTGTGCCTCGTAACATAGAACTAAACCTGTCTTTCACTTGAATATATTATCTGTTCTCACTTACTGTGATGTCGTGTGGGGATGTGGTGGTGTTGCATTCCACCTTAGGGGTGGATGAATTGATTCCTGTATTGTTTGTAAAGACCTTCAGGATGAAAGATGCTCTATAAATATAAGGTGTATAATACAATATGTATTATAAACTGAATGTCTATATGTAACATCCACTTAAAAATGATAAAGATTACTTTTACAATGTGGCGTTTGGTCTGTTTCACTGTGAAACCGGGGTGGTGGTGGGGGAAGGGGATGTGCTTTTGGGGTTCTATCGGCATTTTCTCATGTGAATTTAGCATTTGAGACTTATATAATCTCAGCCAAATCATTATAATTAACACATGGTTACAAGTTCTTAGGGTCCGAGACCTAAAAATATATATTACAGTACTTATTTTTCCTATCTTAAAAAAAACCTAACCCAAACTAACCTGCCCATATCTCTGAAATATAGCCTTTTTTGGATGTTCCAAGAGTATTTTTAACAGCTAGAGTGCTCATATTTAGAAAAATCCCAATAACCAGTTTTCCAAATTGATTTTTATTCTGTGAATTATGGGAGAGATTTCAAAGGCACAGAGGACAGTTGGGTGACCATTTCCCATTTGTACTTTTGAAAATGTCTCTGTATGTTGAGTATCACTTAGCTACAGCAGAATCCCAATGCTTTCTGCTTGGTCTTTGGATGTTTTACATTACGAACAGTCATTACATAGGTCATTATAACCTTTACTGGGATTTTGTACCAAGAATGATAGAAAAACTCTGGCACATAGATCAAGAACAGCCCAAGATAAATATCAGATAGCTGTTGATGTTTGAAACATTCACTCTTTCATTAAATTAGGAATGCATGATTACTTTAAAATGACTTATTTGGAAAAACTAACAGTAAATGAAATAGCACAAATACAGACCTCTTCAGACATTTGGTGTGGAGTGAAAGTGCTGTTCAACCTATTGTCTATGTTAAAAGGGAAACAGGAACTGAATCTTTAAATGAAGTTTGAGTTTGAACTTGTATGACTGAATTTTTCTTAATATTTAGTAAATCCTTTTCTATAAATGGTCTTTTCTAGAAATATGGGATTGCTGAAGGAAGACCATTGAGTGACCTAAAGGCAATGGCAAAGGCTGCTGGAGAGCAATGTCCTTCGTTTACACCATCTGGAGGAGAAACTCTAGATGAGGTATGGTATTACCACTTGTTTGTTCAGGCCCCATTTTCCATGTTACCTTACACATTTCCTTTATACTAGTGCAGACACCTCTGTATTGTTAATGAAAGAATGCTGTTCTTATTCCCGGGGGAATTCTGTGCCACTGAGCATGCGTAGAATTTATGTCGCCCGCTGATTTCTGTGCTTCCCCGCAGAAAAATGGCTTTCTGACAGGGAAGCCACAAGAACGGTCATGCGACCCTCCCCAGCAGTATGTTTTGGGTGCCCAGAGCAGCCAGCAGAGAGGTAAATCACTGTGGGGCAGGAGATGGGACTGGGGAAGACCCGGCTGGTGATTCCTACCCTGCGTTGAGCTCATCTGCTGGGCTGGGCCGGGGAGGATGGGACTTCCTCTTCCCCTTGCATGGCATCCAAGGCCGAGTCAGACCCACCTTCAGATTTCTTCCCTGGCTGTAGGAAGCGCCACAAACTTCCTGCACCCATCGCTCCTTAGCTGCAGGAGGAGGGATCACTGTACGGGGAGCTGCTCCCCCATCTGCCCTACTCCCATGCATCCAGATCCCCTCATACCCAGACCCTCCTGCCGAGCCTCACTCTCTGCACTGAGATCCCCCCAAATGAGCCCCACAACCCTGACAAGCCACCCGCACCCAGATCCCCACCCTACTGAGCCCCACTCCCCTAGCATCTGCCCCCCCATTAACGGCCTCCCTGCTGAGCCCCAACCACCTTCACCCCCTGCAGAGTCCCATTACCATTGCACCCAGAACCCCCCCCCAACAAGCCCTTGTGCATCCAGATCCCCCCACACCCAGATCCCCCACTGAGCCACCCGCACCCAGATTGCCCCACACAGAACCCTCTCAACCCACACCTGGATCACCCCACACTAAGCCCCTCTACATTTGGATCCTGCTTTGCCGAGCCTTCCTCCCACACCTGGTACACCTGGCATTGAGGGGCATGGCCCTGGGGTGTTTCCGGGGCAGGCCCGGTCCTTATACTGTGTCAGGTTTGGGTGCAGCCTCCCCCCAGAGTCCATGTCCCCTGGAGGGAGTGTGGGGGGAGTTGCACAGTCATCTCCCACCTCTGTGCAGCCAGTGGCCTGTGCTCCCCAATGCCATGTTGGATCCTCCCCATTTATTTGACAAATAAAATTTGCAGAATTTTAAAATTATTGTGCACAAATTTTAATTCTTTTGGCGCAGAATGCCCTCAGGAGTAAATTATTCTATTGCAGGCTTAGCTCAACCAGAGGTGTCTTTTGTAAGTTCCATTCTGCATTGTTCCCTTTTAATAGAATGGATTTAAATATTGCCCTTCTATTCTCCTTTAGTCTTGATATGTTTATTTGGAATCATCATGCTGATACCTGTCAGTTGGCTACATGTGAATTTACGAAGCTTTGTGTCCCAAGTGATCAGCACAGAAACCTGTTGAGCTCAAAGTTGACTTTGGGTTTGGTACCTTTAGTGTGTATGCACTGCGGTTGGGTTTGTGTTTTTGATCCTGTTTTCTATCCTATTCAATCGGGAGTTGCATCATCCTGAAATCATCATCCAACCTGAAACATCTAGACCTGATGGCAATGGCAACTGATTTGGGATTTTTTCCTCTAAATCTAAAATTAGCCCATGGATAGCTTTATGATAAATCAGTCTTATCTTAATGAAAATGAGAAATTACCTTCACCGTCAGCCTCCTTGGATTTAGAGGGTTGAGAACTAATCATCATCTCCACGTTTAGTACTTCGACCTGCTACTGTAATTGCCATGTGGAAGCTCGTTTGCCTTTCTCTGATACAGCTACTTAAGTTTTCTAGTCAGTCTTTGTGGGTTACGTAACTTGTATGTGTTGTAGAACAATTGACAGTGAAATTATAAAGCCAGTAAAAAGCAACCAGTAAATTCACCGGTCAGAGTTATTGCAGTCATCACAAATATATTCTTTTTTTCCTAACACTTTAGGTAAGGGCACGTGCAAAGAATTTCTTTGAATTTCTGTGCCAACTTTCTATTGAAGAAGAGTGTCAGAAAGAACAAGCTGTTCTGGGTATGGCAGGCAATGGCTTGGAAACATTGGAAGGAAAACCAGTTTTCCCTTTGAGAAACCGCTGCTGTGGACTTGAACTTAATTCTGATACTGACAAAGATACAAAAATGTTAAATCCCAATGTATTGGTGGTGAGTCATGGGGCATACATGAGAAACTGGTTTGGTTATTTTGTTTTGGATCTAAAGTGCACTTTACCATCAGCTTTAAAAAAGTCTCAGTTATCTTCTGTGAGCCCTAATACTGGAGTGAGTCACTTCATTATAAACCTTGGAAATGGAGATGTGATTAAACCTGAAATCAGTTGTATTTGTCTTAATCGAGACGATCATTTAGCAGATGTGAATACTGAAAATCTGTAGCTCAGACAATTAAAACGTTAGCAATATTAAATGTATTATATAGCATTTTTAGTCTTAAGTTATTTAAGCATGAGAAATAATTCATTTTAAAAAATACCCTTAATTAGCAAATAAGTCTTGACTAAGTTCATGTTATATTTGGAAAATTGGTCTTAATACTTAGTTGGGTTGACTTGAATTCAGTTATTGGCACTATACTGTAAGATTCTGAAGAATTGTAATAATCTGTTTACAATAATTTACACAATATAGATGACCTTAGTGCTTGATAGTAATTCAGTATTGTAAAAAATATACTAAAACATATTCTTTATGAACAGGAACTTAAAGATATTACTATTCAGGACTCCTGGATATCTGTTGCTGTAGTGTGTATTTTTTACCATTCTACCAAAAATGTTATGCATATCATCAGCTGTTTTCAAAAAGTATTACATGACAAAAAGTTTAGAAATACTGTAACTGAGGAAGTTAATTTTTTCTCCAACCTACTGTGCTGTAACTTTATATATTTAAGTTGTTTTTTATAAATGTAAATGTGTTCCTATTTTAATGTAATAGTATAACCTAGTAGAGGGAGCATCGTCTAGTGGGAAGAGCATGGAACCGTAGGTGTTTGAGGAAGACCTGGATCTGCCGCTGACTAGCTGTGAGACCCTGGGCAAGTCTCTTAATCTCGCCATGCCTCAGTTTTCCCATCTGCAAAAATGGGGACAATGAAATTTACCTCACAGGTGTGTTGGGAGGATTCAGGTTATTAAAACATTTTTGAGATCCTCTCCTGTAAATCCTTGTACAAATGCAAAGTGTTGATTGTTTAAAACTGTTAGTAGGGTGTGGAGCACTAACTTGCGCATTTCCAAAATTATGACTTCTGTCCTGAAAAGGAATTCTTGCACATGGAACATTGTGTCCAGCTAGAGTCCCAATGATTTAAATGGGACTCTCATGAGTGGTTACATTTGCAGGGTCTAGGCTGCTGTAAGCACTCAATGAGTGCTTATGGTTACTAGTAATACTGTGTTCTTCCACCTTTGGGGTGCCTTTAGTATTTGCATGTATGAGCGCACATGTAATGACCTCTATATATGTTGTAGTAAAACTATTCTCGCAATTTGCATATCTTAAAAGATTGTAAATAAAATCATTAAAGCCCTATGTGTAGAATTTCTTGGATTTTCAGCATGCCATGTGTCATCCCCAAGGTTTTTTTTGATACTTAGTCTACAAGGCTAAGTACAAATCCTGTATCTTCTTATATTGGAACTATTAGAGGGTGTTCTCTCGGATTGACTGTACAACTG
Source organism: Trachemys scripta elegans (assembly GCF_013100865.1). NCBI lineage: Eukaryota > Metazoa > Chordata > Testudines > Emydidae > Trachemys > Trachemys scripta. The sequence goes on from NC_048298.1 coordinate 130,363,941, forward strand.
CAAAATGGAGCTACTTTCTAACATGTTAGTCAAACTGTCTTTTAAAGGGGCCTGTATATGTCAAAGTGCTTTACTGATTAACACCTAGGCTTTACCATAGAATTTTATTTAATGTTGCAATTCTTAAAATTGAAACTGCTTACAACTTTAACTTTTTGGGCTGAAACTTTCAAAGGTGGGGGTCTGCCTCCGTCTAATCTTTTTTGAAGTTTCATCTAAACTAGATGCAGCCATTTCAACAAATGAAATTAAAGGAAAATACATTGTCTTGCCCATATCTTTTCTAATTCTTATAACTGCATCATTGAAGTTCTCATGCACTCATGCTTTGAAGCAGAGACTTGAACCTTTATGGGTGGAGGAGGTTACCCTGGCGTCAGGGATGTCTCTTGCTGTCCCTATGAAAATCCTCACAAATTTGGCTAAGTTATAACTTTCGGGGGGGGGGGGGGAGTAGAAATTTGCACATGCCAAGTAATAAGTTTGTTAGAGGTTGGCAGCTAAATTCTCCAAAGATTCTGTGTGCACTGCGTGTGTTTCATCCCCACAGAGCTCCTCTGGGCAGACCAGACAGCCATATGTCATCCCCACAGAGTGATTGAGCAGTCTCCGTCCCAGGGATGCCGGGGATGAGCAGGGCTCTCTGCTTTAGCTTCTACTGCCTGTTAAGGGCTGCTGTGGTAATGAGCATGGAGATGGTCTCGTCTGTGCTTTCAGTGGTGCTCCTTGTGGTACTCAGGTTGCATTGAGAAAGAAGTAGCCTGACTGGAAGAGGGAGGTTGGGATAGAACCAAGTGGGGTGGAAGACTCCGACTAAAGGGGATAAGGGTGGAATGAGATATGAGCAGAAAGGTCTGTAACCACAAGAGTGTAATCTCTTCCAGAACCTGGAACTGAACCCAGGATTCTTGTGTGAACATTCCTTTGCTGTCTAGCAAGTAGCTGTGAAACCTATTGACAAAAATTTCTTCCCAGGCTAGTGTTGATCTGCATAGAGGATATAATGGCTACATTACTCAACTGGTAGAAATCTGTGCTGTGGGCTAGAACCTTGCAGATGACCCAGCTAGGGTGTCAGTATGATTCCGCATGATGGGGTGGGGGGGGAGGGGGGAATGCAGTTTACTTTATTAAAAACTTAAATTACATTTTAAAAAAATCCATCTTAAAAACACATTAATACAAAGACAGTTACTCAAAAATAGGTAATGCCAGACTCAAACTTGTCTGTGCTATCTTAATTCAGCCCCCTTGAATTCATGCTAGCATAATGCATATGCAATTAAAGACTATCTTTCCACAGGTGCTTGCCTCATTCAGTGCATGGGATGAATGGTGCTCAGGGAATGAATTAGGGTTGTGTAGTGAATGAAGCTGTTTTCTGTAGGACTTCTGCCTTACGTGGAAGGTATATCATAAAAGAGGCAGGGAGCAAAAGGATGAGGAAAGATGGGCGTTTGAATGCTACACTGGAGTATTAGATTCTGTCTTTGCCACAGAATTTCTGTGTAATGCTGAGCAAGTTACTTAAACTAAACCTTTTCACAGGTGGCCACTGTAGGATCCTTTTTATAGGTGCCCACATTGACACCTGGAGCTGGGTGTATAATTGATTCTTCTTGTTCTGAGTACTTGTTCTCATTGATTCCACATTAGGTGTGTGTGCGCTGTGTGCACTGTTGCCAGAGATTTTTCCCTCAGTGGTATTCATCAGGCCAGCTCTAGTGCCCTCTGGTGCCACACACTCATGTGTGCTGCTGGCAATGCACCCTCTCAGGTCTGGTCTACACTGGAGGGGGAGGGGAAATTGATCTAAATCAGGGGTCTCTAACACGCGGGCCGCATGTGCGGCCTGCCAAGCTCCCCGCGCCCCCCTGCCCCTCTACCTACCCCATGGCGCCGTGAGCCCCTCACCGCTCCCTGAAGCAGCTGGAACTATGTCCCTGCAGCTGCGGGTGGGGGGGAGGGGAGTAGAGGGCTCCATGCTCTCACTTCCAGGCACTGCCCCCTGCAGCTCCTATTGGCTGGGAACGGGGAACCGTGGCCAATGGGAGCTTTCGGGGAGGTACCTGGAGGAGCAAGAGCAGCACACGATGCAGTTCTCTTCTCCCCTCCCCCTGGACTCCAGCCGCTTCCTGGAGCGGAGCAGAGTGGGGCCAGCCTGGCCACGGTGAGCGGTGCTGCCACCCCAGAACTGCTCTAGGTAAGCAGTGCTGGGCTGGAGCCCGCACCCCAACCCTCTGTCTGGAGCCCCCTGCCACATCCCACACTCTCCTGCACCCTAACTCCCTGCCCTGAGCACCCTGCACCCCAACTCCCTGCCTCACCCTGCACCCCAATTCCCTGCCCTGAGCCCCCTGCCCTACCCTGCACACCTCCTGCACCTCAACTCCCTGCCCTGATCCCCCATCACACTCCGCACCCCTCCTGCTCCCCCTGGGGGCAGGGAGGGGGCAGAGTTGGGGTGAGGGCTTCAGGGAAGAGGTTGGAATGAGGGCAGGGAAGGGGCGTGAAGAGGTGGGGCAGGGAAGGGGCCTCATGGAAGGGGTGGAGTGGGGGCAGGGCTGGGGGCAGCAAGGGGTGGGTGTCAGTGATGCGGCCCTCTGGCCAGTGCACTAGTCCTCATGCGGCCCTCGTGGTCATTTGAGTTTGAGACCACTGATCTAAATCAACCCCTGCTGGATTGAACGCTGCCCGTCGATCCTGCGGGTAATGTAGACAAGCCCTGAGTTCCTTCTTACCGCCCGTGACGGTTGGTGGAACTATGCCTCTTCAGCCAGGCTTCTTCTCAGTGGTTTTTGGACTCTGATTCATAGTTTAAGTACAGTTTTAGTGTAAGTGTAAATAGATAGTCCCTATCGTCAAGGGACTCTTTGCCCCAGGGGCCAGGCATGCATTGGGCTTCAATCCTTGTGCCTCCTGTGGCAAACCTATCCCTGGGAGCAATCCACACTCCAGCTGCTTGAAGTGCTTAGGAGAAATTCATGTGAGGGATAAGTGCCAGATTTGTCAGGACTTTAGACCCTGCACAAAAAAGGATAGAGAAATAAGACTATCCTAATGTAAGCCGCACTCTTTCTAGTGTCATTCACTAGCTCCGGTGCCAAGAAAGAAGTACAAAAAGCTTCACACTGACCGAGGGCGTTCACCGATGCAGAAGGACAAGTATAGGGAAGACAGTGGAGAGCTACCACTGATCAAGGTGACGAGAGCAAATGGGACCGATGCCCATTTTTTGCCAAAAAAAGTTGGGACGGCAAGGACGGGACTGTCCCAGCCAAAATGGGATATATGGTTACCCTATCTCAGTTCCTTCTTACTGGTTAACTCTGACAGAGGGGTAGGAGGGTGGGTCGTGGCATGGATATGAACAACACATCTCAAACAACAATTATGAAAGAATAGTAACTTTTTCATTGTGCTGGCTGTTCTGGGAGGGGGGAGTGAATTTTGGAGGGATTTTTCTAGTGAAAGTCAGAAAAAATTGTTTGGAGAAATTTATATTTTTAACAAAATCAAAGTAAATAAAGGGCTACATTCACAACCTACAGCCGCTGGGGAGCAGGAGGAGGTGCTGATGGGTGCCACTGCCATCTTTACAATCTTTAGCGCACTGGTTAGGGCACTCACCTACCATGTGGGACTGGAGACCCTGGTTTGTATCTCCTGCTGAAGCTGTTCCTCTTTTTATAAAACAGCTGAATAGTCATTGGCCCAGAAAGAGAGAGTGACTCTAGTAATTTGGACCTCCATGAGTACTTGCCTCAGTTCACCCCGCTCTACCCGGAACCTGATACCTGTTCATCAGCAATGGTAACCTTCCCATCTTCCTAGGGATATCGATTAAGCACTTAAATTTGTCTTAACTCTTTTTAATCTACATCTTCCTTTTGCCCCATGTATGAGCCAATTCTTCACAAGCTAATTTACACTGTATTCCCCTGGAGGCTGGATTAATGTATTAGCCATTTATTGATAACTATACAACCAGTCAGTACCATGGGGACCATTGTATTAAAATGTAGATTGTCAGGCTGTCTATATACAATATTTCATACACAAATTTTGTGAATTTTTTTTTTTTTTTTTGAGGGGAAAACTAGTGTAGAAGAAAGAGAGGGGAGTTCTATATGAAGTCCAAAACAGGTGACTGTAATATACTGTTTCAAAGAGTTTCTGAACACTAGATTGGTGTTAGTTGCTAGGGAAAGCAGAAATATTTAGCCAGGGCAGTTAACAAAGTTCAAGCGAGGTGAGAACATCAGGGAGAGTTTACTCTTGTTTTAAGTGGTGGTCATCTTTACAGGTAGCCATATATCAAGAGAATTTCCTTCTTATTGGTGCTTTAAATAGGTTGAGCTTTTCCATGTCCTATATTTTGTCAGCCACCAGCTGACAATAGGTCTCTTTTTTTTTTCTTTCTTCCAGCATGTTGTGTTAATATGTTTTGATGCCACAAGTAAATGAGTTATCAGTTTGCCACTTCTTACAGGTAAGGTTTTATCAAATAGAAGCCCCAAGTAGAAACCAGCTGTATCCCATAGAAGTCATTGTAACCTTTGTTAAACATATTTTCAAACACCGTAGACTGTTGTACATTCCTCCCAAATATAAAAGGATCCTGGTTCCCCACAATCTGGCCAGTAGCTACCAGATGCAGTTGCAGAAATTGGATGGTTTATGGGGTCATTTGCTTCACAGCAATTTTCTTAGATTATTTCAGAACAGATTAAAGAACTGTAGCTCTTTGCCAAATATCCTACTGCTTTATTTGGTAAATCCCTTTCTGTAAGCATCTGACTTTTCTTCTTTGTCAATATACTTTATCCTCCCTTAAATATCTATGGAACTGCTATCTAAATACCTACAGTGTCTGGCTGAATGTTTACAATTGGAGAATTTTTCCTATTGTTTTTGTCTGTTAGTGGATTGGGGAAGTAGGTTATACTCAGTGTTGGATTGTGAGAAAATGGGGAAAAATTATGGTATTAAATCTCTTATACTCAACACCTGTTAGGTGTTCTAATTGCCTTATGTTCCTTGGTGTTGGCACAATATCCTGTAGTAAGATCTCAACTGCCATTGCCTCTTTTCTGTCCAAACCTAAGCTTTCCGAATAGTACAGCTGAAACACTATTAAGAATATTAGTTGAGATACCAAATAAAATTTCACCAGATTCAAGAATGCCAAGCGTTCTTGAGTATTGCTACTTAGTCTATGTGGCTATTGTCACAAATGAATTTTATTTATAAAAATGTACCAACTAAGTGTCTGATCCTACTACTTACTCCCAAGAGCAATTCTTACACACGTGGTCTCTGACTAATCTCATGCCAGTGAGAATAAGAATTGCTTATGGGAGTAAGGGTTACAGGTTCAAGCTCCAGTTTAGTAAAAACAGTGTTCATCTGATGGGAGGCAGCTACACATACATTTCCCTGACTGATTTTTATTTGGCTAGTCCATGTACATATAAATGGTATATTAAATGTCAAGTTTATGCTTACAAATTTGTTTACTCAAACATGAGCTATATTGTTTTAGCTGATCGGGTATTGCTGCAAAGTTATGTGTCCACTCACTCTACAAAAAGATGCTACACTTCTGGTTTCCTCCACTAGAGACGCAGCTACTGCTGAGTGCTGGTTGGTGCCCTCTATCTTTACTCTCAGCTGCCCTCTTCTTTCTCCCTCCACTTCAGACTACAGTGGCAATAGCTCCATGGACAAGAAGATCATCAGAGCTGGCCGACAAATACTACAGGTGCTTGCAAGATATGTTCATGGGACGCACCGTGAATTTTTGCATGGTATAAGGAGACAGGTGATCAGTACTGCATGGAGAAGTGACAGCAGGACTGGAGTATGATCGGACGAGTAGGAAGTAGTGGAGATTAGCAAATCTTGGCCCTGCAGGGTTTTCAGTCGCTACAGTCCAGATCTCCATAGGTTTAAAAAGTTGGACAAATCCAACCCAGATTGTAGAAAGGAGCGAGGGAGGAGATATGCTAAGTGTGGGAGGGAAGCCAGGCAGGGTTGCAGATAGGGTGACCAGATGAGAGGAAGAAAATATCAGGACACCCAGGTGGGATCAACAAAAAAAATGAGTTCTACTGGCGGAGCAAAAAAAAAAAAAAAACCGGTGGAGCTAAAAATCGGGACGTCTGGTCACCCTAGTTGCAGATGACATCCAATTCAATTGTAGTCCAAGTATGGCTGCAGGAGTAAAGGAGTATGAGCCTTTTATTGTATATGAAGGGACAGGCCATAGCTTCCCAGGTAACTACCTTCCACACTAGGACCCCTATCCTGCAAACAGCCACACATGCAAATAGCTTTACTTATGTGACTAGTTCCTTTGTCTTCACTGGGATTACTCATGTGCATAAAGTTGAGCATGTATATATGTATTTGCTGAATCAGGTCCAAGGAGAAGAAAGCAACTACTGGATACAGCTTCAGCTGGTAGTAATGCCTATTAGTAAGGTTGCCTGAAACTTCCTATTATAAGACCTTGTTTTCAGTTGATTATAACTTTGCCAAACTTTACCTGTTCACATAGAAATTTCTCATGCTGGGTGTCTGCCTCAGGCTAATTTTTTTTTTTTTTTTTTTTAAGCAGTTTCTGAGAACAAGACTAGGGAAAATATGTTGTCTTGCCCAGGTTAAAAAAAAAAAAGTGACCTTTTTGAGATGCTTTAGTGCCACCGTGCTCTGGAATGGGGACTTGAAATTTGGCACTGTCAGGGATGTGCCTTTTGCCATCAGCACAAATTTGCCCAAGTTATTAGCCTTTGAAAAATTGTGGTGCACACGTGCTCAGTAGAGACTTGCTAGAGCTTCACAACTACATTCCCAGAAGATTCTGTGTGCATTGGGCATGCTCCAACCAGGAGCTGCAGGTTCCTGAGCAGGATTTTCCTTTCAACTGCAGCTCTGGGCTGCCATGAGCCAGGCCTCGGCACCAGAACTGAGTGCAGGTACCCTGTTTCACCTGTGCTTTCAGTTCCTACCCCCGTTGGTGCCTGGGTAGCCTGGAGAAGGAAACCGCCTGATTAAAAGCAGGGGAAACAAGAACCCACCTGGCTGAGGGAGGTGGAGGAAGTTGATAGAAACAAGAAGCCTGGGGGAGGGAGGGAAACACGAGGTGAGGAGAGGCTGGAGCTGTCTGGGCAAGGAGACTAGGACTGGGGGCTGTGATGGGAGACTGAGACCCAGTGGGTAGAGCAGAGAATGGAATCAGATGAGCCAGCAATGGAGACTGGGAAGTGTGTGTGTGGGGAGGCAAGTCTGATGAGGAGCCATGATGTGAGGGAGGAATTGGGACCGGCTCAGCAAAGAGACTGGGGACAAAGCCAGTGGATGGGGTGGCATTTGGAACAGCTGGGCAAGGGGACTGGGACTAGAAGTAGGAACGGGGAAAAGTGGCCTGGTGAGAGGAATGAGACTGGGTCAAGAAGCCAGTGCTGGGGAAGAAACAGGACTGCAGCAAGGGTAGGTTGGAGCAGACAGGGCAGATTGGGTCAAATTTGGGAGGGAGTGGGCAGAAGAATTTGTGCACATTAGAGCACACTTTCTTGGAAAGGAACTCAAGGTTTGAGTCTCATTCTTCTGCTATCAGCAAATGTCTGTGAAACCCACTGGTGAAGTGTCCCATCTTCCACACAGAGGATGACAACCTACTACTAAATCTTCTACTGCTACCAGTTACTCCATTAGCTCAAGTGGTAGGGGTTTGTGTGGTGAGCACACTCTGCTGCCTTGTGCTACTGCTCACAGGTATAAAGGGTAAAGTTGACCTAGACCAGCTTGGAAAAGAGGAGACTAAGGTGTGGGGGGGGATATGATAGAGGTATATAAAATCATGAGTGAGATGGAGAAAGTAGATAAGGAAAAGTTATTTACTTATTCCCATAGTACAAGAACTAGGGGCTACCAAATGAAATTAATGGGCAGCAGGTTTAAAACAAATAAAAGGAAGTTGGTCTTCACACAGCGCACAGTCAACTTGTGCAACTCCTTGCCTGAGGAGGTTGTGAAGGCTAGGATTATAACAGGGTTTAAAAGAGAACTGGATAAATTCATGTAGGTTAAGTCCATTAATGGCTTTTAGCCAGGATTGGTAAGGAATGGTGTCCCTAGCCTCTTTTATCAGAGGGTGGAGATGGATGGCAGGAGAGAGATCACTTGATCATTACCTGTTAGGTTCACTCCCTCTGGGGCACCTGGCATTGTTCACTGTTGGCAGACAGGATACTGGGCTAGATGGACCTTTGGTCTGACCCAGTGCGGCCGTTCTTATGTAGACCCTGCCAGACCCTCATTTCCTTCTTACCACCCCCACCCCCATGATGGTTGTTGGAGCTGCTGTTCTTGCGTTTACAAGTCCTTTGTTTCTTCTTGTATGCAGTACCCATTGGTTAATTATAGACTACTTTTAAGTTTTGTTAGCATAGTTTAGATTTAATATTAGGATTAGATTACTAGTTTGGATGGGCCAGTCCCTGCCTGGGTACCACTGCTGATACTGGAGTCATGCGTCAGTCTCTAGGCTTCAAGTCCATTTGCACGTGTACCAACAATGCTTGTCCATGACCCACAGCCCCATCCATCTTAAGAGCTTGGGGGAAACTTATGTCAGTGAAAATTTCACATTTGTAGGGGTTTAAGCCCCACTCCAAGAAGGACCTGACCTGTCGAGATCAACTTCCAACCTTATTGGCTCAGATATCAGTATCTTGGGATCAGGAGTCTTTCCCAGTGCTGTCCATGCCCAAGGCTTATGTATCCACTAGCAGGAGCGGATTTACCATGAAACAAACTGTGTGGTGGCACAGGACCCCCAATGACAGGGGGACCCCAAAATGCAGGACACATCTGACAACCTGCCCCCCCCAGTCCCGGCCAGCGGCGCAGCAGGGCTCAGGCAGGCAGCCTGCATGCCATGGCCAGTGGCCCCATGCCACTTCCGGAAGCAGCAAGCTGCTGGCACGTCTCTGCGTGCCCCTGGCATGGGGGGGGGGTAAGGCAGCTCTGTGCCCTGACCCCATCCCAGGCAATGCACAGAGACCTGCTGCCCCTCCTCTTCCCCCAAGGGGCACGCAGAGACATGCCAGTAGCAGGACTAAGGTGGCTCTCTGCCCGCTCTGCCTCCCTCCCTCCACGCCGTTTTGCTCACGGAAGCAGCCGGCATGTCCCTGCGGCCCCTTGGGGGCGGTGTCTCCACGCGCTGCCCAAGCGCCGACTCTGCAGCTCCCATTGGCTGGGAATTGTGGCCAATGGGAGCTGCGGGGATGGTGTCAGCGGGCAGCAGCGAGTGGAGACCCCCTGCCCACCCGCCACCTAGGAGCCGCTGCTGGAGTGGTCTGTGTGCCAGGCGCTTTGGGAGCCGCACCACTCAAAGTAAGCGCCGCCCCCTGCCTCCCTCCTGCACCCCTGCCCCAGCCCAGAGCCCGCACCCCGCACCCAAACTTCTGCCCAGAGCCTGCACCCCCTGCCCGAGCCTGGAGCCCGCACCCCGCACCCAAACTTCTGTCCAGAGCCTGCACCCCCTGCCCAAGCCCAGAGCCCTCACCCAAACTTCCTCACAGAACCTGCACTCCCTGCCTGAGCCCAGAGCCCTCACCCTGCACCCAAACTTCCTCCCAGAACCTGCACCCCTTGTCCCAGCCCAGAGCCAGGACCCCGCACCCAAACTTCCGCCCAGAGCCTGCCCCCCTCACCCTCTCCTGTACCCCAACCCCCTGCCCCAATCAAGGTACATCACTTCATTTTCATTTACTTCCCATTACTTATAATATAAGAGGAGGATGAATGAAAAAAGAATGAAAAACCAGGGGGAGATAAGTGAGAGAGTTGTTTTTCTTGGCTGGGTCCGGGAGGTGTGGGGGCGAAAATGAAGCTGCGCACAGGGCCACACTAGCTCTAAATCCGCCACTGGCCACTAGGGCGTTATTGAACCTGTCAGTACCAGTTACCCCAGCTGTTCCAGACTTTCACCCGGCACCAGTGCCAAAGTTATCAATGTTTACTGTTCCGGCTCCAGCTTCGACATGGTACCCGATAGTTACTGGAATGGAAATTTAAACTGTATTATACGGTTCAGCCACTAGGTGGTGCTGTGTATAGCCAACCTTATACAGCGAATCTGTCAGGTGGGCAAAGCATGAAAGGATTTTATGATAACACATCTGGTGTGTATTTGCTCAGAAGGAAGCTCTGTAGCCAGTCCATATCTGGGGCAGGAGCATGACTGTTAACGTGCCTCTTAGTTTGGTACCGATGAGGTGAAACACCCATGATCTCACCATTAAAAACGGTGACTAATCTTCAGTGACGGTTGTTCTTTGAGATGTTGCACATGACCACTCCACTCCAGCTGTGTGCACCCTGAGCACAGTCACCAGAAATTTTCCCCTCAGTGGTACTTGTCGGGGCATCTCAGGTGCCCTCTGAGGCCATGCCAGTATAAAGGGCCCCGCTGACTCTGTGCCCAATAGGTTCCTTCTTTCCAGAAGACTCCGATGTACGGGGGTAGGAGGGTCATGGAATGGATGTGATGCGTGCAACACATCTGGAAGAACAACCGTTACAGAAAGTTAGTAACAGGTTTTTCTTTGAGTGATTACACATGTGCTTTTCACTCCAGGTGGCTCCCAAGCAGTTGCATAGGTGGAGGGATCAGAGTTCATGGACACATACTGCAGGACAGGTGGACCAAATCTGGCATCATCTCGACTGCTGAGTGATGGCGTAAGGAGAGGAGAACATGTGTACTGGTGACCAAGTCACTGCTTTACAAATGTCCTGGATAGGGATCTACACTATGAATGCTACCTAGAATGCTTGTGACATTTGTGGAATGAGCCGTCAGAATAGCTGGAGACGGAACCCGCACTTGATTATAACAAGTTCGAATGCATGATGTAATCCAGGACAAGATCATCTGTGAAGAGACTGGGAGACCCTTCATCCTGTCTGCCACCATTATGAACAGTTGGGTGGACTTTCTGGATGGTTTAGTCCATTCTATGTAGAAAGCTAGGGTTCACCTAATGTCCAATGAGTGAAGGAGTTGCTCTTCTCTATTTGTGTGCAGCTTTGAGTAAAAGATAGGAAGATAGATTGCCTGATTGTTATGAAATTGTGATACCACCTTCAGTAGGAAACTTGGGTGAGGACATAACTGCACCTTGTCTTTAAAGACGGTTTTCTGGACCTCCTGCAAGAGTCCAAGGACTGCAACCATGAACTCCTACACGTGGCTACTGCCAAATCAGCCACATCCAACACAGCTTACAGCGAGGCCCTCACTACTGACTTGCAATTCTGAGCTATAACCCCCTAGTAGAATACACTTTTCTAGCAAATAAGTTCAACATCTTGGAGTCCTTTGCTATTGGCGTTGCACCCTGATAACCCTGCCTTTCTCTTTCATTGGCCACGGATACCACCAAGGATTCCGGGGGAGAGGGGACGAATTTGTACAATAACTCATAACCCTGGGCAGGAACAAAGTACTTTCACTCAGCCCTTTTTGATACTGGTGGGGGGGAGAAGAAGGGGGTCTGCCATCAGGCTTTAACAGGGTCCATAATGGCCTCATTGAGAGGCAGGGCTACTTTTGCTGGTCCTCCGGCAGCTAAAATATCAACCAGGATGTGGGAGGACTCTCTTACTACCTCCATCTATATGCCCAGATTTAAGGCCACCCTTTTCAACAGTTCTTAGACTGCCTTATACTCAACCAGGGGAGGTGACACGTCTGGTCCTGAAACAGCCTCGTCAGGGGAGGAGGAGACCAGCACCAGCTGTGGACATTCTTCCTCCCTTTCTGCTTTGGTGGAATCCTGTTGGGCTGGCTCTTGAAGTTCTGTGCCGGGCTTAGTACCAGAGTCCAGAGCAGCTGCTGCCAAATGGGGCATTGGTGCCCTCTGGCGTTGGAGTTGCAGAGGGGGTTGCAAGTGCTGGATTCAGTGCTGGCAATGGTTCTGGTGCTGGTTGCTCCGCCAGTTCCGGTTCTGGGACTGGCTCTGTCTGGGTCTCTGTGACTGGATCCACTACTGCTGCTGCAGACATGGGCATGGGGTCCGGTTCCATGACCTCAGTCTGTGTCTCAGGTAACACAGACTGGGCCCTTGTAGAAGGCTCAGGGACAGAGCTAGGTGTGAAGGCTTGCTTAGCCTGGCTGCGGGTGACCATTCCCACCCTCTTGGCTAGCTTCACATGGTTGGGCAAGTCTTCCCACAGCAGCATGGGAATGGGATGATAATCATAGACTGCAAAAGCCCACACTCCTGACCAGCCCTTGTATTGGACAGGCAACTTGGCTGTAGGCAAGTTTAGAGAGTATGACATGAAGGGTTGAATCGTCACCGGGGCCTCTGGGTTGATGAATTTGGGGTCCACTAACGATTGGTGGATAGCTGACACTTGTGCTCCAGTGTCCCTACACGCAATAACCTTCTTCCCACCCACACTCATGGTTTCCCTTCGCTCTGAGGGTATCTGGGAGGCATCTGGGCCTGGGGACCTTTGATGTGATTGTGGTGTAATGAACTGCAATCTGTTGGGGTTCTTGGGACAGTTGGCCTTTATATGCCCGAGCTCATTACATTTAAAACATCGCCCAGCTGACTGGTCACTGGGCTGAGTTGGGTTGCTGGAGACTGGTGTGGTGGGATGATAAGGGGTTTGGGGTTTTCCTTGGGATGTAGGTGGGGCCTTGGGCTGCCCTTTCTGATATTCGCTCTAACTACTACTAGTTTTTTTCTTTTCTGCCACCTCCACCCATTGGGCTCCAATCTCCCCCACCTCTGTTACAGTTTTGGGCCTCCCATCTAGGATGTACCTTTCTATTTCCTCAGGAACACCCTCTAAGAACTGCTCCATTTGCATTAGGAAGGGCAACTCTTCCGGAGATTTAACACTTGCTCCTGATATCCAGGCATCCCAATTTTTCACAATGTGGTAGGTGTGTTGGGTAAATGACACGTCTGGTTTCCACCTTAGGGCTTTGAACTGCCGACAGGCATGCTCGGGTGTTAGCCCCATTCTAATTCTGGCCTTGTTTTTAAAAAGTTCGTAGCTGTTCATGTATTCCTTATGCATTTCAGCTGCCACTTCTGCTAAGGGTCCACTGAGCTGCGGTCTCAGCTCCACCATATACTGGACTGTAGCAATGCTGTACCCAAGGCAGTCCCTTTTGAAATTTTCTAAGAAGGCCTCTGTATCATCGCCTCCCTTGTAGAAGGGGAACTTTCTGGGCTGGAAAGCGGTACCTGGAGAAGGATTGCTAGGATTGTCTGGTATATTCTGCTTAGCCCTTATCCTCCCTAACTCCAGTTCATGCTTCTGGGCCTCCCTCTGGGCGTCTCTAGCCCTCTTGTGGGCAGCTTCTTCTCTGGCCATCTGTCTATCATGTTCTTTTTGTTTTTCTTCAGCCTCAAATCTGGCTAATTCCAGTTTTTTTCTGGACGTCACTTTCTGTCATCCTAGCTAATCCCGAGAGTAAGAAAGAAAAGAAAAAGAAAAAAAACTAGCTTGTTAATTTCCTGGCTGTAGCAAACACCTTTGTTTAAAAAAAAAACTAATACCTTTGCCTCCAGGGAAAGAGAGAGCAAAGGAAAAAAAAAACTCCAGCTGTTCTCAGCTCCTGCTTTCCCAAAGCAGCTAAAAGAAGAAGAAAAAAAATTCCTGAGGTTTGTGCTTCTGGTTGAAAATGATCCCACTGCTCTGCCACCGTGTCAGGGTTCCCTCCCCACTCTGAACTCTAGGGTACAGACATGGGAACCAGCATGAAAGACCCCCTAAGCTTATTTCTACCAGCTTAGGTTAAAAACTCCCCAAGGCACAAATTCTCCCTTGTACCTTGGATTAGGTAACGCTGCCACCACCAAGTGATTAGACAAAACTCAGGGAAAGGACCACTTGGAGTTCCTATTCCCCCCTAATATCCCCCCAAGCCCTATGCCCCCTTTCCTGGGGAGGCTTGAGAATAAACAAAATGAGCACAAACCACCCTTGGGAGTTTTTTAGACCATTAAAAAAACCCAATCAGATTAAAAAAAAGCAAACAAACAGAACTTTATTAGAAAGAAAAACGTTAAAAGAAGCACCTCTGTAAAATTAGAATGGAAGATAATCTCACAGGGTAGTCAGATTCAAAACCCAGAGGATTTCCCTCTGGGCAAAACTTTAAAGTTACAAAAAGAAAACCAGGAATACACCTCCCTCTCAGCACAGAGAAAATCACAAGCCAAAATAAAAGTAAGCTAATGCATTCCCTTGCTAGTACTTACTAATCATAATGGAGTTAGATTGCTTGCTTTCTTGATCTGTCTCTGGCAAACACACAGAACAGACAGACAAAGAACAGACAAAACAAAGCCTTCCTCTCCCTGCCACCAGATTTGAAAGTATCTTGTCCCCTTATCAGTCCTTTTGGTCAGGTACCAGCTAGGTTACCTGAGCTTCTTAACCCTTTACAGGTAAAAGGATTTTGTGCCTCTGGCCAGGAGGGATTTTATAGTACTGTATATAGGAAGGTTGTTACCTTCTCTTTATATTTATGACAGACCTTCTGGCTAGACCTGAGCACAGGGCCATTTCACCCTGAGCAATGAATCTGGAAAGATGAAAAAACGGAGGCCTAAATACAACTAATATTTTTACAATTTCTTGTTGTGTAAAAATAGCTCTACGCTCTTCCAAAACCAATCAATTCTTACCTAGGTTTTCCCAGCCCGGCCCCAGACTCTTGTTTGGAAGACAAGACAAGGTGGAATAGTTCATAGGACTCAGGAAGAATCCTTCGTAGAGGGCCATAACTGCCAGCCACAGGGTTTTTTGTACCATCCTCGGAATCATCTGATTCTGGCCACTGTCAGAGACAGGATACTGGATTAGATGAGGACCACTGGTCTGATTCAATATGGCAATTCCTATCTTCCTGTATTTGGAGTACATTAATTAACACAAGCCAGTAAATTCCGCACTCTCTATGCTATCTAATGCTACAGCCCATCTGTGCCTTTAGAATGCCCCTATCCTCCCAGTCTCTGAGTGCTGTGGTTGACATTCCAGCCTGGTCTCGTGCTTCACTGCAAATGCACCGGACTTGTAAAAATAAAGCTTCATTCATCCGTGTGGGCATCATGAGAATTTAAGTGAAACAGGTGCAGAAGATACTTTGTCTTGCTGTTTCAGCATAAATCGTCCATGTCGGCCCCTTCCCTCCTCACATAAGCAGGGACTTTCCATGAGGGCCCATTATCTCCAAAAACGGATGCAATCAGGCTAAAAAAAAATTTTTTTTTAAAAGTTCTCTGATGTGCACGATATGGGAATCTATGAAGAAAAAACTGGATGGGGCAGCTGGCTACAAACAACACTGATGGAGAGGGCAGAACAGAAGAAAGGGTGGTTGCTTGGACCAGTACAATGTTCGGTAACCATTTAGAGGGTGTGTAGATGTCTGGGTGTTAGGTAGGGGGCGGGGAGGCTGCCAATTTCTCATTGTGCCTAAGGCAGTAAAGAGCCAATGCTACCAAGTAGCAGCCAATTTTCTAACAAGCGCCAGAGCATCCCTCCTCAGGAAAAATCTGTGGTGAGGCATTGGGGGGGAATTCAGTGAAGTTCCCTTTGCAGAAATCCACTGGTTCTGAGTTTCATGTTTGCACTATCACCACTGTTAGGTATTGCTGGACATGGCAGAATGAAGGATGAGCTAGATCTGGCTTGGTGATTAGGACCTGAGGTTGCAAGGCCTTCTTCACCTATTGAAGTCAAAGAGAGTTCTGTGCATGGATGGCTTGCAGAATCATGACCTGAGTGATGCAGACAATGAAGTGGTTTGCATTTGGCATAGGACAAAATCCAACAACAAACAGAAGAATGCCTATTCCCTGAAGTTGCCTCCTCAGCCTGTGACTTCACATCAGTGCTAATTAAATGTGATGATGCTGAAGAAGACAGTGTCACCTGAAGGGCAGATGCTCAATGAGGTGGAAAGATAAACTAAGGAGTCAAGCTTTTGTGATTTCAAAACACAGTGAAGGTGACAGAAGCAGCCAAGTATATTTCACTGCGTTGCAAATGTCTGACATATTTATTAGTTGCAAAACTGAGGTTTTTTGATCCTGTCCTCCTTAGTCAGGCTGTCACTGACGTCTCAGCTCAAAATACCAACTTTCACCTATTTATTTTCACAAGACTTGCATCTTGTTTCAATACAAAACTGAAAGTTGGCCCAGGTTCCTTCCCATACTTGCTATCTACCTCGGAATTTACACTACAGTAGCTCAGCAGTTAGGTCTAGGGTCACACACTAGTTTTTTCATTCAAATATTGGTCACTGGTCTTCAGAGAAGCCAGGGCACCAGAGGCATGTGTGGATAAGTGCTCCTTCCCTGGACTTGAACTGGAGCCTGAGTGGTGACAGAAGCTCCTCCCATCGGTTCCCTATATCATAGGCCCTTCCATCAGGCCCAGCAAGAACCTGTACGACCTTCCACTCTTGATGTTACATACTTGTGTATTCATTCTGCCCTCTGTGCCCTATGTGTTGTCATGCCTGGTTTGTGCCCTCCTGCTTCTTCCCTTCACCATCTTCTCTTCTCCCATTTTCCTTTCAGTTGCTTGCACCCTTCCCTTACCACCACCTCCTTCCTGCTCCTGTCCTGCCCAAACCACTCTTTGTCTCATGTGAACCTATCCCCGTTCTCTATCGTATAAATGCAACTTAAAATACTATTAAACCTTTAATGAAAAATCCCCCACAGTCAGAAAACTCAGCCTTCGGCATAATCTCAAGCCATCAAATTATTTTCTCTTTGTGTCTCTCATCCCTTCCACATCCTTACACCCTCCCTGGGTTTTGCCTTCCTTTGTCCTGATTTATATGGTAGAGACTGGAGCCATCTATTCCAGAGACTCTCCCCTGCTTCACCCCTTGTGTCACCATTTACACCTGTGTAATGTGCATGAAAATGCTAGCAAATCAGAATTCTCCAATCTTCCACACTGGTGTCATTATTTACTCTTGCTTTACTCAGGCATGAATGATGACCCAAAGTGCAAGGCAGGGGAAAATCGGGCCCTACTTGCCTTGGAAGCACCTAATGTACTTTTGGGTGTGTAATGTACTTTTGGGTGTGTAACAGGGTAGATTGCCCTGTGGGCTGCAGAGTCTGGAGCTAAGCTTACCTGATTGCAGAATGAGCCCCACCTGAAGGGAATCAGGAACATTCCCCATAAAGAGTCAAAAGTGATTGCAATGATTAGAATGAGAGGGCAGGCTTGAGTGGTGTTAAAGCCCAGCCGGTGAAAGGGCTGGAGAGAGACCCTGGCAAAAAGAGGGAAAGCTCAGCGCATAAGGGAAGCTCTTCAGGCAGGAAAGCCTGGGAGAGAACCTGATTAAACAGGGAAGAGACAGAGACCCAGAGGAGAATTTAAGAGGCTGGGCAGGTAGAGGCCTAGGGATAACTGCATCACAGGAAAAAGAGCAGACCTAGCTGTTGAGTACAGGGCCCTGGGCCAAAATCCAGAGTAGGGGTTATTAACCCTAGCAAGGGATCTTCAGGCTGAGCTGAAGACAGGCTGAAGAAGAGCCTCAGAGCAGAGGAAGGATTTTTTGGTTTGTATTTAAAGACAGTTTGGGGACTTTCAGCTTAGGCAATTGATTCCGGAAGGGGTGGACATAAGATGGTGACCCGACCAAAGGACTGAGGCTCTGTAAGAACTGTGGGAGCAACTGTCAGTAGGGGGCAGTAGCCTAGCAAGAGAGCTGCTACTCCATGCCTGGCCATGAGGAGGTGCTTAGTGGTGAGTGATCTCATTTACAGGGTGCTATGGAATAACAAGGAATAATATAGGAAGTAGGGTTGCCAACTTTCTCATTGCACCAAACTGAACACCCCTGCCCTGCACCTTCCCCGAGGCCCTGCCTTTTCTCTGAGGCCCCACCCTTGCTTGCTCCATCCCCCCTCGCTCCATCACTCACTCTCCCCCACCCTCACTCACTTTCACTGGGCTGGAGCAGAGGGTTGGGGTGTGTGTGTGGGGGGGGGGGGGAGAGGGGCTCCAGATGGGGGTGTGGGCTCTGGGGTGGGCCCGGGGATAAGGGTTTTGGGGTGCAGGAGAGAGCTCCGGGCTGGGGCAGGGAGCTGGGGTGCAGTGGGGGCTGAGGGCTCTGTCTGGGGGTGTGGGCTCTGGAGTGGGGCTGGGGATGAGGGGTTTGGAGTGTAGGAGGGGGCTCTGGGCTGAGGCACGGGGGTAGGGTGTTGGGTGGTGCAGACTGCGAGAGGGGGTTTGGGTGCGGCAGGGGACTCCAAGCTGGGGCATGGGGTTGAGGTGTGGGAGAAGGTTTGGGGTGCGGGGTCCCAGTGGCGCTTACCACATCTCCCAGGAAGCGGGCGCCAGGTCCCTGCAACCTCTAGACACATGGGCAGCCAGAGAGGCTCTGTTCGCTGTGCCCACCCCAAGGGCCAGCTCTGCAGCTCCCATTGGCCGGGAACTGTGATCAATGAGAGCTGCGGAAGCGGGCAGGGAGGCTCCATGTGCTACCCTTGTGCCTGCAGGCGCCACACCCGCAGCAAGGCCAATGGGAGCTGTGGAGCCAGCCCTTGGGGCAGGGACAGTACGCGGAGCCTCCTTTGCTGCCCATGCGTTTAGGGGCTGCAGGGACCTGGCGCCCACTTCCAGGAGCCGCAAGGAGCTAGGGCAGGCAGGGAACCTGCCTCAGCCCCGGGCCCCTGCTGCACAGCCAACCGGATTTCTAGCGGCCTGGTCGGCAGTGCTAAATGGAGCCACCAGGGTCCCTTTTTGACTGGACGTTCTGGTTGAAAACCGGACGCCTGGCAACCCTAAGAAGGAACCTGTGAATGAACCTGGGCTATTTCAAGCTTGTAACGAGAACCCAGACCAGATGAGTTTGACCTGATTTGTGCCTACGAACAAAAATGTATGTAAGCCATACTTGTAAGACATAGGCTGGTGGTGGGGCTGAGTTGGTAACTTCAGGTATATGCACTCTATGTATAATGTATACATGCCATATAATTAGCATGTAGCTACTCATGTACAACTAACATGAAAATGCCCCCTTTCACATATCAGAGCTCACTTGTATAAGCTATGTCTTAAGAGGCATGTGATGTACAGGAAAGTCAAAAGAAACGTTATTCAAATGCATTAAACAAACTATGGGCCTCATTTTCCTCTCCCGTTATTCTCTCCTTTTAAGTCATAGTCATGCATGAAAAGAAAATCTGTAAAATCAAACTCCACATAGCAATGTGGTAACAAATGTTGTTATGGGGATCTCAGGAAGCAACAGTGAACAGTCTGAACAATTCCATGTAGGAGGGTGTCAGAGACTTGGATGATAGTGCTAAGCTTTTCTATGAGCAACTTCACAGCTGGGCTTTGCTGTGAGCTGGAATGGCTAGTGGAAAGCAAGTGTAAAACACAGAATCAACAACTGATTCGATGAAGGAGGACTAGTGAATGTAACACTGAGAGCATGAGGCCAAAGGGAAATTTGAGACCCTTTTGTGTGGTTAGTTTTGGGAGGGGAATACGGACAGAGAGATAAGAGAGGAAAAGAACTTTACAGACCCAGCTGTGGAGGGAATCCCATGAAAAGTTGACAGGCAGATTGTAATGTGCTGGCTGATGTTTATGTGCAACACCGCCCTCTGCTGGACAGACTCAATCTTGTGAAGTGTTTGTGGTTCTAGTCCCATTAGAGGCTACGCAGTAGGGCAATGGTTCTCAAACTTTTTGTATTGGTGACCTTGTTCACACAGCAAGTCTCTGAGTGCGACCTTCCCACACCCCCTATAAATTAAAAACACACTTTTTTTATCTTTAACACTATTTTAAGTGCTAAATTTGTCTGTTGTTTAAAATGAATTTACCTTTTCTCACCGCTTTTAAATTAAGACTACAATACATTTTATCAAATTATTGTTAAAATAACTTTTTTCTGCTTATCAATAGTTACTGTTAAGTAGAATTTTATTTTAATCCTTGACAGTAATTAATCATTGCAGCCAAAAAAATCAGTGTGATGGATGATGCTGTTCATTTGGCACAAGAAGTTTTATTGTTGGTCTTGTGTTAGAAAGGGCGCATCTGATGATGTCCTTCACATCAAGCCGGTTTCAGGATTTCATCTTTATTGTGGGAAGGCTGAATAACCCACTCTTGCATTCATGGGTAGTGGGAAATAGCGGAAGGACTTTCAGGGCCAATTCAGACACCAGTGGGTATTCACTTGCAACTGAACACCGGAACTAGTTTGGAGGCAGCTGTGTGAGTTTTGCTTTTGCTCCATCATCATTGATCATGTCGACAAACTGTTCCTGTACGTGAATATCTTGAGCAGGTAATTGCTCAGCCATCACATTTAAAGGGTTCTCCACTGGGGAATGAAGTGTTTTGGTAGCACTGGGAAGTAGTGCGAGAGCTCTTAATGAAGGGTTCTCTGATGTTCACTGATACCTGACTTGAGAGCACTATCAATGTTGACTTCCTCCTCTCCGCTGAATGAGGAAAGTGTCGGAAACACGCCATATCTGTGTCCAACTTACTGCGCCACAGATCCAACTTCAGTTGGAAGGTTCTGATTTTATTAGGACTATCAACACTAAATGTTTTCCCTGAAGTGACAGGTTGAAGTCATTAAGCCTATCAAAGATCTCAAGCAGAGAAGCCATTTCTTGTCACTGAATTTTTTGTTCAGCTCTTGTTTCTCTTTTTGCAGGAAAAACTCTGCCATCTCTTCACGAAGTATAAAAAAACTTTAATGAATGTCCCTAGAAAGCCATCAGACTTGAGTGTGGAAAAGCAGAACTTTGTATTCACCACCCATTTCGTTGCAGAGCACTCGAAAGAGACGACTATTCATAACATACGCTTTAATGAAGTTCATTGCTCGTATAACAGCATCTACTACATCATTAAGGTACATTGACAATGTACTTTACAGCTAGGACTTGATGATGGATTCCACAATGAGTGACAATCACATTAGGTGACACACACTTTACCTTCTTCTGAAAGCCAGACCGTGCATCTATCATGGCTGGAGCACCATCGGTACATATACCACAAACATTTTTCCACTTAATGCCATTGCTTTTGAAAAAGGCATTCATCTTATTGAAAATGTCCTGTGCTGTTATGGTTGTTTTTAAGTTGTTCACAGAATAAGAATTCATCCTTAACATCCCGGGCATTAACGTACTGTATGAACTATCAGTTGTGCGCAGTTAGTAACATCAGTAGTTTCATCAAGTTGCTGGCTGAACATACTAAAAGCAGAATGTTTAATTTCATGCACAGCTTGTTCTTTGATATCTTCAGACATCTCACATATCTTGCATTTCACAGTATCATTCAACATAGAAAACATATTAAGCTTTTTGGCAGTATCATTGCCAAACATAAGCGACACAATATCTTTGCACGCTGGCAGAACAAGCTTCTCACCTATCATATGTGGGTTCTTGGCATGAGTGATTCGTGGAGACACAATATAAGAGGCTTCCACAGCTGAGGACATTTGCTGTCAGAAACTTCCACCTGCATGAAGCCTGGCTTTCTTGGCCACTTCTTCTGTACATTTGAAAAAATCCACGTTTTGATTTTTATGCTCAGGATGTCTAGTTTCAAGATGTCGCTGCAGTTTGCATGGTTTCATTGGTTCAGCAGACAAAACTTCACAGCAAATGACGCATTGTGGATTTTCAATGACTGAGGTAATGATGCTGGTAAAACCAGGTTTAATGTAAGACTCAAGATTCTTTAGCTTTTTAGCAGTAGAGGTGGCCATTATTTTCAGGAGAAAATACGCACCTGTGTGTCTGACTGTTACATTATAAATTACTTTCTCTCCCCACGATCTCAGTGTTCTGATTAGTCTGCATTTAATGTATCTCTTTCAGCTGCTGAACAATCAAGCCCTCTTATATTGTCTCAATCCCAGGGTTGGCCTTAGGGAAAATGGCACTCTGGGTGAACTTCTGTTTTGGCATCCTTTGGAGGCAGAGCAGAGCTGGGGCTGACAACATGCAACCCCCATGTAACCACCTTGCAACCCCCTGAAGGGTCACGACCCCCAGTTTGAGAACCCCTGCAGTAGTTAAAACCCTTTGCCACTGAGAACTAATGGAGTTTCTTCTGGTAGCTCAAGTGATGGAGGTTTGTCTGTTTTGGAGAGAAAGGTCCTTAGTTCTCCATCCTATTTTATGTGTGCGCGCGCACTTTGGCTGTTTGACTATCATGCCTTGCCAGAACACTTATTACTGCACAAATACACCCACAAACAGTTACTGGCTCAGAAAGCAGTGGCTTCTCATCTGACTCACTTACAATGCAATTCTCATCAGAGCCTCAAAAGGAGGGATATATTGCAGATTCCCAATCTTGGCGACAGAATGCTCCCTCTGCAAAATACTCAGTGGTTGGAAGGCAGATAAGTTTTCCCTTCTCTTGTCAAACCTACTGAAAAATGAGTCTGGCACTATGAGGTATATGAGATAGTTAAATGCTCCCCAGCCCCTCAGCCCTCTACAGCTATCTGTCAGCAGTGTAGGCCTAATCATTTTGTTGCCATAGGTAAGCTGCTGTAGGGGTGTGTGGCACATTGTGTGTGTCCGCTTCCTATTTTTGCCCTTTGATTGAGTTAGCTTAATGCCAAGATATTTAATATCTATTAAGTGGTGTGTTTTATTAAACATTTAATACAGTATGTTCCCTGTCTTCCTTTGCTCTATTCTCTTCTCCCCTTGGATCTTGCCTACTTTCTCTCTCACCTTCACCATTGATCACTTTCTTTATTCCCAGTCCTGTCACTTATGCCATCTGCACTCTTTGCACTCTGTAACAAACTTGCTCTTACACTCTCCCATTCTCTTCTGCTTAGCGCTCCATCTCGCCTACTCACTCCCATTGAACAGCGCAGCAGAGCTGGGTGAGGTGATTCAGAATCACTGGGCATCCCTGGGTCTATGTGACTGGTGGTATCCAGGAATCTCTCTTACCCCATCAATTCCAGTGGAAGGGTGAAGGGTTCTCCTCTGCACAAACCAGGGGAAGTGGGAAGTGGCTGGGTGTTTTTTCCCACCCGACCTCCCAGTCAGCACGGGAGTAGCAGTGAATTTCTAGGTCTCTATAGTTCTAAACCTCTGTGAAGAAATTTGTGAGGTGTTTCCCCAAGTAAGCTGGGGGCTCTGGGTAGCTGCCAGAAGGTCGTGTTCACATTCTGATAGATTTAAAGTCATTTTTGAAGTAGAAAAAGGCAGGGGAAAATAACCTTAAAACTGCAGAACGTACAGAAAACCCTCCCTCTCAGCCCAGGGCCTCAGCTTAGCTGGAAAATTGCCTGTGAAAAAGTGTTATCCTTTGTCCCCATGGCTCCTTCTTATGGCCCCTCACCCATATGGCTGCTTCTTTCCTTATTAGCCCTCTACTTCCTCCCTGTCTCTCCTCCCTTCCCTCCGTGCAGGGCCGGAGGAAGGATGTTTCGCGCTCTAGGTGAAACTTCCACCTTGTGCCCCCCCCCTCCCCCGGGCCCCCCCCTGCAGCAGCTCCCCCCCTCCGCCCTGAGGCACCCCCCCTGCCCCAGCTCACCCCTGCCCCGCCTCTCCCCGAGCACACCGTTGCTGCTTCACTTCTCCCGCCTCCTAGGCTTGCGGCGCCTAAGCCCCCCCGCTTTGCTGCAGGCGGCCCTCCCCGCGCTCCACTGCCCCAGCTCCCTCCGCCTAAATGCCAGCGGCGACCGGGGCAGCTGAAGATCTGGCCGCTGCGGTCGCTGCCGAAGAAAATGGCGCCCCCCAATCCTAGCGCCCTAGGTGACTGCCTAGGTCGCCTAAATGGTTGCACCGGCCCTGCCTCCGTGGCTGCTTCCCCTTCTGCCTCATTTCCCCTCCCCGCCCCATGGCTCCTTCACTCTCCATTCCTGGCTTCTTCACTTTTCTGCCATTTGCCTCTGCTTTTGAGTGCCTCCAGTTTTTGGATGCTTGGCCTGAGACACCATGGGCCAGACTTTCTGAGGGGCTGAGCACTGCAGTCTCATTGACGTCTGCTGGAGGTGTGGGCGCTCTGTGCATTCGGGGAGAAAAAGAAGCTGTTCACCAAGGCAACACTATTTAATCAACCAAAGTATCCAGAGTTTACTGCCAACAATATGAATTTAAGTAGACCACATTTAAGAAGGAAAAAAAGAAAAATGCCCGCAAACTAGTGATGTCTTCCCTTTGCCCTTCTAGAATCCTTCCTAGGTGATTGTTGCTAGTATTCCTGGAGCACGGAGTCTCTCTTGCCCTGCACCTTGTGTACTCACTTACACCAGTGCAGAGTGGGTGGATAGCAGTCATTCTGACTTGGTAACATTTTACAGCCACTTTGCACTGGTATAAATGCCTATGCAAGGTACGGAGCAATGGAGAACCAGGAGGAATAAGCTGTCCGTCTCCAAGCTGACTGCTGGCAAACTGACACCCATCTCTCCTGCTTTTCTGCTCCCTCCAAGTTAGCAAGAAGCTGGTTAATCTCATCAAGGAACTTGGGAAAGTGAACACAAGAACTTTCTCCTTTTAATTTTTCCATTCAATGATGCAAGGTGGCAAGAAGCCAGCACCCAGGGGCAGACGGGAAGGATGCCCTAGTAGCTGGGGAGCTAGCCTGAGACCCAAGTTCAATGTCCAGCTATGCTGCACACTTCCTGTGTGACCCTGGATATGTCACTTTGTCTCTGTGCCTCAGTTCCCCATCTGTAAAATGGGGATAATAGCACTGCCCTGCCTCACTGCGGTGTTGTGAGGATACAAACATTTCAGATTGTGAGGCACTCAGATACTGTGCTAATGAGGACACAATAAGATCTAAAATAAATAGTTTCCCCTGTTGATTGTATCACAAATGAGCGTAAAAGTGTGTGCCTCAAAGCTAGACTCTGACTTTTGCCCTTTCCCACGTTCCTTTCACTAGGACATGAGCTCTGTGCTAACTCTTTCAGCTCAAGCTATTTTATTGGCAGATGTTACCCATATATGTCATGGGCCTGATACTGCCATTTGTTGCTCCAATTTGCACACCGTCTCCACACCTAATAGAGTTAAATATCCTCTTCATTTAATAAAGAACAAAGTAGGCCTGTCTCTACCTCATCTTGCTATTTGACTACTATACATAATAACTCTTAAAATCCCATTCTGTAACTAGCCGTTTACAAACAGACACATCTAGGACAAAATAGCCATGTGGCTCTACATTTCCCAGAATACCTCTGGTCTAGGGTCAGGGATCACACCCCCTTCTCAGGGATAAA
This sequence comes from Trachemys scripta elegans, assembly GCF_013100865.1. Taxonomy (NCBI): domain Eukaryota; kingdom Metazoa; phylum Chordata; order Testudines; family Emydidae; genus Trachemys; species Trachemys scripta. Next base: position 130,389,277 of record NC_048298.1, read on the forward strand.
GGCTTCAGTCTTACATGTGCACTACTTTATAGGGGATGCCGGTTGCAAGGAGAGCACCTGAGCCAGCAACATGGTTCCAGCTGTCACTGATCATTCTATGGCCTAATCAGACATACAGTCCCCTTCGACAACATCATGCTAAAGTAGCTCCTTGATGATCTGCCCATAGAAATAACTCCTTTGATAACGCCTCGCCAATCCATAAAAGTACAGGGTTTTCAAGTCTCTCTCCTTGCTCAGTGTACTCCCGGCCTCAGATTAAGATCTATATGTTTCACGTCACACCAAAACAACAGAGAGAACTTGCTGACCAGGGAAAGGAAAAAAAAATAAAACCACCCCTGTCCATTTCTCTGTCCTTCTCTTGGGCTCTCACTCCAGCCATCTCTTCCAGGCTTTAGTTCCTCAGCCCATGAGAGACTCTCTCTTTCTCTTTTCTAATCAGGGGATGAGTGGCAGGAGCAGCTACATAAGTGCTGCAACCCTGCAGCACTAACAGTTTTCTCTCCTGTCCATGCTCTGTAGCTATCACTTGGGTGCAGAGTGTAAGCTGGGGATGGGGAGGGGGTGGGAAGGAGGGAAGGGCACTGCAGGGAAGGTGTACTTTAGGTCCAAAGACTGCCTGCTTTTTTGGAGCTCCCTGCTAGCTCTTGGCTGAGTTGCTTGGGGGCAGGGCCAAGGAGACTGAGACAGTCACAGCTTTTGGGGTGGGGTGCTTTAAAGCACTCTGAGCCCTAAGAATGGCCCCAGATGCCTTATGGACAATCTGGTCTTGGGATCATCTCAGAGGAGGGTGTGTGGGTGGTTGAAGCTCCACGATCTATTATCAATGCTTGGCCATTCTGTCAAGACTTACAATGGGGTTTATGATGTGGATACATATCCCATGGGAACTGGGCTGGGAACTCCCAACTCATTTCACGTAGGCCAGTGGTAGCAATGAGATGGCAAGAGTGAGACCTGAGATCGGGGGGGCTGGAGCAATTTGTGTAGTGGGGGCGCTGAGAGCCATTGAACCAAACTGTAAACCCTGTATGTGATGGAAACCCCTTCAAACCAGGGGGTGCAGCAGCACCCCTAGTTCTAGCTCCTCTGCCTGAGGTGTTTGGATCCGTGGCTATTGCATGTATGGCAGCTGCTATGTATAGATTTGTTTGTCCCTTGGGAAACATACCTCTGATTCTTATGAAAGCAGAAGTTTGAAGAAAAGGCAATAGCTGTCATTTGAGAAAAAAGATTTATTGGAATTTTTATAAAAGGAAACCGTTTTTGAATACATTATAAATAGTCTGCCACGTGTGTAACCGTTCAAATAAATAAATAAATACTGCAATATAAACAAGTAGTTTCTTCTTAAAAGCTGGTGATGGCCAGCACCTCCTTCGAACAACGAACTCTCAAATCCCACTTCAGTTCTGTATGGTTAAACATATGCTTTGATGCAAAAGCCATTCTACGTTTCCTGACTATTGGTGGAGAATAATTTATTAAAACAACCCTTTTTTCCTCCATCCCAAAAAACACCCCACCATTTCTTGTGTGTATGATTGTAGTGCAGTATTACACAACAGTGAAGTCCTGCAGCCCTTACTTACATGAGTCCTTACACTCATTAACTCAAGTCCGGGAGACTCCCTTGTAGTCAATGGAGCTAGGACAATTTTCACAGCTAAACATCTGCCCCATTAGGTTCAGCAGGATCACTCATGTGACTATGGGCTGCAGTATCTGCCTTTAATTTAGATTATGGACCTCATTCTCTCTTCATGTATGTTGGTGTAATCAGGCGTAACTCCACTAAAGCAAACGGAATTACATTGGTATGAGAGGAGAATTGGGCCCTATGAGAATATACATTTATTCTTAATGCTCAGCTTTAAATCCAACTTAAATCACTAAGGGAGAATGATTTTTCCCCTTTGGATTGGAAATTGCAAGTGTTAATTCCACTTAAAGGTTCTGGAAAAGCACGTAGTCTTTGTCTCATAACTACTATTGCAGTCCAGAGTTCTCTGGGAGCAAAGTTCAATCAGAAAGGTACAGGAATCAAGTGGAATTATTAAAAAGATAATATATATAAATAGTCATACCTGACCATTGTACAGACAACATGGGAGAGAGTCCTGCTAAAACTTAGATGGTAAGAACCTCTCCAACATCCTTTTAGACTTGAGTTTACCATTTACAGCTAAATTGTATTTGTCGTGGATTTAAAGAATTTTCCTAGTCTTGGTTCACTGGGCCTGATTCTGCCTTCATGTCACTGGTCTAAATCAGGAGTAGTTCCACTGAAATCAGTGAACTTATACAGAGGTAAAACTATTGAGAGAACAGAAACAGGCCCAATGTCTGTTCCAGCTCAAACTTTGATGGCATGTAAGAAAGAGAAAGCTAATTTAAAAGACAGCAGCAGGACAGATCCTGCGCTCATTTGTAAATCCAGAGCAATTCCACTGAAAGCAGTGGTCCTTATTCTGATACCACTTGACTGGTGTAACTCCATTGCTTCAGTGGAGTTAACTTCTGATTCTCACAGTTGTGAGATCAGAATCAGGTGTGCTATATCTTATAGATGTCCCTATAGTCTAGACTATTATACAGTTATTAGGATGTCAGAGGGCTATTAAATGCATTTAATAAATATAGTATGCAGATAAATCTGCATCTGGAGGAGAAAATGCACAAATAAAAACACATTAAACATCCATTACATTAGACTCTTCTGCAGAGCACTTTGGGCCTGATTCTGATCTCTCTCTGGTGTAAATCAGGAATAATTCCAATGCAGTCACATGGACTTAAAATCTATATAAGTGAGATCAGAATCAGGTCCAGTAAGAATGATGAGATGGGAAAATAGCTATATGTAGACACTGGGCCAGATCCTCACTGGTGCAAATTGGTTTAGCTCTGTTGAAGTCAGTGGAGCTATACCAAAGATCTGACCTTTAATCTATAATGAAAAGCTCTGCACTGCAGTTCCTCTCATGCAAAGGCCCTTCCAAAGCCAGAAAACAAGCTTCTGATGATGAGCACTAGCAAGACTGCTGATCTTGTGATGACTCCAATCTGGATTCCTTATGCCTCATTTCTTAATTGTTCATTGTGGCTGGAGTAGCAATAGGAAAGCAAAGCGAGGCTTAGAGTCAATGCTCTTATCTCATGGATTCCTTTAAGTTTAAAGATGCAGGGTCAGATTCAGCCCTGCTATAAGAGTCAGTTTATTTATATCATGGATTAATCTGGCCTGAGAAACTTCCTGAAACACTCCTGTATTTTAGCAGGTAGTGCTATGGTTTGTTCCACATCTGTCTGCACATTCGGTGCTAGCGACTTGATTCTGCCCGACGGAAGACACTTAGAAGCAGGATCAGTCTGTCATTCCCTCCTCTGCATAGGTAGCCATTTGAGTCAGGAAAGAGAACGCTGCCTGCTGGACTTGAGTCCTTTCCGACCGCATGTCTAGGCAGGCTTCCCCATGTTAGAATTCTGATAAAATAAGAACTGTCTTGAACCATCATCCATACCCAGAGCCCAGCCTTTTTGGAAGCTTGAATACCTGTTTCAATTTTTTTCTTCCATATATTCATTCCTCTGCTCTTGAGTCTTTCAGGGCGCACAGCTGAACTTCCACATTAATTTTAGAGCTTTTCTGCTTTAACCAGACTCAGGGAGTACCAGACAATCTCATCATGAAAGAGCCTGATTTGGGGAGTTTTCCAGCCCGGAAGGCCCAAGATGATTACGATAAAATTCAGACAGACCATACAGACTTTATCTAAACCTAGTCAAACCCCTGATCCTTTTGAGGTGTGTTCATCTTGAATTTACTAGCTACAGATTTTGGTGCATCCACATCTTAACTAAAGATGAGTAAAACTCAAGGTGGATGGATGTTCAAGTCCAATGAGCAAACATATCCATAATGTATACTGACCTCTCTGGTCTAGAATTAGGCTGGCTTTTTTTCTTAGTACTTGGAGCTATTAAGAGGAATGTATAAAGAAACATGGGGCAATGTAGGGACCTCACTGCTGTCACTCTAGACACCCCATGATCACTCAGAACATCATGGAGACAGTGGGGATAGAACTCAGGTCCTCCTATTCCTAAAACACCCACCCTGACAATTCCAGCTAGTGGAGAATCTCCATTAGCTAGTAGTATTATGGGGCCTATGATACATAGGTGGGCAGCTATGATTCTTTCTAACAGACGTCTTTGGTGTGCTAAGCTGTTCAATGCAGTATTATCACAATTTGTTATTTCTGGTATTTCCGATTTCTTTCTAGGTTGGAAATTCTAAGAATATAACTTCTCTTTGTATTTGTGCATTTCTGTTCTGGCACCTGGTTGTATAGTATAGAGGGAGCTATGAACAAAACCTCAAAGTAATTTCAGTTTGGGTTTAGTTTGAGCCAGTTCTTATTATATCCCTACTAGTAAGTCAGTTATTAGGACCAAATTCTCCTATCATTTACTGTACTTTTACACCAATGTAACTCCTTTAACAGAGTTACTCTGGATTCTCACTGGTATGAGAGGAGACTCAGGCTCTAATCTTGTACATAATAAAGTTTTCTGTATAATACACAATCACTAATTTAGACGGCTGTGCTTGTGCAGCCTCCTGACCTAAAGTTTGAAGAGCAGGTCAGAAGCAAAATTCCCTGCCTACATTAGAGTTCTAAACATTCTAGGACCTGATTCTCCTCCCAGCCACTTCAGTAGCATAACATCAATGACTAAGCCTTCAGTGAAATAACTCTAATGTAAGCTAGAGGAGAGTCAAGACCCTAAACTGTTTGGTGTTAATACCTTGCAAATGCAGCTTATTTCAAGTAAAATAAAGCTCCACCTGTAAAATAACATACAATGCCACGTTCCTGTAACGTCATCTAGAAGAACGAAGCTTGAGTTCAAATGCTTTTCAGGTTTCTAACAGGCCTTGTGAAAGTTAGATGTTGAATATAAAAGATTTTAGGGTTCTAGCCAGTTCTTTCTCTCTAACATATTCACCCGTGTCTCCTCGCTGCAGAGGCGTGGCCCTGGCTATCTTGTATTGTAAAAGCGTGGACTTCCATTCCTTCTGACATCCATCATGGCGAGTGGGTCATCTGGGTTGACCACATCATTTGGATTGATTCTCATGGGTTCTCTAGGCAGGTGAGCAAAGTGAGTCTGCAACCTCTGAGGTCCTGTGTCAAAGGCTTCTCCCTGTGGGATCAAAATCTGGAGGGGATCAATGTCTGCATTTCTAGTGTGCCTGTGGGGTTCAGGTGTGTTGAATCGGATCAGAGGGATTTCATTTCTCCTGGGCAAAAACTGGGAGTACGGTGGTGGATTCATACCAGGGAAGAAAGCTTGTTTAGCCCTGCCCAGGCTGACCAGAAAGTTGTACTTGGGAGATTGGTACACATCGTATCCATTTTCTAGTGTTCTTTGTTTAAATATGCAGTCCTCTTGACTGAAGTAATGCTTAGGAAACAAAAATAGAACAATCATTAATAGAAGGATTTAATTGTTAATAAGTGTCAATACAAAATGCAAAGGCGATGGGCCAGATCCTGCAGCCATTAGTCATGGGAATAGTCCCACTGGCTTGAACCAGCCATTTTGTGAGAGAAAGGAGTACAGGATTGGAGCTTTCAGTTTTGACAAGGGCCTTAGGGAGAGCTGTGCAAATACAGATATCCCCTGGGTTACGCAAATCTTACTTACGCAAATCCACACTTACGGAAAAACTTCCATAAGCTAGAAATGGGAGGCGGGGGGAGGAGGGGGTTGGTTTTTTTTTTTTTTTTGCGTAATAGTCGGGTATACGTTTTCAACTTACACAAAATTCAAGTTACGCAAGGAGTTCTGGAACGGAACCCTTGCGTAAGTCGGGGCGTGTCTTTAACTGATTTTTTAGTTTGATGGCTGAATTAAAAAGTCAGAGAAAATATGATAAGGGGTCAACCCAAAACACTTTTTTTTTTTCAAGTTTTTCGGTGAACTGAAAAGTTTTTAAAAATCATTTTTGTGTTTTTAACCTTTTTTAAAAAAAATAAAAAATAAAACCAGTAAAATTCAAAATGAAAAGGGTGCTTCAAATTTAAACATTTAATTTAGAAAATGTCAAAATCAAACATTTTGATTTAAAAAAAATCCCCCCCTTCCAGTAAAACCTCAAAAAACAATTCGTAAAACGTTTGGTCAATTGAATCTGCACCTTTTTGTCAAAATAAAATAAAATAAAAAATTGCAACCTGCGCTATTCTTAAGGCCCTATCCTGCAAGATGCGGAGGGCCACCTGTAAAGTTTTGAACAGCTCTCATTGACTCTCGTGGGAGCTGAGGTGCTTGGTTCCTTCTAGGATGAACTCAGTGCATTGCAGGATCCGACCCTTATCTCTCACCAGTCTCTGATTGAGACTAGGTAACAACTTAGTTTTATTTGAATAAAGATCTTTGCTGAAAACCTCTCAGAAACTCTGAGATACAAGATAAATATTTTACTATCTTTATGAAGGCTCTCATGTCGAAGCCACTTCCCAGCCTGGACTGCAGACAGCAAAAATTCCAGCCGATCACTATTGACTTAATTCTGACCTTGCGTACTCCACTGTAACACCCGTGACTTTTGTGGAGATCTCACCTGCACCAGTGTGGTAGAATGAAGCTCAATATAACTGACTAAAAGGAGCAAGTTTAACCTAAACCAAGGTCCAGGTCCTTAACTGCTGTACATCTGCATAGCTCCATTGACTTGAGATATGCAACTTTATACCAGCTGAGGAGCTGGCCCTATAATAATAAGAGACCTGTTCTGCATTTCACTTTAGTCTTAGTAAAGTTAGGAGCACTCACCGATCCAAAGATATTTCCTTTAACGTCCATACATAGGTAGCGCCCGCTCTTTACACCAGTTATCACCACATAGCCAGCATGCTCAGATTTGATCATTAGGGCACCTGTTTAGAAAAATGAAGATGTCTTAAATGGGGCATGGGTGATCCTTTTAATATTAATTTATCTGACAGTTTCTTTGCATCCACTTCTTGTGTTTGGAGTTTAACTACAGTTTTGCTAAGTATCCTCTTATTCTTTAAAAATGTAAACCCAATACACAGAACATTTTTTGTTTTGGCTTTACCTTTGTAAATATTTCTTGAACCCTTTTTCTAAGCAAATTCCACTGTACATCTGGATTTCAGCTGTTCAGCATTTACCCTTAGTGGGAAATCCTTGCTTAAGCCCCTCTCCCTCTCTCTCTCTCTCTCTCTCTCTCTCTCTCTGGAGCATGCAGCATGCGTTTATGCCATGATATCAAGGAAAGTGTAGTTGCAATGGGATTCATTGGCTGAATGCACACAACACAGGTGCAAAGTTAATTTTTACATCTTGCACTTCATCCCAGGGGAGATCATGATATCTTAGCGATACTGCAGCACCCTGAATATTTACTGTCACTTTCCATCCTGCTCACCTCATTGCAACAGGTGAATTTTGTTATCAAAAGATTAACAAAGTGTGTAATTTTATTGGGGCTTATTCTCCACTTGGTCGCACAAGTATTATGGCCATGTAACTAACTGAAGTTTATGGAATAATATCAATGTAAAACTGGCATAACAGAAAGGGGATGCAGGCCCTTTTGTGTCTGCTTTAATCAACAAGTCCTAACTGAGTTAATAATATACAATCATTCTGCTTCCTGGTTTGATCAAAACAGTCATAATTTAATACTCAGTACTTTTTATATAAACGGAAAACAAATTTTTCTCTTTCTTACACATCCCCCCTGATACTCCCTGTCCATAGGAAGATTTTCATTCTTGATTAGTAGAATTGCAATGGGTTAATAATATGTTAAACAATCTTCAATATTCCTAGAAGATCAGAATTTGTTTTGAAATGGGCAGAGCACTTTTAAAATAGCATCAAAGACACGTGAATGAAGTGCTTTGGTTTCTACAAGCTATGGTGTTAGGGCTAACCTTTCAACAACCAAAGAAGTGTAGCCTTATTGTGCAAGAAAAGTAGATCTCCTTGGGCCAAATTGTGAACCGGAACAGTTATTTATACGAGTAATACCATTGAACTCAATAAGGCAAACTCAAATGACTTAACTGCTCACCAATCACCATCTGGCCATTTTCAAGTTCCCATTATTTAATTTGCAGTTGTGTCTGCAACTACCTATTTTATATGTAAAAGTGTGCTTTATACACACACACACACAGATTAGATGCCCACTTCTAAAGCTTGTCTCTTGAGCAAATTTTGAGAGAAAGGAACATAGATGCCCTTGCAAATGAGGCAGGCAGTTGCATAGATGCAATTCTCCTTCTGTGTCCACCAGTGCAGGTTTTGTGGGCACAACCAGTTTGCATCCATTTACTCAATGTGCTTTTCTTTGAAAAATATGGTCCTTAGAAGCATAAGTGGCTTCACTGAACATGCCACCATCTGACTTAAATTTAGACTCCTGCAGAGTAAATTAATGATATATCTTGGAGAGAAGATGCTGCTGATGGTTTTTGACTGCAGAGTGCTACAGGTACTAGGATCTGTAGTACATTATTACTATTAAATGATCATGTAGTTTACATTTTTTAAACTGCTTTAACTATTTTTAAACAAAAAGATTTAAACTAAATTCTATTTGTCACTTGGGGGCAATGCAACCATTACATTAATCCTTGCTATCATTGTCTGAATACATGTCCAGCATATGGTCTTAATATTAACTCAGTGTACTTTCAGTCTCTTGTTGATAGTTATCTGTTTCCCCGTCTAACTTGAGTTAGACCCTGTACAATAGAAAGTCTTGAGCTCTTTCCCCTGTTTGGGAGGCGGCTGTGTGACTAGTACACTACTTACTGTAAATGGATTGGTGAGGTGTGCCATCAACATAACCATCGGGGTTGATTTGCAGATGGAAGCTGTTCTTCTCAGTAGATGTGTACAAGTGCATCAGGCTGTCTGTGTTTCCCCAGCTGGGATTCAGCAGTGGAGAGAAGTTGGGAAAGGCAGCAATAGCCTTGAAGCTGCATAGCAGAAACAGCATGAAGTCCAAGCGGCTGCACTGACTGGGCTGTGACATGGTGCTCCTTCCTTAGTGGCTAGTGCAGCTATCTGAAACTTGATACTTTCTCACTCCTGTGTGTGTCTCTCTTTGCCTTCTCTGCGTGTATTTGGAGTATGAATCCTCAGATGGGTTCCCTACTTTTTTGCAGCGGCTTATAAAGGACAGCTGAATGACATCACACAGGAAAAACTTGTCCACATCCTTGGTTTTGTCAAAGCAACATTTTTAGGAGTGTCCTGAGACCTCAAAGACCCAGGGAAAAGGAATGCACGTAGGATCTCTGGAGGGAATGTAAGGTTTCTAAAGACAGCTCTCAAAAACTAATCATGCCTTCAAATAATGTCATCTGCAAAACTCTGACATCTGAAAGCTTTCCACTCCCCTACCAATAAATAAATAATAAAAAAATAAACCAACCCATTGTACTGTACAGAAATTGTTTTGGGAAAAATCCATTAGATTTTAAATTGAATTTTTTTCATTTTTTCCTTCAGATTTATTTTTCCTGTTTTTCTGAATTAAGGCCTGATCTTATAAAAATGCAGAGTACCTCCCTAGAGGGGCTAAGTGCCTTTAACTCCCATTCAAGTCAAAGGAAGTCAAGAGCACTCTGCACTTCTGTAGGATCAGACCCATAATTTGTGTCCAAATCCATTAAAAGCTTATTTTGCAAATGCATGGGCCTGATTTTCCTTTCATATTGGTGTAACTCCATTAAAGTCACACTGATGTAACTGCACTAAGTGGGGGGCAAATCAAGCCCGGTGACATTAGCACTCCTTTCTATTTTTTCCTGTTTGAGTTCTTCACTTTGTGTCACTTACATGATTTTCTTTTAAAGTGGTTAAGTAGCTGGAAACTTTTTATAAAACTATAGGAGAGAGACTCTGGTAGTCCATTCCTGCTCTGTGCATCTAGGTAGCACTCACTTCACACATTCTAGGTCTACTAACCAGAATAACCTTTGTGAATCTGAAATAGTTAACCTGTGAGCATTTTGTAGTACTGTAAATATAGCAAGCATGTTTTAAAAGACATGTAAAGGATGCTGTCAAGGTAAAACCTAGTATATGAAAAAAAGAAATAAAAGTAGAGCTGGGAGAAATTTTTTGGCTGAAATGTTTTTCAGTAAAAAATGCAGACAGTGATGAACATATGGCAAATTCATGTGATTATTTTGCCACATAGTTTCCAAACCAAACAATTTCAGAATAATTGAAATATTATTTTGACATTTTGAAACAAAATGTTTCAATTTATTTGTTTGAAATGACTTTTCATTTCCAAATTTCCTTTAATTTTTTGTTAACATTTTAAAAAAATGTTTGAAATAAAAACAGAATGCTTGTTTTGTAGAAATGGTCCATTCAACCCAAAATAACAATTGTGTTTGACTTTTCAAAATTACCAACAAACAAAAAATTCATTATTCACCCAGCTCTAATTAAAAATAGTTTCAGATATGACAAATGCTGCTCAGCTGTCCTGCCAGTTTTTGTGGGTTTAGTCAAAATTTCCTATTTAAAAAGAAACAAAACATTTTTCTGTCTTCTTTTGCTGTTTGAAAATCCCACACAAACAGGGTAGGAGAAACTGACTGTGAATCTCTGAAACTGGACTATGCAAAAGTTGCTTCCAAATACACAAAATAATCTGAAGAATTAATGAAAAATAGATTAATTTATTTCACTTATAGAAATCAGAGGTTTTACTTTTAACAATAGTAGGCACAATATTTGCAGAAAAACAGTATTAAATTGACAATATACCTTTAAACGTGATGCACCAAATTCTTAATTTTCTTAAGGAAATCTGGAGTAATGCCGTCAAAGTAAGGAGATTAATCCTAGATTTATACCAGTGTAACTAACAACAGAATCTGACCTGGTTTTTTCCTGTTCAATAATTGTTTGAATTAGCACAACTCTGCCAAATTCTTCTCTGTTACACCTGTGTAAATCTAGAGTGACATCACTGGATACACACCTGTGTAAATGAGAGCAAAATGTGGCCTAAAGGGCAAGAACCTAAATTGGTGTAAACCAGCAACACTTCAGTGCCATCAGTGGAGCTGGACTAGTTTATACCGCGTGAAGATCTAGCTCATAGTACTTTATACTAGAAAGTGGTATGGTATAATGACGGTAAGGATTTATATTCTCTCTCTAACTACATTTTTAACTTAATCATTTTAATTAAAGCTATATTAAAGGGATTTATCCATTTTTAAAGCTGTACAGTGAGGAAAAAAATCTCAACTCCCTTATTTCAGTCGGATATTTGGAACATAAAAATTATCATACACGATCCAACCCATGGCATATCTAGTCCAGACCGCTATTTGGGGGAGGATATAGCACCAGAAGCTTCAGAGGAAAGTGCAAGAAACCCTGTAATAAGCAAATGTGGGATAGCCTATGCCCTGGAAAATTTTCTCCTAACCCCTACTAGTTAGAGATTGACTCATATCCCAAAGCATGAAAATGTATAACCTTCATAAAACTTTTTTCAGTATTTACTATATATTCTTGGTATCCACCTAAACATCAAGTCTCTCTTGGTATATTAGCTTTAATTCAATTGAAACTACATTTTTTAAGAGAGACTGTCCATGCTCCATCTCAGTGAATATCATCAGCGATCCCATTCTCTCTGTGCTCCGTGCTTAACCCTTGCCATTTTAGAAAGGTTTCCATAGGGTCAGCTCGTTCCTGATTTTGCTTAGCTGTGTTTGTTTAAACTCCAAGGCTAAAGCAAATTTGTTTAAAGTCTCTTCTGTCATATTGTTAGTGTGGATTTTGCTTTTTAAGGTTTTTGCTTTTTAAAACAAAATTTTTTTTTTTTAAATTGGAATGTAAGTTTGGAGTGGTTTTTTTTTTTAACAGTTTATTCCCTTTTTTGTTTCTTCCAGCTTGAACCATTTGTTACTTTGTATGTTGGTAATTTACTTGCTTGTCCAACACATTGAACTTTTGTATGTCAGTTTCTATGACTATTTGAGCTCTCTAGGTAGTTTTGGTGTGTTTGGCAGAGGTGAGAAAGAAAGAGAGAAATGAATCACCACAGTATAGAGACCCTGAGCTATAGAGTCTTGTAAAGGGAAAGGGATAGATCTTGATGGTTTTCTGGGGAAGAAAAAAAATTAACTGAGTTTGGGAACAAAAAATTCCAACAGCTTCTGAATTTCAGTATTGTTGTTATATTTCTTTGGATGAAGGTAACATTTAGGGGCCCCATTGTGCTAGGCACTATGTGCAGAAACAGTAAGGAACAGTCCCTGCCTTGAAGAGTTTACAGTCTAAATAGACAAGAGAGACTAAAGTATTATCACCACTGTTTTGCAGATGGGGAGCTAAAGCACAAAGAGATTAAACGACTTGCCCACGGTCACCCAGGAAGTCTGTAACAAAAACTGGAATTGAAACAAAATCCTCTGAGACCCAGGCTAATATCTTAAGCACAGGATCATGTTTCCTCTATTGTTTTGTGATTAGTCCAATAAGAGGGCTGGCCTAATATATTGCTAGTTAATTTAAATATTTACTGGAATAACAAAATTACTACTTAAAATCCCCCCACCCTTCCTTATCTTGTCTTTTTTTCCCAGTTCTCATGTGAGTACCCAGAAGGCTCTGGAAGCTTCAATAAGAAGAGGGGTATTTAAGGTTGTGGGTCTCCTTTGATTCAATAGAAACAATTTTATAGGTTGGTTGGTTTTTGCAACCTGTCTTTGTTCCTCTCCTGACTTTCACTTCTATTTTTTCTTGGATTTAAACTGCTGGGTTAGTTGAGAGAGAAAAGAAATACAGTAGCACAAAATATAGGCAAGAATTGAGGTTAGACTTGAATGGCTATTTCCTTGTTTCCTTCCTGATAGGGTAGAATGTACTAAAGTGCTGCTTTCCTTAAAAATCACAGTAATGTGGCATACAGGAGTTTCTGGCTATCCTATGATGTACTTTTATCAAGGGTTGTCCTCCTTCATTGTTTTGCTAAAGGCTGGGACCAACCTGGAAACTTCTTGTTGAGGCCCTCTTAGAATGACTTGAGGGCCTATGTCTATTTAATATCTCCTCTTCTTGAAGCCTCAAGGCAAAGTAACTTCTAATCCTTCCAAGTTATCTAGGATAGGCCAGTAGCCAATGCTCCTTCTTATACTTAACTTCAAGGACCAGTAACTCCATTAAGTGATTGGTGGAGGCACCAAAATGAGTACAAAAGGTGTTCTTGGTAATAAAGATGCCATCTACTCAAAGGTACTCAAGAGACGGGGATGATTTGAAGAAGATGCCTCTAAGAGCAAGCCGAGGGTCCCCAAAAGAGAACAATAATAATACAGCTGAGAAGAAAAGGATTCAATGAGGAATGATGGCTTTCAAATTCACAGAGAGAAGGTGACTGAAGAAAATGACACTGAGGACAATATGGTGTCTTCCCCTATTTAAAAAAAATAAAATAAAACCTATGAAATTAACCCCAATTTAGACCTGGAATAAGCAGGCAGGACTTCCATTGAAGTATATAGGAATTATATCCATGTACATCAGGCTGAACTGGGCTGGCTGACTTTTGTTTGTAGCAATGACAATTATATAAAGTTATATAAAAGCTACCCTGTGCTGCCACTCACTGCTGCCTGTCTACCCTAGCTACACTACTATGTTTAGCATGCTAGCTCGATGTCTCACCGCCCGCTCCAAGTGTGGGCATACCCTAAGTGTTCTGAGAAATGTCATTCTCGTGGTGTTTACAAACTAACAGGAGGTAGAGCCTGTTACACTTCAATATTGCAGATGAAAGAGGCAAAGAATAAACATTCAAATATAGGGGGAAAAACCCTTTATTGAAACTTTGCTTACACTATACATCTAAAATGTCCTACTCATTATTAGGCTTCTTGTTACAAAAATACATTATGTAGAATTGTTAGGATGAAGAGACCCATCAGCTCTACAAACTCCATTCTGCTGTTGGCAGATGAACGTGTCTCCATCAGGAATACATTTTATATCACCTTAACTTAGCCAGCTGTTCTATATCTCAGTCACTTTCTGGGAGAAGAAACCCATCTTGATATCCACTCTAACCTTTGCGTGCTTCCTCAAGTGGCACATGTGATGGTGCTTTCCTCTCTGAAAGGTCTTCTCCTAGATTGCTGAGTGACCTTTACTTTAATTGTGTGATCAGATTGCTGCATCACTTTCGCTTTCTCTGATATTTTCCATCCATGTTTGTGAGTCTTTGTATTTTTTCTTTAGCTTTTGCTAGTATTTGCAACCATCTTAAGGTAGATCATCTGCAAATGTCATACTGTGCCATTTACTCCGTCTTGTAACTCATTAATGAAGTTCTTAAATAAGAATGGACCCAATACTGATTCTGGACATCTTCCTTCTAACTAAGCACAAACCCCTAACAGTCTCTTGCCCATCATTTGCTGTCTTTCAGCCAAGTAACAGTACATAGGACAGGGCCTCTCTAAGCCGTTAAATTAAAATTTTCAAGTAAGATTTTGTGAGCAACAGTATTTTTCTTAAGTGTTTATGAAGGGGGTGGAGTTGAGGGACAGAGTGGTCAGAGATGGGATTATTATTGTTCTTATGGAAGGCCGCTATTATTGCTGTATTATTAAGGGCAGCTTTTTATTATTTAACATTCATGCTGTGATAGTGCCTAGAAGCCAACCAGGATAGTACCCTATTGTGCTACGTGCTGTCCAAACTTTTAATTTTTTTTTTTAATGTAGAGTGTCTAAAGTTAATGTTTGATTACTAGTGCTACATAAACATAAGGTTCTCCGAGAGTTCCCATTATAAGCCCCTGTTTTCAGTTGCTTATAACTTTGCCAAATTTTAACTGTTCAGACTGAAACTGCCCATACCAGGTATCTGCCATGGGTTGAATTTTTATGAAAAGTTTCTGCATGATGAGAATGAATTAGGGTTGTGTAGTGAAGAAGACTGTCTGTGGGACTGCTGCTTTATTTGTTGCAGAAGCTGGAAGGTGTCTCATAAATGAGACGGGATTGTAGGAAGAGAAAGATGGCTGCATGGTTATGTCAGTTGAATGCTACCCTGGAGAATCATATTCTATCCTTGCCATTGCCACAGAGTTCCTATGTAATGCTGGGAAAGTCACTTAAACCAAACTTTTCACAGGAAGTCACTAGTTGTATGTTCCTCATTTTTTCAGTGTCCACTCTCAGACCCTGATATTTGATTTGCAGAAGTGCTGAGCACTTGCAACTGAAGTCAATGGGAGCTGTACTTTGAACACAAACAGAGCTATATAATGCTAACTATTCTGAAAACCAGAGCCTAGATATTTCAAATTGGGCCCCCAAAATTAATGAATACTTTCTACCTTAATCTTTCTGTGCCTCCATTCCCCAGCTGTAAAATGGGGATAATACCCAGTCATCTCAGTGAAGATAATTGTTTGTGAAACACTTAGATACTATAGCAATGAGCATTTCAGAAAAGCCCTCAATGAAATTAATAATTCTGTATTCTAAGGAGGGTTTATATAGTGTGCAGTAAATAAGGCCTATGGCCGCACATTGAGCAACGAGGAGAAAACAAAATATTGAATAGCTACTCAGTAAGTGAGCACCAGCATCCTGTGCAGTGAATGAGGCAGGGGTCCTGGGGAGAAAACAATGTTGTCATGTAAAATTAAAGACTGTATCATAGTGTGCCTACACAAGGGTGAATTAAGATTGCCCAGGCATCTTTAATTTGACATTTCCTAACTTTTGAATGCTTGGATTTGCAGTCTTAATAGTCTTTTAATGTCGTTTTTTGGATGCAATATATAGTTTAAAATTACTTTCTCACTTGTTACCTGTCAGAACCTCAGTTTGTGGTTTCTCCTTGATGTGATTGCTGCCACCCCTAGTGTAAGCAGCTCCCTTCTGTCATTGTTAGTAACTTCAATCAACTGTGTCAGGAGCAACCCTGAACTCAGGTCTTGGAAGATTAAAAGGTCTCTTATGCTTTTTAACAGACAACTATAAGAAGCTGCAATTTGTCCTGTCTGCTTGGGTTTGTGCACATAACAGATTGATTAAAGTGAGCATAAGAAGATCTCTTTAGTGTATATAATGAGATCATCTTCCAGAAATCTATCTGTAAGTAAAAATATACTTGCATATCCAGGAAATGTTGACTACCTTTAAAAGTTTAGAAGCACCTGCACTGTTGTTGTTTATGAGAAACAAAGGCCATAGTGCAAAGCAGCATGTGGCACTCCTGGGCAGTGTGGTGAGTGTGCTGAGCTATATCTGTGAAATGGGTGTAGTATTTGCTCTCCCAAGTGCCTTCCTAGCTGGGAGGCAGAGGGATGGCGCCATGGGCATTGCATCAGTGGCGGTGCTAGTTAAGTTTTTGCCGGTGCCCTTGTGTTCTGGGAATAGCATTATCTGCACCCCCTTGGTGGAGAAGGAGCACCCTCTTCATATGTATGCTCTTCAAGCTCATATATATGAGAAGTAGCCACAGTAGTGCCCATGCTCCGCTGCTGATTTGGGATCATCTCAGAAAAGTGTGTGCTTAAAAGTCCCTTTTAATAATCCTCACTTCACTGTATGTCTTCCAAGAGTTCAGAGACTCCAGCCTTTTTTTTTTATCTTCTCCCTCCCCCTCCTATAGAATGTTTATAATAGCTGCTTCTGGGGAGATCATGTGTTAGATGGTGGAAATAGAAGGGTTAGGTGTTTCTATAGCAGTTATTCCAGGAATAATGACATGCCGACTCAACAATATTGTGTGTGTGTGTGTACATGCATACTCTCTTGCCACAGATTTTAGTCAAAGTGTTGTTAAACACATCCTGTACTGACCTTATTTGGATGACCCATCTTTGTCACACAGCCCACGACTAAAGCAAACATCCTGGCTAGGCTCACCTACGTGAAGCAAATCAAGTAAGCACAGCCCACTAGACTTAGGACTGCAGCATGTACCAGTAATTTCTGTGATGTGGGTGCCAAAGGCATTATCTTGAATCTTAGTTCCCCCTTTTTCCCTCGACCATGGACTTGTAACAACAGTGAAAGTCTTGGAATGCAATTTTTAGATTCAAAAATTGTAAATCAGCTGGGTGAGCCAGGTCAGACAGACAGTACGCTTTGCTGGGAAAAGGCAGTTTGACACGTTTTGCCTGCACAATGCAGGATGTGTGGGCTTCCTGAGCATTATTCGTCTTTTCTTTTAATGTCAAGGGGTCAGTGTCAGCGGGAGCGGTTGCATGAACTTTCTGTTCTGCTTGGTTGTTTCTAAGGCAAAACTTTTCACCAGCGGTTTTAAAACCCATGGACTTTCAAAATACCATGCAAAAAAGGAACACCACGAGCCGTGTACTGGATGAGAGGGAAATAGATAACAAGTCAACCAGCCCTTACGGTAAATCCCTCAATCACATATTTGTGATGCAGTGGTGTGTTGTGCTGACCAGTTGTCAGGAAGCGCCTTGGTCCTGCTCCTGCTGGAGTCATTAACAAAACTCCCATGTGATTTCAGTGGGAGCTGGATCAGATCCTAAAACAGTAATGCCAAAGTGTTCAGATTGGAGGGGGCCGATATTTGGATGCCTAACTTTAAGTAGCCTGAATTTTCACACATGCTGAGCTATCTGCAGCTCCCATTGTCTTGAGACTCAGTATCTTGTGCCAGTGAGTTTCATGGGTAAATGATATATCTTGTTTTTTATTCTCCCCCGCCCCTTTTAAGTTTTAAACATGTTGCTGTTTAATTTCATTGGGTGACCTCTTGTTCTTGCTGGGAAGGTAAATGGTGTCATGACTGACCTTCTCTATCCCATTCACTATTTTTCTATAAATCTATTAGATCTCCTTTTAATTTTTCTCCTCTCTAAACTAAACAGTTCCAATCAATTCAATTTCTTATACAGAAATCTCTCCATGTTGCTAATCATTTTCATTACACTTTTCTGGACCACTCCTATTCCTGCAAAAATGAAGGTATGGATGCCCCCTAGCTTTTTGCTTCATTGCAGCCCTGATTTGTACTTAGAGTGATCAGATAGAAAGTGTGAAATATCAGTACAGGGGATGAGGGATAATAGGCGCCTATATAAGAAAAATAAAAAATATTGGGACTGTCCTTACAAAATTGGGACATCTGGTCACCCTATTTGTACTACACAGAAATAGAAACATTAAAATGAAAGGCTATAAAGAACTAGAGAATGAGGCCATCCCTCATCTCATTGTAGAACATGATTCATCCTTCTGCCTCCCAGATCTCCATTCTGTTCCTACATTCACTTATACTGCACCAGTAGCGTCAACTCTCTTGCTTGGTTGATGATTCCTAATGCCAGTCATTGAACTGAGCTAGTTGAATAAATGGAAAGTAAGAAAATATTCCCTCTGCACTTGCAGAAGGTGCTACTGCTGTCAGAAGCTGGCTTATCACTTCAACAAAGTGCTCAGCTTGACTTTCACCAGTTCAGTGGTCATTCTCTAAAACTTGGCAGCAAACGTACTGCTTAATAATTTTTGTTTTTAATTTAAGTGATTGTAACCTATTAAAAATTACCTTAACATGGTGTCAATTTCAAATATAATTTTAAATAGTTTCATTTTTAAAAATAAACCTGTATTTAATGTAAAAAAATCAGATTCTTTTAATTTTTTGAAAACATCAATTTTTGTCCACTCTGACTGTAGGAGACAGAGGAATTTATAGGATACATACATGTATTTAGGGCTGTCAAGCAATTAAAAAAATATTCACGATTAATCGCACAATTAAAAATATTAATCATGATTAATCGCACGATTAATTGCACTGTTAAACAATACTAGAATACCATTTATTTAAATATTTTTGGATGTTTTCTACATTTTCAAATATATTGATTTCAATTACAACGTGTACCGTACGCACTTTATATTTTTTTTGTACAAATATTTGCACTGTAAAAATAAAAGAAATAGTATTTTTCAATTCAGCTAATACAAGTACTGAAGTGCAATCTCTTTATCATGAAAGCTGAACTGACAAATGTAGAATTATGTATAAAAAACAACTGCATCCAAAAATAAACAATGTCAAACTTTAAAGCCTACAAGTCCACTCAGTCTTATTTCTTGTTCAGCCAATCGCTCAGAAAAACAAGTTTGTTTACATTTGCAGGAGATAATGCTGCCTGCTTCTTGTTCACAATGTCATCTGAAAGTGAGAATAGGTGTTCGCATGGCACTATTGTAGCTGGCGTCACAAGATATTTACTTGTCAGATTCGCTAAAGATTCATATGTCCCTTCATGCTTCAACCACCATTCCAGGGCACATGCGTCCAGGGCCGGCTCCAGGCACCAGCAAAGCAAGTAGGTGCTTGGGGCAGCACATTTGCAGGGGCGGCAGGGATCCAGCATGGGAGCTGAGAACCAACATGGAGTCCTGGGAGCTGTAGTTCCTGGTTAGCTCCCTGCCTATAGAGCCAGCCCTGGAGCAGGGAAAGAACTACATTTCCCAGCATTCACTTGGTAGCAATCAACAGGAAAGGGAGGGGGAGGGAGGGAGACCTCATGCTGCAGCTTGCTGTGAATGGAGAGCTCACTGCTGGAAGGGAGTGGCACTGTGAACAGAGGAACAAGTATGCCCAAGGAGTAGAAGGCTTTGGCCCAGATATCCCCTTCAGGAGACCTCCCCAGACTGGATTAGGGATACTGGTGTGACCTCACCTTGCAGCCCCCAAAGAAAGAATTGGGTGGACTAAATGGACAGTGCACCTCTCTATCTGAAGCCTAGCAAGGGAGATACGTGGATCCCACTAGAATTTAAAATGAAAAGTAAGGGGGGGAGGCTCTACTAGAGGACCTGGGCAGCTTTAGATTCAGTACCAAGCACGTAGGAAGATTTCCATTTCTGAGCCATGGAAGCAGAAATTGACTTTTCCTTTCCGGATTTAGCTACTATTCAGAAAGGGAATCTAGCACCTGCCTTCCAGATTTGAACACCCTCAAAATTCAGGAGTGCTCAGGCTCATTTGGGCAGCTGTTACTTCATTTCTCCCAAATCAAATATACTGATCCACTGTAACTTGCTGTAGAAAAAGTAGGATAAAATTGAACAAGAAATGCTTCCCAGTGGTTATTAGGACTGGAATTGCTATTTTCAACAGCCATTGCCTTTTTCTTTTTTTTTAAAGTTTTATTTGTTTAAAAGGAAGACAATGATATTGCATTGGCAAATTCCCCATAGAAACAAAGAGTGGAACAAAAGAATAATAAAGGCTCCTCAACTTTTCCTCATTTATGGAGGACAGTCTTATAATATGCATCCAGATATCCTCCAATCACACAAGCTGAAAATTGTTCCACTTGACTGCAGTTCTGTAACCATATGGGAACCAATCCTGTCTGTGTTCTGTGCACATCCAAAATTCCTGCTGAATGACCTGCCCTGGGAGTGAGTTACCAGTGACCCAGGGCTGGGGCAGCAGGGAGGTGCGGATGGGGCGATGAGAGCCCAGGGCTGGGGCGGCAGGAGGGTGCAGCGAGGAGCCCAAGGTTGGGGTGGGGGGTGGCAGCCCAAAATTTTTTTGCTTGGGGCAGCAAAAAACCTAGAGCCGGCCCTGAATGCGTCCATGCTGATGATGGGTTCTGCTCAATAACAATCCTAAGCAGTGCAGACCGACACACGTTCATTTTCATCATCTGAGTCAGATGCCAACAGCAGAAGGTTGATTTTCTTTTTTGGTGGTTCAGGTGCTGTAGTTTCCACATCAGAGTTTTGCTCTTTTAAGACTTCTGAGAGAGCATGCTCCACACCTCATCCTTTTCAGATTTTGGCAGGCACTTCAGATTCTTAAACCTTGGGTTGAGTGCTGTAGCTATCTTTAGAAATCTCATATTGGTACCCTCTTCCATTTTGTCAAGTCTGCCGTGAAAGTGTTCTTAAAACGAACAACATGTGCTGGGTCATCATCCGAGACTGCTATAACATGAAATATATGGCAAAATCGGGTAAAACACAGAATCGGAGACATACAATTCTCCCCCCAAGAGTTCAGTCACAAATTTAAATAACAAATTTTTTTAACGAGCGTCATCAGCATGGAAGCATGTCGTCTTGAATGGTGGCCGAAGCATGAAGGGACTTACAAATGTTTAGCATATCTGGCATGTAAATATCTTGCAATGCCGACTACAAAAGTCCCATGCGAATGCCTCTTTTCACTTTATGGTGATATTATAAATAAGAAGTGGGCAACATTATCTCCCGTAAATGTAAATAAACTTGTTTGTCTTAGAGATTGGCTGAACAAGAAGTAGGACTGAGTGGACTTGAAGGCTCTAATGTTTTGTATTGTTTTGTTTTTGAGTACAGTTATGTAAGAAAATAATAATACTACATTTGTAAGTTGCACTTTCACAATAAAGAGATTGCAATACAGTACTTGTATGAGGTGAATTGAAAAATACTATTTCTTTTGTTTATCATTTTTACAGTGCAAATATTTGTATTCTCTGTTGTAATTGAAATCAATATATTTGAAAATGTAGAAAAACATCCAAAATATTTAATACATTTCAATTGGTATTCTATTGTTTAACAGTGGGATTAAAACTGCAATTAATCATGATTAATTTTTTTAATCGTGATTAATGTTTTTTAGTTAATCGCATGTGTTAACTGCAATTAATCGAGAGCCCTAGTTTGTATTTTTAAGGCACCTAACAATCGTAAATAAGTGCTGATACGATGAGCTGCCATTCTTCTTTTTATAGTTAAGACATTTATAATATTCTCTATATCATGTATAGGGAATGCCGCAAGTACCGTAAATACCTTTCATAATGATAAAAAGGTAAAATGGCAACTTTAAGGGTGCCTACTGTATAAGATACAGGTAATGTCACTTAATTTCTCTTACTGCATTTCAGAGCATGATCAGACCCCTAGAGCTTAGCCTCTCAGCTCTGCCAGATCCTTTCATTTCCTAGTAATCCCTCAAAGAAATCCAATATAAATAGGTCCTCCACTTCTCCTTCTCCTATACTGGCTGGTGCTCAGGCTTGGAAATAGCTGTAGTTAGCCTGAGCGCGTTATTCAGGCTTAAAGGAAACTTTTGTTGTTTAACGGTCTTATCACCTTGTTTAATGTTTTACCAAGGCCACTGAACTGAGTTCAGACTCCCAGATAGAACCAATAGCGAAGCAGCAGAGATGCTAGATTTTGGGAGAACTTTTTCTCATGCACTTCACCACCTGTGAAGTATGGAAATTGGTTTTATGATATTAGAAATATTTTGCTTTCTCAACTTTTATTATTCATTTCAGTAAAGATTGGCTTTTAGATATAGAATTTTTCACACCACTGTTACAGACTTTTCTGCTCCTACACATCCTGCTATGTGCTGTACTGGCTCTGTTACAGTGGCAGACTTTAGAACTGAAGTGAGTTTAGAACTGAAGTGATAGAGGGAGTCCGAGTTAGCATGGCAGGACCAAATGTTGGAAAAGAGAGGGTCAAAAGAGGTGCCCATTTTTATGGGACTGGGTCCAAGTCAACAAGGCACAGAATGGGCAAGGGATGGCAAATGAAAAAGAGAAAGTATGCATGGGATGTGATGGGGGAAAGTGTTGTGGAGGAGATATTGTTGTGAATTAGGATCATCTTAGGGTGAAATAGGAAAGCAAAGGTTTCATACTTAACTAGGAAAAGACTGGAAGGAGAATCCAAGATCGGTGGATGGAGAAGGGTATGGAAGAGGTATCTAGGAGCTTTGCAAAAGAGGGGAAAGTAGGAATTAGACATTGGATTGCAGAGGGAGTCCCTGTAAAATAGCTGAAGAGGAGTTATGGTTGCAAATATGGAAATGGGACATGTTTCTACTGTTTCCACAAAAGGCACTAATTTGTGCACTGGCATGACTCATCATCCACTCAGTGGCAAATCCTACTTTGCCCATGACATTATCACAGACACTGACACCTCTTGCCTCAGTGACACTTGGCACTCTCCCATGGTCCCCTCACTTATAGAAGCTACCTCCCCAGGGCACCTCTGACCTGATCAGTCCCCTTGTTTGGGCTGAGGAGGTGATGTCACTAACAACCATAGCCAAAACTGAATTCACATTTTATCTTCCCACCCATCCCTTCATCTGAATATCTCACGCTACACTTCTGCAATCTCAAGCTCCCTGTGGTGTTTCATCACCCCCTCACTGAGTGCAGTTCATCCTTCCCACCACTAAATGGTTGATGACTTCCTGCCGCTCCTTTCATTGCTTCAGCCAGACTCCAATATGAATCCATGACTAAGATCTTGAGCTGAACAGAAGCCACCCCCTCTCCTTTCCTGCTTATGCCTAAACCAGCCATGCGCCCTCAACACTTTTTAAGAATAACTCAGTGGATAAAGTATATATATATTATACCATTCCTTGTTATAAAGAGGAATGGTATATATTTTAATTGGAGAAATTTACTTAAAGGAAGTGGGCAAAAGAGCACTGTAGGTGTCAACATAAGGGTCTGTGGAGGAAGCACCAGCAAATCAAAGATAGAGAAAGCAAATCAAGCTGGGGATCCAGTTGGTTGAAGGAGCAAAAATATAGTAACTTTGTCCACTGAGGAGGCTGAGGTGGGAAGAGGAAACAAAGGGAGAGACAGAGAGGGAAGGGGTAACAGAAGTCTGGAGGGAGTGTGGAACACTACAGCAGGCAGCATGAAGAATTCAAAGGCTCTTCCAAAGAGAAGTAGACTTTGGGTCAAGAGAGGCTACTGCTCATGACGTCTGAGCGTTGGGTAGGGAAGGTTAGGTTCCTGGGACAGGAGGGAGCCGAGGGTTTGAGACTACAGAGGAAGGCGGTGGGACCTTCTGGAGCACAGTGGGAATGAGGGAGGGCAGAAATGAACAACCTGACAAAATTATAGGGAGTTGTCTCTCAACATGCAACGGCAGTCAAAAAAAAAGCTAACAATGTTAGGAACCCTTAGGAAAGAGATAAGTCAGAAAATATCATAATGCTACTATATAAATCAATGAGTATGCCCACCACACCTTGAATATGGCTTGCCATTCTGGTCATCCGATCTCAAAAAAGATATATTGGAATGAGACAAGGTACAGAGAAGGGCAACAAAAATTACTAGGAGTCAGGATCGGCTTCCATATGAGGACAGATTAAAAAGACTGAGACTGTTCAGTTTGGAAGAGAGTCATCTAAGGGGGGATCTGATAGAGGTCAATAAAATTGTGAATAGTGTGGGGAAAGTGTTATTTATCCCTTCACTTAACACAAAGACCATGGATTACCCAATGAAATCAGTAGGCAGCAGGTTTTAAACAAATATAAGGAAGTATTTCTTCACACAACGCACAGTCAACCTGTGGAACTCATTGTCAGGGGATGTTGTGAGGGACAAAAGTATAACTGTGTTAAAAAAAGAATTAGATAAGTTCATGGAGGATAGATCCATCAATGGCTATTAGCCAAGATGTTCAGGGACATAACCACGTGCTCTGGGCATCCCTAAACCTCCAATTGCCAGAAACATCTGGCACTGGCCACTGTCAGAGGCAGGATACTGGGCTAGATGGACCATTGGTCTGACTCTGTATGGCTGTTCGATAAAATAAATAGGCTAAAAAAGGAACTCTGCAAAACAACACACACTGCAGAGGTGGAGAGAAGCTTGACAGATCTTTCACTTTATGAGCTCCCCATTGTCTCCTGTCTGGCTAACAGAAAAAAGTTTCCCAAACAATCTTCTCATTTCCCTCCATTACTGCTTCTCACTGCTGCTCCTAATTTGGTTCATGTGAGACCCTAAGGGATAAATGCTGGGAGCACTGAATAAGAGAAAGCTCAAAGATGAACCAGATCTCGTGTTTCTTCATGACGAAGATGATAAAAGGACAAGAGAGACAATTTACCTCACAAGAATGGAAGCAGTGAAGTTTTACCCAGAGCCGAAGCAGTTCATTTTTCAGAAATTTCTTCTTTTGAGAGAGAACCATTTGGTTTAAGAACTTTCCAGATACAAATATCCAAATCTAAAGAGCCGAGAGTATTTTCCCCCTTTCGACACAAAGGTTTGCTAGAGAGAGGCAGCCTCAGCTAGAGAAAGGACTAGCGTGACTCCCTTACATGGACACACCATCTGTCCCTGGGTTAATTAGCTGTGATAACAAAACAACACCGAGAATGAACAGCACCCCAGTATTGTCAAGCAGTACCTGTGCCCTTTCAAGGAAAAACAAAACTCCTAGCTCCCCTTGAATCTCTAGCCAACATGTATTCGCAATACAGGTATAATTGCCAGCAGCACCTGCCAGGGTTTCGGGCAAGATGGCCATCAGCTGAGATGCATTAACATATTGGGCCTCAATTTCCATGGATTTCACTAGGAGCTGTGCGTTCTCAGCACCACACAGAATCAGGTCCTTGAGTTGCAAAAAGGCCTGCTTTATTCACTCAAGTCTCATTACAAGCTACGAGCCTGCTCCTGTTCCCATTGAAGTGAATGGGAGTTTTTACCCCTGACTCCAACAGAAGCAAGATTGAGTGCATGTAATGTCATTAAGGCTTCATCTGAATGAAACCCCCTTTTTCATCTGAAGGGTCCCCCATCGCCATACGTCTTTGCAGTTTAGAAAGGGAGGCACCTATTGTACACCTATCCCACTGAAGCTACTTAAAGGCTGCAAAGGGCTGAGTATCTCTTGTGCGGCGTGGCGCACCCCTGTCTTTCGTTAAAGTCAATAGGAGTTGTGGGCATTCAGTAGTAACTTATAGCATTAGCTCCTAAATTATTTGCCAGGGCTGCACTGCAGAGAACAAAGCTGGTGGGTTGTAATGGAGGTTTAAGTCCTCTGCTGCAGCATAGCACCTCTCTGAAGCAGTGTTAGCAGTGACTATTCATGCAATGCATGACCTTACAAGGGAATAATGATGAGCATTTCCAGGTAGGAACTGTCTCATTTTGTGTCTTGTATAGCGCTGAGCGCATCCAGTGCTTAGCAAGTAATAAACAATAATTAAAAAACAGCTGCCCTGTAGGTGGAAGCACAAGCTGTAAAATCAAGAGGTCTTTAAAAAGTTTTCTTTTGAAACCTTCATTTATTTGCAATGAAAACCTTAGTCCATAATTAGCATCACATATTAGCATGCCAAGTTCCAGCTGTGACATTTGATCAAGTGATTGTTGGAAAGGGATGCTTGAAACTCTTCCTAATCTCACAACTTGCCCCCCTGGAGCGTTATATGTTCCACCTGAGTCTGCTGATGAAGAATTTTCTGTATCTTTTCTGACAGGCAGATGGCTCTTTAAAATGGACAATTGAAGCTCCAAATTTGGCTTTAAAATAAACAAGGCCAAAAGTATTCTTGTTATGTATCTACACCTACAATATATTTAATTCCAATTGAAATTGTTTTTTAAAAAGAAATGATAAAAGGTGTTCTGGGAATATTTGCAACCCAAGCTTTAGGCTAATGTATGGGAACCTGAAAATGAAGTAGACTCGGGGGAATGAAATGGACTCTTCTCTTTTCCTTGCCTAAAATGAAAGAAATGCACAAAGTAAGCAGCATGAACAATCAAAAGTAAATTAAATTTTTAAAAAATCTTTCAATATATAAAGTGGTGGTGAGCATTTGTTTATATCTGTAACAAATAAATCCATAAACAAAAACTACATTAAGATGGAGTTAAGGTGGAGAGCATGTATCTGTAAGGCAAAATACATTACGCAGAGGTTGTAATTATCCCCAAATCAAGTGTTATGAACCCAGAAAATTCAGAGTTAGGGCTAAACTTAAGCTCTCTCAATATGCTGAAGTCTGGAAATGCACAGTTAGGGCACCTAAACAACTCTACATCTGCCCTATGTTGTTGCCATGCAATGACCATGTTGATTGTAATTAAGGCATTTTAGTGACTGTGGTTCCAAATTAGATTGTACTGATTTTTAAATAAACATCCCTCCCACCCCCAGTGTCACTACAAGGCACACAAGCAGGCTGGGGAACAGTTGAGTCTATTCAGACTACTCATTCTCACTCCCCTTAATGCGCTGGTCTGGCCTGAAAAGTCTCTGCAGCAATGGCATTGTACGAGGTTCCATGTTTATTTACTCTCAATGATGTTACTAGTAAAAATACTTCAGGGCCTTGCATCTTGTGTAGCCATTTGCCCCTGGACAAAGTGGGTGTAAAATGTTACCGAGGCAGAATGGGTGGGGCTTGGGTTTTTTGTTTTGCACTTTTGTTTTTGTTTTGCATGGGTATAAATGGTTACACAAAGTGCAAGGTAGTGGAGAATCAGGTCAGTTGTTGACTAAACTTGCAAAGGCCTTAAACTCAACTCAGTGGTATTTCTGTGGCTGGCTTTATGTAGTGCAAGAACTTCTGAATGCCAATGTCACAGTTTTGGGTAACTACACCTGTATTTCCCTTCCATGGGCCGTTCCAGGAGTTCCAGTCAGACCCCAGGTTTCTAGCTGTTACCTGTCTCTGGGTGGGAACCCTTGTCCCAGTTTGTTGCACAGCCCCTTGCCTTGTGCGGCGATATCCCCCGCAAATCAGTCTGCCTAAAAGCCAGTACCTGTGCTTTGTGTTCTCTGAGGGCTATGAACGATGTATTGCCAGATGCTAATAAGTTACCACCCAGCTCTTTCTAAGCAAACATTTATTCTTCAGGTAAAATCATTACAGAGACAACATATAAACGTTCCTATACGCATGCTAACAGCTTACCTATGGTCACCCATTAGTTTTATGGGGCCTCCATAGACCATTCCAACCCTTCTGTGATGGGGTATCCACCTCACATAGGGCCTGAAGTGGTTAAGGTGGCCAGGTGGGCCAATTAACTGCCCAAGCTGCACCTGGAGAAGGAGCCAGGGAGCAGAGATTAATTCGACAAGGTTCAGACGGACAGGAACAAGCGAAGCCCGGAAGCTGAAAGCAACTAGAGGTTGCAGAGAAGTAGTCTGCACTTACTCCCCGAATGTCTACTCCACAATTAAACACCCCCTTAGTCTGAGCCCAGCATGTCCAGGTCAGCTGGCTCAGGCTAGCTGCAGTTGCTTAAGTGCGGTGTAGACATACCCTATAAGGTAGCCACATATTCTTAAGGTTTTTTCTATCCAACGAACATAACACATGCTCCCTTTAGCTATACCCTTTATTTATATTTGAATGAGATTTCTTGGAATAAAACTGGTGGGTTTAAATGACAGGGAAAATGGTTCTCAAACTAGTTGTGTGATCTCCAAAACACAGCTAGTAGTTTAAGATGTTTGTAAATCCTTGAAGTTCAGGACATT
This sequence comes from Trachemys scripta elegans, assembly GCF_013100865.1. Classification (NCBI taxonomy): domain Eukaryota; kingdom Metazoa; phylum Chordata; order Testudines; family Emydidae; genus Trachemys; species Trachemys scripta. Next base: position 130,417,665 of record NC_048298.1, read on the forward strand.
CACCCACCCCTCACATGTGCAGAACTGCAAAAAAACAAAGCAATTTTCAACAGAAGCTGCAGTAACACTCAAAGTGAATTCTGGTCTCCTTAATGGGCCTATAAACTGGCACAGGGACAGAGTTATGAAAACTGGAATGGGCTTTCCACCCAAAACTGGAATACCTACATGGGCTTTCCACCCAAAACCATATGCCAGCTCAATTTTGCTCAAAAGCTGTGTGCCTAGATAATTCTGTGATGGAAGCACTAGGAATGCACAGAGATTGGTTGGTTAGATAGAAACTTGGCAAAGGTTGCTTAAAACTCAATCCCGGTTCACTCTAAACTTGGCTGAGGTTTGCTGAAAAAGTTCACAGACCTTTCAGTGAATCTTAACCCAGTTTCAGGTTTTTCATTATAGAAATGGATTTCTGTACAGATTTGCAAAGTTTTAGCAGCAATAATAGTTCCCATGCTGCCTTCTCCACTCATTATCCTGCTACAAGTAGCTTACTTGACTAGTGAGGGTTACATATGGTAACTCAGACATGCAGGTTCATTGCAGTTGGATAAGCATAGGCACACTGATTCAGCACCTGGTTCTAAAGGTCTTGTGTAACAACTTCAGCAGGTGTAAAGTCGTGTGCTTTCGAGCTGATTGGGACATGTATTTCATTTAAAAGAAAACAAACATTTTTCATTTTCCTTGAAATGTTTTCAGGTTTTCATCAAACTGAAAACCACCAATTTTTCAGTTTAAAAGCATTTTTAAAAAGTTTTTTGAAAACCAAACGGTTTTTTCTACATTTTTTTTTTTTGGTTCTTTTTTTGGATGGCAAAACAAAAGTCTGTTTTTGTTAAAAGGGATTTGTCATTCAACAAATCTTACTTTGGTTTAAATAAATTTAAAAAACCCCAACCAGCTTCTATGTAGCTCTACTGACAGAAGTGCGCTGCCTCACACCAGCTCGGGGGGGAGGGCAGGAGCAGGCTTTGGGCTCTGGTGGGGCAGAGCAGAGCAGGTTGGGGATGGGTCGCTCCACTTCCTGCTGCCCGGTGATTGCAGGGCAGGTCCAACCCCACACTCACAGGGTGGCGGGAAATGGAGTGACCCGGCCCCAGCCTGCTCCGCTCTGCTCCCCCGACTCCCAGCCTTGGGACTTGGGGGGCAAAGGGGAACCGCCCCCTAGTACTCACTGGCAGCGCGGTTGGGAGCCGGCGGAGCAGAGCAGTTTGGGGCCGGGTCACTCCACTTGCCGCTGCCCGGTGAGTGCAGGGCACACCTGACCTCTGCTATAGTCCTTCAGGATGTAGCTCTGGGGAAGGGGTGGAGTGGGGGCGGGGCTGGGGTGGAGCAGTGTGGGGGCTTTGGGGAAGGGGTGGAGTGGGGGCGGGGCTGGAGTGGAGCAGAGTGGGGGCTTTGGGGAAGGGGTGGAGCAGGAGCGGGGGCAGCTTTCCTTGGCGGCTCAGCCAGCCAGGGGATCGGGCTGACTGCTGGAGCAGCACACAGCTGCGCAGGGCGCCAGGAAATTTGGGGCAGTTTGATGCCCCATATTTCCTGGTGCCCTAAGCAGCTGTGTAGTTTGCGTATGGGTAAGGACGGCCCTGTAAACATCTTTATTTCTCAACAGCCTTTCCAGTCTGGCATAGAGATGTCTGCAGATGTGGTGTATTTGATCAAGGGGCAAAGGCATGCACATGGTTATCTTAAAATGGCAGTTCTGCTCTGAAAAGTGACAATGGCATATGAAGTTCTGCATTTGTCTGTGTTGCCAGATCAAATGAGTTAGTTTTGACTCAAAATATGTTTGTTTATCCTACCTGTCAGCCTTGCCAACTCAGTCTGGGATCTGAGAGTCAAGTTTGGGTTCTTTCCTTCTTGTTTACCTATACTAGTAATACAGGTTCTACAGGAACACTATGCCCTGAATGATACTTGTAAGCCTTAATGGGCCAAATTCACTGTGGTGTAACGCTAGTGACTTGAGTGGAGGTACACCAATGATGAATTTGACCATAGTCTTCAAATTATGCCATGTGCAACCCCATAACGGACAGGCACTTAGAACAAAATTCTGTTGTTGATGTTGACAAGAAGGGATAGATTCAAGCTTCTTTTCTCTGAGCTGTATTGGCTCTGCCCAGGGAACAAGAGTCCCACGAAGTAAAAACACACATTTTGTCCCTAAAGTTTGCATGCATAGCTCTGACTACATGCTATTGAGTAAGAAGCTGCTATTTTTACACCGTGGCTTTTCAGAGTCGAACTGCACTTTAGCCTGCCTGTCATTGCATTTGAATACAAAACCTGAAACTGTGAAAACTACAGGCCGGACTTTTCTATCACATCAGTTTTATACCAGTTTCACTCCCTTAACTCCAGTTCAGTTGCACCAGTGTGGGTGACAGGAGAATCAGGACCCATTTTTTTAAAAAAAATCTGATTCTGGCTCATTGTTTTATGCTTTGAAAGTGAACACAGATTTATTATAAAAGTTTGGTTTCCTATTCTTTATAGGGTCTGATTCTCCATGGCCCTGGTCCATGTACAATTACTTACACCAATGTAGAGTGTAAAAGGCTGCCTGATCAAAATGTTCCATAAATTAAATTTAGAGGAAAGCAGCTTGTACTTGATCAATAATATTTTCTACATATAATAAATATGCCTATATAGATAAACTAGGATGCTTAAATTATAAGAAAAGCCTCTCTGAATGACACAAGAAACATGGAGGCTAATGATTTAAGGTCAGATCTGATGCCCATTGAAGTCAATGGAAAGACTTTTATTGGTTTTAGTGAGCACTGGATCAAACCCTTAGTCTCTGATTCTGCAAACATTTGTGCAACCAGATAACTTTATGCATGTGAGTAAAAGGTGTTGGGTCTAGAGGTTGACTTTGGGAGTCAGGATACCTGGTTCTTCCATTGGCACACTTAGGAATCTGGGGCAAAATCAGTACTTGGTCCTGCTAGTGAAGGTTGAGGGGGGGGTCTGGACTTGATGACCTTTCAGGGTCCCTTCCAGTTCTAGGAGATAGGTATATCTCCACGTCACTTTATGTCTCAATTCCTCAGCTTACTGAGCCAAACACTCTGTGTAATATGTTTGTAGCTCACAGTGGTTTTGAGACACGTAGCTAATGTTTGTAAAGTATTTTGAGCTCCTCAGCTGGAAGGTGCTTTCACTGCAATATGATGGTGGTTTCCTTACTAGTAATATGGGGAGTTACATGAACCTGTAGTACACATGCTAATTTGTGAGTGCTGACAGTGTTCCCATTTTATAAAAGCTCATTTCAGTTCCATCTACATATTCAATAACATATTAATTCTTAATCTTGCCCATGGTAATACATAGGATATCAAATGGTTTGGGGCTTCAGTGCATTGCTATTATTCAAAATCATATTTTACGAAAAGCGATCAAAATTGTCCAACTGAGAGAGACAGAGAGGGTAGTGGGTGGGTGGGAAACCCTGAGCAAGTGGTGGGGATTTGATTCTTATCCCACTAGGTTGATTCTGATCTTGCGCCAGTGGTAAGTCAGGATAACTCCATTTAAAACAATGTTTTACTCTGGTGTAACTCCAGTGGTTTCAGTGGGGTTACTCCTGATTTAGACTAGTATGAAATCAGAATTAGGCCTAATACCTTTCATGGAATTACACCTGCTTTTACATCACTGAAAGTGAGATCAGAGTGAGACCCATTGTTTGATCATTCACATAACCTGCTTCAGTGAATTCAAGTTATTAAGCATATTCTTTGATTGTGAAGGGCCAAGTGCCTCCTATGATGTACTGAGCTCCTTTGACAGCTGTTGAATGCCTTTCACTTTCACTACACTCAGTATTTTACAACAGAATTTCCTATGTCCAACAGCCAATGCTATCCCCACCCAGAGCAACTCTAATAAATACCAGATTCCAATCACCCAGAGGTGTCAAACACAGATAGATTTAATAGGGGCCTGAGTATTCATATAATGGAATATTTTAAAGTTTTAAAATATTTATTTCAGACAGTCCTTGAATAAATATAACTGACAAAACCATTCATTTAGCAGGTTCATAGGTTACTCCTAATAAAACAGCATTGGGCCAAATCCTCAACTGGTGTAACTTCATGCAGCTGCATGGACTTCAGTAGAACTATTTTTATGTGCACCAGCTGAGAGTCTGGCCCATTAAATCATAAACATGTAACAAAACTAGGAATTGTAAAGAGTCATGCCAGAGGGTAGAAATTTGGTCCTGATCAGGACTTTTGTATACAGCCACAACACAAATAATAAACAATGATCTATATATTTGCAATCAAGTGTTGGATAAAAGATTCAGGAGTTGTCATCATCCAAGGACACATGTGGGTGTACTGGGCCTTTGGTCTTTGTCTAAAACCTTTTCAACAGACTGTGACTTCCAAAACAAATATTCTTTCCTGTTGAGCTGGATACAGAATTTGGTTGGATAGAAGAAGTTTTGGCTCATGATTGTATACTTGTTTTTTTTTCCAATGACAAATATTTCATCAGACAAACTGGGTCACTGGACTTACCGATACATCCGATTTTCAGTCTGTATGAAACCTAGGGATGCCCATGCTGTCTTACTTAATCTGTCTCACTATTAACAATCCAAATACCTGGAAAAGATTCATATGGGTCTGTTCACTCTTTAACTGTTTCCTGACAAGAATACTCGCTGCCCTTTTCACCTGTATTGGGTCATTTGCTGCCTGTAACTTCAGGACCTCAGGGTCAAGCGCTCCAAAGTTTCATGCTGCCAAATGAATAGCATTTTCTCTATAGAGTTCGGACCTAATTCTGTTCTCAGTTACACTGGTGTCAATCAGGAATAACTTCATTAAATCCAATACGTGTGAGATAAGAATTAGGCTCTTTATTTTCTTTTAGTAGAACACCTCTTGCATTTTATGTGGCCAATATCGGCTGGTTCTGTTTTCATCAAAATGTCTATGGGCCTGCGCCTGCAAGGTGCTCAGAGCTTCTGAGCTGAGTACCCTCAGCTCTCTGTAAAGTCAATGGGAATTGTGGCTGCTTGCCATCCTAGAATTGGACCCTACAAGAGCATTTTCATATTTTATTTTTTGCAAATTATTGTATTAATCATTGGAAAAAATATTTTTAAAAAATTAAAAAGCAAGAAGTTACACCTGCTTTCTACTGACATGGCCAAGAGGAGAATCAGATCCACTGAACCAGATCCTGGCCCACGATTTGGCCTGTTTGCTGCACTCTGGCATAAAGCTGCCATAAATGAACATCTGGGCATTCCTCTGCTGTGGGGGAATCCCCAGTTTATGTAGAACTGGCTATACCACTGCTGGAGACAAGGTGGGTGAGGTAATCTGTCTAATATCCTAGGCCTAACGCTGCTACAGCAACCCTTTATACCACTTATACTCCATCTCCTTCTAGTTCCTTAGTGTAAGCAGGGCTGTAAAGCCCAAGCTTTCAAAAAATCATATCAGGCCCTCAAAACTGTGATAGGCCTTCAAATCATGAGACTCTAGTAAAACAAACAGCATGTGAGGGGAAGTTTTTCTTTGCCTTTGGGTCTCTGAGCTTTTCAGGTCCACTTGGATCACATTGACCTCAGTGAACTTATCTGCATGAGGGGCTAGAAATTTTAGAGGAGAATCAGAGCTTTCTTTTTTTATTAATCACATGGTTCCAGCAGCTGGGACTTTAAGGAAGTCACCAGATATATTGTGACTCAAGATAATATTGTGAGACTTGGCAATGCTGCGTAAGGGGTGTGTCAGGATGTGGCTGGAGCATACTGCACTTAAACAATCCCCACATGGCAGAATGGTCCCTAGGGCACTGTTAAAATATATCATAATTGTAAGCACTCCTGAGGCTGCCATGAATTATGCTGTGGACTTAACCAGCTGACTCCAGGAGCAGGGGCTGATTACATTTACTCCCTGCTCCCACTTGCACGGAGCAGAGTTCAGGTGCAGTTGCGAATTCAGCCCACTCACTTGAATGGGAGTTGAGGATGCTCTGTGCTTCACAGGACTGGACCCTCCAAATCCAGGCATAAATTTCTTAACTGTCATCTTTTCACAAGTTTTCAAAATGAAAACCAAAGGGGGAGACAGAGGGATACAGCAATTTAACAAGTGGGTAATCTCTAAAGAACTTGGGTCTGCATTTCTTTCCAAGGCATGTTATTAAAGTTCTCCTCATTCAGTTCTCCTCAATTGATATTATTGGAATGGATTAAAAAAAAAACACCAGGGAATTTTCCTGAAAAGCAAATCCCTATTTGACAATGTAAGGTACTTATCCTGCTCCCTGTTACTGTAGTTTCTGAGCACCACTGTTTTTAGTGTGTATCCTCACAACACCCCTGTCAGGTAGGCAATAATGTAATTTCCATTTTACGGATAAGGCTGTGAGAAATCAAATCATCTGCATAAGGTCTCACAGGAAGTCTATGGTAGAGTAGAGAATTGAACCTGGATCTCCTGAGGCACAAGTTAGTGCATTAACCAGTGGACCATCCTTCTCCAAAGATTATACAAAAAGATTTAATCTTGTTGGTGGAGGCTATACCAGAGAGATTCTTTTCTCATATTCCAGAAACAGCAGCCAGAATGTATTGAAGTGTGAGGAACTATTTCCTTGACTGTCTAATAACCTCTCTCATTAAAGCTATATACCTCTACCCCGACATAAAGCGACCCACTATAACATCAATTCCGATATAACACAGTAAAGCAGCGCTCCGGGGGGGCGGGGCTGCACACTCCGGCGGATCAAAGCAAGTTCAATATAACGCGGTTTCACCTATAACGCAGTAAGATTTTTTGGCTCTCGAGGACAGAGTTATAGGTAGGGACAGGGGTAGAGGTGTATTCCACAGAAGCATGTAGTTCTTTCTCTAGGTACTCCTACTGTCATAATAAGCATCTCAATCCAACACATCAGCTTTAGGCTCGAATGGTTTCGGGGATCAGGAAAGTATCTGTTTACCCCACTGGATCGTTTGCCAAGTTTCCCCATTTATGGTGGGGATTAAGTAAGGGGGAAGTTACTTTTCTCTGAAACATTAGGTGCCACCTGCTGTACAAGGCAGGATATCAGAGTTAATGGACCAATGCAAATTTCTTCCTTCTGTGGTTTTTCGCTCTCTGGTTAGGACTCATTTTGCAAAATCAGTTTCTGCTTTAAGTGACTGTGCCATTGCATGAGATGGGAACTCTCTCTTCCTCTAATTCACACAATCGCTCAAGGGAGAAGCACTCTCAATACCAGTGCAGTACAAGACTGATACCATCCACATATTATCGGGCGTTCCTTTCATGTCCAGTCACTATGACAGGAGGAAAGAGCCTCATGCGTCCCCCATCACCTTTATGCATCATGTCAATCCTGCATGCAGGCCAAGAAAACTGACGCAGTGAGGACAGTGCAGCAGCATGGTGGCTAAACCAAGAGAATTAACTGGCTGAGCCCTTCTCAGATTACCCATGTTCTGCACATCTCCATATCTGGTCAATTTGCTGAGCAGGCTTTGAAAATCCACACCTTGCAAATGTGCTGCAAGGTAAATGGGAAATGCCCCTAGAGAGAGAACCTTACTCTGCTTTTCTTTTTAAAGTGATACGCTCACTTTGCACGTGAGTGATTTTTTTTTATATCCATCAGGTTTGGAAAAGTACCTGCCTGGCATTTTCATCATCTGCTTATGTTCAGGTGCCAGTATCATATATTCTTTTTCTGGAGAATATGATTTATTTTTCTGGGACCTATCCCCATACATCTCAAAAAGGAAAAATTCTATCACTGCACTGGCTGTGTTATTTCTTACCCTGGTTTTGCCCTAGGGAAACTTTGACCTCAGTGGGCTTATCTGCACTACCGTAAGTGAGATCAGAATCAGGCCATGGGTTGCAAGTTTGGTTGATAAAGGTAATTGTTAACATATCCTAAGACTTTGGTAAGACATTTGACTGATTATTGCTGATTTACACCAGCATACATGAGATCACAGATAGCTTTGCACTAATCGTATAGCCAGGGAAGTTGCTAACCAGATACAGAGCCTTTCTTCTCTAGGTCACCAGTTCATATCAAAACTATTTATACAAAAACTATTACTGTCTGGTTGCTGTTTGGCCCATGAGAAATGAGGGCCAGCTGCTCAGCTGGTGTAATCAGCTTAGTGCCAGATGAGGATCTGGCCTGGTGTTGGCTTGATAGATTGGAGCAAAATCCCTTTGGCTGTTTTTTTGAGTTAGGAGTTGTAGGGAGGACAAACTTTTTTCCTATTTTAAGAACATTATATTTTCCCCCCAAGGGTACACCAGAAATGGTGGAAATTTGAAAACTGATGCGTTGGGCTGGAACACTATTTGGTTGTGAGACCTTCAATATCTACATGAGACAACAAGTTTTGCTGGTCATTCAGCTCCCTATTCAGCAAAGCACATAAGCAAATGCTTAATTTCAAGCATGTGAACAGTCCCATGTGCTTTGCTGAATGAGGGTCTCCTTAAGTGTCACCTCTCCCCCTCCAGCCCCCCTCCCTCCCCCCCCGAGGAAGAGCACTCTGTAAGCTCGAAAGCTTGTGTCTCTCACCAACAGAAATTGGTCCAATAAAAGATATTACTTCACCCACCTTCAAGGCCATCCATAGGGGGGTTTCTAATCTGCTGGGGGGGGAACCCCCTGGCTCTGCCCAGGCCCCACTCCCACTTCATCCCTTCCCCCAAGGCCCCACCCCGCCCTGCTTCTTCCCACCCCGCTCTGCTCCCGCCCCGCCCAATTCCACCCCCTCCCCTGAGCGCGCTGCACCCTCGCTCCTCTCCCCTCCCTTCCCTTCCCCCAAGTGTCTCCTGACACCGTGGGCGAAACATCCGATCTGTGGTAGACACTGAGAGGGAGGGGAGGCGCTGATCGGCAGGGCCCGCCAGGGGGCAGGAGGTGCTGGGGGGAGGGGAAGGTTATGGTGGGGGGCTCCTCCTCACCTCCCCCCACCCGCCTGCCACTTGCCTCCCCATTCGCCACCCTCCCGCCTCACCTCCCTGCCCGCCTCCTGTGGGGGCCCCCAAAGCGCGGAGCCCCAGTTTGCCATACTCTAGGGATGGCTCTGCCCACCTTGACACTCCCCTCGGTCAGTATAGACTCAGTGCACTAGCAAGCTGTTTGAGGGGGTCCCTGTAGTGCGGAAGATATGACCTTCAGGAGAGACTTATAAGGATAGGGTGAGAAATGTGGTAACTGGCCAAATTCCAAACTGAGCTTATTTTCTGCCTATTTTATAAATTCCCAACTGCAAGTTCAGTTGGAAAAAGCTATTCACTTGCCTTACTGCACAGCTGTATAATGTTGCTGTGTGCTGTTAAATAGTTCCTGCATTTCATGCCAAAAGTAGATATTGGTACTCTTCAGGGGTGGGTGAAGTAATCCTTCTTTTAAGGTTGTATATCATTTTGTGGCCTGGATCCTGCAAGCTCTAGACACACAATTAGTCACATTTATTTCAGTGGACAGGATCAAGGGTTATGTATGCAAAGTCCTTTGTAATGTTATGTAAATTCAAGGCCATGTTTACTATCAGTTTATCTAGTGTTTTATAAGGTCACGCATAACACTGGCGTATGAATGCCAAATACTGTGTCCTATGGGTTCAAGGTCTATGCACAATGTATGCTAATGTGTTGAAAGACTTTGTACCTAATTCTGATCTCATTTACATGAGAACAAATTAGAAATAACTCCCCTGAAGTCACTGGAGTGAGAGGTCAGTCAGGACCTTTATTCATAGAAATCTAGGGCTAGAAGTGACCTCAAGAGGTCATCACCCTCACTGAGGCAAGATTCAGTATATCTAGACCATCCCTGACAAGTGTTTTATCTAACCTGTTCTTAGAAATCTCCAGTACTGGGGATTCTACAACCTCGCTAGGTAACTTGTTCCAGAGCTTAACTACCCTTATAGTTAAAAAGATTTTCTTAACATCCAACCTAAATCTCTCTTGCGGCAAATGAAGCCAAATTCTTCTCATTCTACTCTCTGTGGACATGGAGAACAATTGATCACCATCTCTTTATAACAACCGCTTACATATTTGAAGAAATATGTCATCCCCCACACTTATCCTCCTTCATCCATCACTTTTCAAGATTAAACATACACAGTTCTTTCAACCTTTCCTCTTAAGTCATCTTTTCTAAACCTTACTTTTGTTGCTCTCCTCTGGACTCTCTCCAAATTGTTCACATCTTTCCTAAAGTGTGGTGCCCAGAACTGGACATCCTACTCCAGTTGAGACTTCACTATGTTGAGTAGACACAACAATTACCTCCCATGACTTGGGGGTACGTCTACACAGCAAAAAAGAACCCTGTGGCAGAAAGTATGAGTCTGGGTCTGTCAAGGCTGCTTCCTCACTCTGAACTTTAGGGTACAAATGTGGGGGCCTGCATGAAAACTTCTAAGCTTAACTACCAGCTTAGATCTGGTCCACTGCCACCATTCCCAAAGCTTATTCCCTTCCCTGGGAAGCCTTGAGAAACTCTTCACCAATTCCCTGGTGAATACAGATCCAAACCCCTTGGATCTTAAAACAAGGAAAAATCAATCAGGTTCTGAAAAAGAAGGCTTTTAATTAAAGAAAAAGGTAAAAATCCTCTCTGTAAAAGCAGGATGGAAAAATAACTTTACAGGGTAATCAAACTTAAAGAGCTCAGAGGACCCCCCTCTAGCCTTAGGTTCAAAGTACAGCAAACAGAGGTAAACACTCTAGTAAAAGGTACATTTACAAGTTGAGAAAACAAAGATAAACTAACACGCCTTGCCTGACTGTTTACTTACAAGTTTGAAATATGAGAGACTTGTTCAGAAAGATTTGGAGAACCTGGATTGATGTCTGGTCCCTCTCAGTCCCAAGAGCGAACGAACTTCCCAAACAAAGAGCACAAACAAAAGCCTTCCCCCCACCAAGATTTGAAAGTATCTTGTCCCGTTATTGGTCCTTTGGGTCAGATGCCAGCCAGGTTACCTGAGCTTCTTAACCCTTTACAGGGAAAAGGATTTTGGAGTCTCTGGCCAGGAGGGATTTTATAGTACTGTACACAGGAGAGCTATTACCCTTCCCTTTATAGTTATGACAGGGTCAATTGACTCGGCCTCAAGGTAAGGGTCTAAAAATAGCAGTGTGGACATTCCTGCCCAGGCTCTGAAACCTGGCGAGTGGGGAAGATCTTAGAGTTTAGGCTCCAACCCGAGCAGGAATGTCTATATTGCTATTTTTATCACAAGCCTGAGTCAGCTGACCTCTGCTCTGAGACTTGCTGCAATGGGTTTTTGTTTTTTTGCTGCATAGATATACCCTTTCATACAACACCTCTTCTACTAATACACCCCATGATTACATTTACCTTTTTCAAACAGCATCACATTGTTGACTCATGTTCAATTTGTGATCCATTATAACCTCTGATCCTTTTCTGCAGTATTACTGCCTCCCCAGTTATTCACCATTTTGTAGTTGTGCATTTGATTTTTTTTCCTTCCAAAGTGTAGTACTTTGCACTTATCTCTAATGAATTTCATCTTGTTGATTTCAGACCAATTCTCCAATTCATTACGGTCATTTTGAATTCTAATCCTATCCTCCAAAGTGCTTGCAACCCCTCCCAGCTTGGTTCCATCTGCAAATTTTATAAGTGTATTCTCTACTCCATCATCCAAGTCATTTATGAAAATATTGGCTAGTGTCAGAGCCAGGACAGACCTCTGTGGAACCCCCACTTGATATGTCCTCCCAATGTGACAGCTAACCATTGATAACTATTCTCAGAGTATGTCTTTTTTTAAACCAGTTTTGCACTTCTCTTATGGTCATTTTAGCTAGACCACATTTCCCTAGTTTGTTTATGAGACTGTCATGGGGAATGGTATCAAAAGCCTTACTAAAACCAAGATATATCATATCTACAGCTTCCCTGCTGTCCATTAAGCTGATTTGGGGCCCCATTTAGGGAGGGGGGGCATCTGCTGCTACCTGCCCTGAGTTTCATACTGGAGCTCTGCTGGTGGCACATGTCCTATTCCCAGGTGGAACTCTTAACTGCAGTACAGCCCGAGTGCAGAACATGAGTTCTACAGAGGAGCGGAGCTGCTCCTGGTTTGCGTCCCAGGGAAGGGAGTCAGTATTTTGTTTATAAACAGAAGCAGGGTGATTAAGATAAGAAAGGGCTGGCAATTAATTTAATTTTAAATTAAGGATCTGTATGTTAGATGAGCCTGAAAGATCTGTAAAACAGGAATCCCGCTGCATGCAGGTGTTGGAGATACCTGAGGGGATGAGAAGTGTTATCAGCATAGAAAAAATACAGCCAAGGTTACATTCAGAAAAGAGGGAGATGTGAGGGGGGTAGGTGAAAAGAAGGGGCCAAAACCAGGACAAGGGATAGCAGTGGTATAGAGAAGTTCCCACACTACCTGTGGTACTTATGTGGCCCCATCACCGTAGTATCTGAGCACCTTGCAATGTCTAACTTATTTCTCCTCACAGCCCCTTGGTGAGGTAGAGTAGTGCTGTTATCCCCATTGTATAGATGGGACACTGAGGCACAGAGAGACTAAAGAACAGATTTTCAAAGGTATTTAGGCACCTAGTGGGATTTTCAAAAGCACCTAGGTGCATCTTTGGGTGGCTAAAATCCTTTCAAACTCTGTCCCTAAGGCACTGGTCTGAGATCATACAGGAAGTCCAGGGGGAAAGTAGGGAAATGAACCCAGGGGTCTCAGGGCTAGCTCCCTATCCACTGAATCAGCATTTCTCTCTGCTGCATGCTGCAAAAAAAGAGGGTTCTGCTAGATGGGACCAAAACCAAGAAGGCCAGTTCTCTGAGACTCCAGCAAAGAGTCTGAGGTGATTGGGAAGGATGTCGTGGTTGACAGCATGAAAAGCAGCACAGAGGTCAGGAAGGATGAAGAAAGAGAGAGAATGAGAGTTAGATGAGAAGAGATCATTTAACCCCCAAGGGGTGGCAGGTTCTGCCCCAGGCTGGGTTGTAAAGCAATGGCTGGTGTGCAATTTTACATTTTAACTGAAAACCTTTCACTTTTGTCATTTTTTTGTTCTGAGTTCGAGAAAACTAAGGAATGAGAAAGTGTCATATAAGTATCAGATGTGTTTATGCCTCATTCTTAGGGTTTTAGCTGTATTAAAGCAAATTCAAGAACAAAGAACAGAAATTGCATCCACCGAGTCCATAAAGTTGATGATTATTGTCGTGATTTGTATTATTCACTGGGCACCATCTGTGTGCTCAACACTGCTCAGAATATGACAGAAAATGTAGTCCCTGAGCCAATGTGTATAAGATGTGTAGCCCCGGATAAGATGGCTCAGATATTTGAGTATGACGTGTATAGTTATTGAGCACATGTTAATATCTATGAGTGGAGGTTCTGATGGCAATAAAAGTTTTCTGGATTAAGGATTGGAAGATTGGACCCTCCAACTTTTTTTCAAGAGCAAGAGCTGCCCTGACTTCCTGTACCTGTTTATTTTCCTTTCCTGCCTGCCATGGCCCTGATATACCTCAGAAGACTCCATTTTTTTTCTCAGATTTAAGATGTGGAATTTTCTTGGTGTTTAGTTTTAAATATTCTCCTGTGAGAACTGCAACCCAATCACTGTAGTGTTGTGTTTAAGAGCCTTCTGGAAAGTAACTAGCCTTTAAACAGAAGTGAAAAGTGACTTGAAAGTGTCAGTTTCACTCCTGTTTAAAGTCAGTTTCTAGTCTATTATTAATTATTATTATTTGTAATAGGGTAACACCACTAGAACTCCAGGCAGCTGCAATATAAACTCACGGGTCCTTGCCCTAGTAGGATGTATCCAAAAGTTGAATGATCTATTCCAAGCTCGGTGAACTGCAAAAATTAAGTAGCTTAAATGATAGAAAGTAATCTAGATTTTTCCACAATTGTTGTATTTAAGAGTTAGTAAAAGAGTAAGAATATAAATTACATTTTTTAACCTAATCAGTGTCCCTTAAATATCTTGCTGCAAAATGTCAGAACATGTTAGCATTAGAGCTGAGGGGTCTAATATTTATTTTTCTTGCTTTATATAGGAATTAGATACAGTGCTCCCATCAGCTAATTTCTAAGTTATCTGCAGACAAAAACAAAACAAAACACCCTAGAGTTTTCAGGTGCCTAAGTGCCCTTGGAATCACAGTTAAAGTTGACCTCTCCTCCCCCTACCAAAATCTGAAATGGTGCTCCTGGGCTGTCAAAGAAGAAAACAAGATTGATTGACATGATTGGTTCTGGGGGGGTGGGGTGGGGAAATCCATGTTGACTATTACTCATCACCTTATCCTCTAGGTTTGAACAAACTGTTTAATTTGTTCCAGTATTCTTCTAGGTAGCGAAGTTAAACCGACTGGTCTATCATTTTTCAGGCCCTCCCTTTTCTCTTTGAGTGGAATATATAATTTCTTTCTATATATTTTGATGTGAATTTATCATTCTCAAAGATAATCACTAATGGGTTGGAGATTGCTTCAGCTATCTTTACTGTAAAACAGAGTCCCTTTCTGTACAGGGTCAAAACACTTCCTATAATCATCTCCCCTCTGACATTATCTCCTTAGACATCCTGTCCTTCCCAGCCCTTCCCCGCAGCTTCCTTTTCCCTTTCTTTCCAAGTCAATAACACGGAAGACATTTTAAATCTCTGACATCTAGTTGTTAAATAACAAAATAACCACCAGAGGGCAATGATAATAGCAATAAAGGGAGCACAGTAATTAGCCTTGTTCTGTACAGAAATTCTAGCTATAATAAAAATAACAATTATGAACTCTGACGTGTTATACTGAAAATAGGCTGTCTAAACCCCACAGCTTACAATCCAATGGATGGAAAAGGTATATAAAATAATAGTTGTATGTAATTGCAATAATAATTTACATATTATATCTTTTAATGTTTTCTTTTGAAAATCAAGTCATTTACCTAGATGCCTAAGTAGACTTGGTAGCCCAACTTTCTGATATCAATTTTTTTAAAATCCTGGTCATGGTGTCTATCATTCTAGTATCAAAGGACCTGATCCTACAAAGACTTACACATGTGCTTAACATTATGCACATGAGCTGTCTCACCAGGTTCAGTTGGACTGCTCATGTGTATAATTTTATGCACATGCATAAGTCTCTGTGGAATTGGGGCCTAAATCTCTCTTACTGGCCTTATCTACGTTAGGATTATTTGTCCAGAAATTTTTCATTCTTGTCTCTGGTTAAGTTTCACCCATGATGGGAGTATTGGTGAACACAAGATGCCAGTGGTTGCCAACCTTTTAACCACCATGTCAGGGAGACCTGCTGTGAAATGGGGTTAGTCTATATTGTGCTCAGAACTAGAACTGGTTTAGAAAATGGAGTTTTCTTCAGCAGAAAATTTCAAGTTTTCAGCAAGAAGGTGAAAACCAAAATCTTTTTGCTAAGAAGGAAAATATTACAAATCATCATGTTACCTCATGGGAGCTGTAGGTTGGGTGCCTCATGTCCATTCTTCTCCCTTGGCTGGGTGGACTACATTGCCTATGATGCACCACTGTCTCCCCTCTCAGTGACGGGAGGTGGTGCATCATGGTAGTCACATGGCTGCAGTGCATTAAGAAGTTGAATTCCAATATGGAGCCTGGCTCACAGAGGAGAATGGGAGCACAAGGCACCAGGACTACAACACCCATGAGCCCTGCAGCAACACTTCCAAAACTAAACCTTTCAGTTTGCAGCTGAGTTATTTAGGTTCTCAGCCAAAACCTTTTTTTGGTTTTGGGTGTTTAGTTTTTTATTGAAAAATTGAAATTTTCCATGGGAAGCCTGCTCTTTTCACAAAAATGTAGTTTAGTCGAAAATCCCATTTTCTGAAGAAAACCAGCTTTGATGGGAAACTTTTTGACCAGCTCTACTCAAAATACCACAGATCTGCCCTGGTGGTAGGAATGGTGGGATGTTTTAGCAAAATAATCTTCATGTAGACCCAGTTTCTCTCATTTCAATGTAACTTTATGTGGAGGGCATGTCTGCTTTGAGAGTACAATATGGAGCAACAGATCAACCACTGTATGTAAACATTTCAAATTGCTACTCTATTTACAGCACGCTACGGGGCCTACCAGTTTGTTGTAGGGTCACATGATCAAATCCTGGTTTGTCAGGGTAGTTTGTGAGCTGCTGGACTGATGCTGTCTTTTTAAAAAATGCAAACCTACCTGCATCTCCCACCCCCACCAAATTCTGCTAAAACAATTATCAGAGTCTGAGATATAAAAGTAATATTCATAAAATTCAGTGCAAATCCTCACACAATGTCAGGAACTTCAGGCCAAATTCTGCAACCCTTACTCACCTGTGTACACCATGGACACACCTGGATGCTCTGCGTGGGTAAGGAATTACTCAGGTGAAGGAGGGTTGAAAGCTTGATTTCTGGCTCCTTCTTGGAGTGTGAAGCAACAGGTGAAAAGGGATTAAAAAGTGGCCTGATGCTGAGAACCCCCAACTCTTACAGTATGTGGGAGTTAGCGGTTCTCAGGATTGGGTTTGGAGCGACCACCTCATCTCTCTCAACCTAACAGGACCCGAAAGTGGGATGCATCCTGAAGAAAGAAAGGTATAAGATGAGGGAGATATGAACTAAAGAGGGGAGCTTGACACTCACCAGGGATTAATTTCTTTAACATTAAGGCACCCTCCCTTTGAACCCAGGTGATATTTCAACTTTGTCTGGCAAGTTTATCACTGGCAATGGACTTAAGAATGTGCATAACTTTAAGCACAGTTGAGTGCTTTTCTAAATCATGACTGTAGCTATGAAAAGCATGACTTTTTCTCTATTGGCTCCGGTCCTTTTGCATTTATCTGAGTATTAGAAAGGGGGCTGGAAGCCAGGATTCCTGGGCTTTATTTCTGACTTTGCCACTGAGTCTGTTTTGTGGCTGGGGGCAAGTCATTTTACTTTTCTGAGCCTCAGTTTCTCCATTTGTGAAATGTGTATGATAATACCTACATTGCAGGGGTATTGTGATGCTTCCCATGGGTACGCAGCATTGGGAGGCATCTCGCTACCACCTGCCTTTAGCATGAGGGAACCTTGTCCGTACCTGCCAGGAGTCAGTTCCTTGACACTGCCAGCCACGGCAATGCAAGTCCTTCCCTCTCAGCCCGTGCAGGCTCTGCTGTCCCTCATGCAGCATAGCAAGAGGCATGCTCCAAGTCCTCTGAGCATCCTCCTGTGGTGCCCAGCCCCTTTTCAGCGTTACCAGGCCCACTGTTCCCAAAGGACTAGTTTACCGCAGCTTATCTAGTTATGCTTTAGAATGCAGCTCCACTTAACACATGGCACTTACATATACTTAGAGAAAGTACCGGTAAGTATACATCTATTTAACCATCAAATAAAATAAAATGCCCTTCTTACAGCATTTTTCAACCAGAATGGCTGAGCCCCTTCTTTCACAAGCCCACGCCCCATGGCAGCTCGCCTCCCCTGATGAGGGATACCAGGGCATCTTTCTGCATCCCTGGATATACCAGCCTAGTCCTTTGTTCTTCGCCTCTAAAACAGCGTCTCCTCCCTGCCCCCCAGCTGTTCCCCTCTTCCTGTTAATTTTCCTTCTGGAGTCCTCAGAATCTCTTCAGTAGAATCTGACTCAGTGTGCAGATGGACACAGTGGTCAACCAGGGAGATAAGTGTCTCCCATCTCCTGTCAGGTTAAGGCACGCTACCTCTGGGTGACCTGCCTTTAACCACAAGGCCTCAGGAACATTATTTCCTATACCTAGATATCTGTATAGTTACATCTCCTTCCCTATTATCCACACACACCTTTCACAAGGATTATGATGACCAGTGTGACACAGGCTTTCAGTAGACACATTACATGACGCTCTTTGATGAACTAAAATATAAATACCAGACCCAGGGATCTCTGTAACCCTTATGCCCCTCTGCCAGTTGGCATCAGGAAGCCCTTGGGTAGTGTGAAGCT
This sequence comes from Trachemys scripta elegans, assembly GCF_013100865.1. Taxonomy (NCBI): domain Eukaryota; kingdom Metazoa; phylum Chordata; order Testudines; family Emydidae; genus Trachemys; species Trachemys scripta. Next base: position 130,435,718 of record NC_048298.1, read on the forward strand.
TACCTAATTAATCATAATGTGCTTTGATCTCCTGGGATGAAAGATGATATATATTTATGCAAAGTGTTTTATTAAAAATGTTTCAGGTTAGACTTCAGTGACCTTGTAGCTAGGCTCTACCCAAGTGTCTAATGGACATTCTGTACCTTTTCAATATGAGACTGGGGGGCCGAGGTGGCGGAAACAGGGTGTTTCACTCCAGTGCGTCAGCTGCCTGTATCCTTTTCCCTTTAACAGTTTCTAGACACCAGCAACGTGTTCAGACAGTCGTCATTCAATCATTCTACAATAGCAACAGGCAGTGGAGGAAGTCTTCTCCGACATTGCCAGCTTCCTTAGTGATTCTGAGAGTGATATTTCAAATTCCTATTGTCATTCTCAGAAGAGAATGAGTTTAAAAAAAAAAAGGATTCATGAGAGAGACTCGATAGTTAAGGTTTTAAGAATTTCCATTATAAACCCAATTTTGGAAACATCCACGCCCTAACTTTTGGAAGGAAAAAGTTTTTTCTTTTCATAGAAAATTTCTCCTCAACCCCTGCCCAGAGAACACTCGTTGAAGTTACTGTTAATTGGACAGGTAATTTTTGAATTATGAGACTCAGACATAGTGACAGGACAGTTTTCAAAAGAGTCAAAAACTAACGCATCACTGCATAAATGTTTTAGCTGTGGGGGGAGGAGGGACACTGGCAACTTGACAAAACCTAAGCCTTTCCTCTGATCTTCGTATAAACTTAGAGAGGATTTTAATCAGAGAAGTTGTTTTACAGATAGGCTAAAGTGATTTCTCCAAGGCCAGATAGTGAGTCAGTTGTAAACTCAGAAATCCTAGCTCCCAGTCCGCAGCGCCAAACATTGTTCACCTCTTCTGCTCTTTCTAAATGTACAGCCAAGTCAGAAACACATGAATGTCAGTCCAAAAATCCAGCCTAAGGCTTTTTTGGACACTATCCGTATTTCACAGAAACACTGCCTGTCATGCTGATCAGTATTGTCTCATTGTTTCCTTGTACTCCCCCATCGGTCTGCATGCATCCACCTGTTGTCTCTTGTCTTATACACCTCTACCCTGATATAACACGAATTCGGATATAATGCGGTAAAGCAGTGCTCCGGCGGGGCGGGGCTGTGCACTCCGGCGGATCAAAGCATGTTCAATATAACGCGGTTTCACCTATAACGCGGTAAGATTTTTTGGCTCCTGAGGACAGCGTTATATTGGGGTAGAGGTGTACTAGATTCGAAGCTCTTTGGGGCAGGAACTGTCTTTTTGTTCTGTTTGTACAGCACCTAGCACAGTGGGGTCCTGGTCCAGGACTGGGGCCCCCAGGCCTTTCTGCAACTAGTCCCTTTGCTAATGCAGGCTTGTTCCCTATTGCATATTCATCAGTGCTGTTTCCAGTCTAGTTACAAACATCTTCAGCACTGTGAGAGAATTACTCCATTTTTTAAATGATTTCTCTATGCGGTGAGTGAAGTGATCTGGCTTCCTAATATCACTGTGCATGTGGTTAGCTTAACCAGCTGTGTAGGTATGTAGATTTTACACCGATGCACAGTGAGATTGTTCTTGTTTTGACCCTACAAAGGGGCCTTGTGCATCTTAACAATTATTTGATATTCAGTGTGGCGTTCTTCTCCAGTCTGTATCAGCACAGCATTGGCTTGGTTCTATTGTCTGAGCCAGAGGTCCCCCGGCTAATGGTACTAGAGATCTTTGTGAGCGGGACTCCAGGTTCCCAATGCCACCATTATGAGTCTCTGTTCGTGGGTCCATGTGTACCACCTCTACCTCCATCCCAGGCAGTTGTGTGCACTATAACATGCCATAGAGCCATAGGCAGCAACTTTCCCCGGCGCTGGTGGGGGCTCGCACCTCCCCGCCCGCCCCGACTCCACCCTTTCCCTGCCCCACCCCCATTCCAACCCCTTCCCCAAAGTCCCCGCCCCAACTCCGCCCCCACCCTGCCCCTATTGGACCCCTTCCCCAAATCCCCGCCCCGGCCCCGCCTCTTCCCTGAGCACGCCGCGTTTCCCCTCCTCCCCCCTCCCTCCCAGCCACGTGAAACAGCTGTTTTGCGGCGCAAGCGCTGGGAGCTAGCAGGGAAAAGTGGGACGCGGCACGCTCGGGAGGAGGCGGAGGTGGGCTGGGGCGAGGCAGGGAGCTGCCTGTGGGTGCAGAGCACCCACCAATTTTTCCCGTGGGTGCTCCAGCCCCGGAGCACCCACTGAGTCGGCACCTATACATAGAGCTTGGACCAGACCCCAGCTTCGTCATCATGAAAACAGCCCAAATTCTGAGGACTAGAGTATGCTCAGTCAGAGGAGAGGTGGTGAGCACGGAATGGCACAGTCCTGGGGTCAGTGTGGTGCATTGGTACAGGTCTCTAAAAATGCCAGGGTTTAGGTTTAAAAGGAATAAAAAGGGAAACTGTCAGTCTAATTTGCAGATCCCACTTCCATCAGTTGGCCATGGGGTACTCTCCAGATCTTCATTTTGTGTGCCAAGAGAAGGAAAATCCAATTGTATGCCCCAAAGATGAAATCTGAGGTATAGAAGGTCCATGAATGTAGCCAATTGCTACATGGTGCAGAAATCCCAAAGGAGAACCCTATGTATAAGCCAGGCGCTAAAAGTGGAGGCTCATCATGTAATTCAGTAGCATCATGGGACATGTGGGAACACAAAAATAAATAGCTAATGAGAATGCCACCTGCTGCCGCATAAGGATGGCAGGATATCAAAGAAGCCAGAGACTGAGTAACTGATGGATTATGGGTCTCTGCCACAGAATGCTGAGGGCCGCATGACGGAGGTGGGGAAGGCAGAAAAGACTTACCTGGGATACTCGGCTCCGGGTGCAGGCAGGGGAACTTTTAAAGGAGGAACTTCAATAAAAGAAAAAAGGCTGGAAATTAGAGACGGCAGGAGGGAGAGAGATAAGGCAAAGGGAGAGAATGAGTGAAGGAAACCAGGAATGGTGCAGTGTTTAGGCTATTTGATTTTATTTTTTAATTCAATTTTACTTGCCAGTTCTACTAGGCATATGAACGTCTCCCCGTCCCCAGCAAATTTCCCACAGCTTTGCAGGGCTGGGAAAGAGCCAAGGGAGGTGAGCAGAAGAGCATTTCTGAAGCAAGAACTTGAGTCAAATTGCTGAGGCTGCTGGCGGGGGCATATAGGGTTACCAGGGTGCAGGAACTCGTGGAAATTGAAATGTCTTGTTTCGAACTGGTATTTGGAGGAGGATGAGGACTTTAAACTGAGCAGATGCAAAGTTCAGCTAAGATTTTTTCCCTGCCCGTGACAACAATCTGGTGTTTATTTAGCACCTTTCATCCCCAAGGATCCTTTCAGGCTCTTCTTCCCACCGAGTGCTCACCGGCAGGGCACGGGGAGCGCTGCAACAATCCATGCTCCGGGGTGGGTGGGGTCACAGGGCGGGGTTTCCTTCCCTGGATTCCTTGCTGCAAACAGCCCTCATGTACACTAGTGGCAAGTTCACCACCTCGTGCTTTATTTACAATGTGTTTTACAAGTGTTTCACCACAGCATAAGGCTTTATCCCAAGCCTCTACCTGCTACCAAGGCACAGTGGAGAGCAGGGAAAAGAGTTCTCACCTTTCCGAGATCTGGGGCTGCTTTGCCCTTCCTGCCAGCCTTTCCCCTGCCTCTCTCTTAAGCATCCTCAGCTGCCAAGCGGAATCTCCTTCTTGATTGGATAATCCCCTGGTTCTTAATCAATTACCTCAGCCCTTTGGCTCAAGTGAGGACTCCTACCAAGTGCCTAGAGCAGTAAGTCAGCTTTAGTAGAGGGATAGCCATGTTAGTCTGGATCTGTAAAAAGCAACAGAGAGTCCTGTGGCACCTTTAAGACTAACAGATGTATTGGAGCATAAGCTTTCGTGGGTGAATGCCCACTTCGTCGGATACCACGCATCCGACCAAGTG
>NC_048298.1:130439989-130591915 GCF_013100865.1 Trachemys scripta elegans
ATTGGAGCATAAGCTTTCGTGGGTGAATGCCCACTTCGTCGGATAACATGCATCCGACCAAGTGGGCATTCACCCACGAAAGCTTATGCTCCAATACATCTGTTAGTCTTAAAGGTGCCACAGGACTCTCTTTTGCTTAAGTCAGCTTTAGATTACTCACGCTCTGTCACAGGGGTGTCTCGGCAGGGTCTGGCCCTGGCTATATTCCCACTGGTAGCAGCTTGCATCAGGGAGCGCCAGCTGCACCTTTTCCAAGGTACAGCAAGGGCTGGTGGCAAGCACACTTTCCCCAGCATGTCAGTTCCTGGCCTCCACAGGGATAATGGATCAAATCCTCAGCAGATGTAAATTCTTGTATTTCCATTGACTTCAAGTTGATTTACAGCTGTTGGGAATCTGGCCCAGTGTTTCCAGCCACCAAGAGTGGGGCTGTGTCCCTCCGCCCATCCCACCATTACCTGGCCTAACTGGCTCTTAGCACTATACATAAACTCTTTGCGGCATATAGAAGAACCACTTCATCCACCAAGGAAGGGCAGTCAGCTCTAGGGTGGAACGTGGCATCTCCGCACAGCTCCAATACAGGATGTTTTAGAATCAGAAATGAAGAGTCCCCAGCCAGAACTGCAGGGGAAATTTAGCTAGGCAGACTGTAATTGCACAGTTTGGCATCTCGCCAGGACAATGGGATTAACACTTCTCCTCTTGAATAACCACAAGTAGTCAGTTTTGGATTTACGTTGGCTCTGAAATACCATCTTGGGTATTAGAGTTCAATAGAGTGATTAAACAGAAAAGAGTGACTGTTCCCATCCCACCAACCTTTTTTAATGGATTTTTTTTACGTTATTTCCCCAATTGGCAGGAGTTTGAAACTGTGGGGGAGAGATATCTGACCCACCTAATTTAAGGACTGGTTCAGTACTGATTCAGGAAAATAGGCATTGCTTACCAAATAATTGAGATGGGGAGGGGTTTTCAAAAGCGCCTGTAAGAGTTAGGCATCCTAAGTCCCCAAATCCCAGCCACCGTGGCCTGTAGCACATTGGATTTTCCTTGGAGGTCTCCTATGCCAATGCTCACCTGGAGTAACTGTTTATTTATAAGGACTGAAGAGGTAACAGGCTGAGGTGACTAAGTGCTAGACTTAGCTAAAGTCTGCAACTCAAAATCTTTAGAAGTGACCATTTTTAAAAAATGCCTTCCCAATTAACTTAATTGTGTGTAAAGTAGCTGTGGGGTTTGGGCCATTCCTATTAAGCAATAAACTAATGCTTGTTTGAAATTATACGTTTAAGAACATTAATGACAGAAGAATCATACTAGAATTTCCCCAGATAAAGAGCCCTGAAGCCAAAGATTTCAGTGGATCTACTTTGACCAGACTCCCACTGTTCCCCCAAACCTTCCAATTTCTCAGCTGCTAAGTAGAATTTGCTCTTGGCTGCCCCAGAGAGGACACATGAACCATACAGAAGCCCACAGCTCTGCCTTAACTCTGCTGACACGGCCTCTGACTGCAGCCGTGAATAAAAAGCAGCAGCAGACATCATTTCTTCTGAATACAGCAGTTCTGAAATAGGCACAAAGCAGTTTAATAGGGAGTCAAAACACAAGAAATGTATCAAAAGAATTTATTTTACGAATACATTAAATGGTTGTGCACAGCACGTATGTATAAAAATAGAAGCAATTACATTTTATAAACGATTGGACAGGGTTTTTTTGTGTTTCCTACAAATTTACAATCTTATTTGTAAGTTCATACTGAGTCAGAAGATGAGGTATATCTTGGTGGCAAGAAAACAATGCTAGAATTTTGGCACCATTTTATTGTGCAAAATAGACTATTGGAATTGAACTAGTTAATGAGGTATACAAAGATGACTCTGCTTTCCGGGCGTGTGTGTGGGGCAGCTTATTTACATAAGTAAGGTCCTGATCTAGCTCCAAGAGAGAGACCCTGACACGTGCGGGAGTTGGATCAGATCCTAAGTTGTTATGGGGTTTGCCTATGAAAAAAACAATCCTTGTAATGGGATTCTCTTATGGATTTGTTACCTATGTACAAAGAAAGAGCTACGTAGGCCAAAAATCAGCATGCATATGGTGTTTTTGAGATGCTGACACTTTTTGAGCAAGTAATGTGGTTCAGAATAACTTGCTAAAGGGCACTGATGAGTGAATATGCTCTGATAATGACAAAGGGGTTCCATATTTTGCCCCATACTGCAAAAACCTCCATTCCCCTAAGTTTTTTACTCAGCGGAGTAGCTCACCTCAGTAGAGACTTGCTCATGCGAGTCCAGGTTTGTAAGATTGTACCCAAATTCTCTCAATAACTTCTATGTAAAGCGTATATAAATTAAAGATGTTTTTTCTAATTGTCCGCTCTGCAATCTCACCCTGAGATCTGCAAAGTAAGCTGTACTTTCTGACTCCTTATTACTCATGGTGAAATAGGAGGAGTCTGCTGTTGGAATTCAGCTGACAATTTGCAAGCAATGCATGAGGCAGAACAAAATCAGGGCCACTCTCCTGCAGCTGTTTTGCCTCTACAGGCCTAACAACAGTGAAACTTGGCTTTGGCCGTAATGTAAAACGCCATGAGTTGAAGACACATGTGGAGCAGATGTGGAGTAAGCATGTGCCATTTGACAGTCACTTTTATGAACATAACCACACGTTAGAGAGGGATCACAGTCAAAGCATCTCTCCAAATGCCTGCTTGTCCAATGGGTATACAACCCCACCATGCTGCGGCATCACCTGCAGAAGGCAGCACTTCTGAGAGTGACATAATCCACCACACACACTAATAATTGCTTCCTACTCTGCACTATCTTTGCTACAAGTTCTGCTTTCACTGGCACTGACTCTACAAAAAATATGGGGAAATATGGCAGTGTTCAGACTAATTCAGTAGAGTTAGTTGCCTGGATATCCAAATACCCAGCCAAACCGCACCTGCTGGGGGCCTGCATTTATACAGACCAGGTCAGCCCATCAGTAACTTTTGGGTGTTACACTGAACAACTGACTTCATCACCTAGTGTGTACTGTAATGTCACTGGTGACATATAGAGTTAATGGGGCTGATTCTGATCTTGTATGCCAGTTGTATACTTGTGTAACACCATTCACTTCAGTGGTGTTACTTCTGATTTAAACCGGTGTAACTGAGAACAGAATTTGCTCCCAGTGTATGAACATTTGAGCTGAAGTGTAATCAAATATAGCTGATGTATCAACATTCAAAACATTATTTCTTTTTCCATTGACTGTGCTACCTCTCTTTAAATGTCCTTTCAAGACAACTAGGAATAAAATAGACCAGCTCCTCCAGGGCCGGCTCCAGGGATTTGGCCGCCCAAGCAGCCAAAAAAATAAAATAAAAAAAGCCACGATCGCGATCTGTGGTGGTAATTCGACGGGAGGTCCTTTGCTCCGAGTGGGAGCGAGGGACCGTCCGCCGAATTGCCGCCGAATAGCTGGACGTGCCGCCCAACCCCGAAGTGGCCGCCCCAAGCACCTGCTTGCCAAGCTGGTGCCTGGAGCCAGCCCTGGCTCCTCCACTGGTGTCTCAGCGTAGATCCACTGGCTTCACCGGAGCTCTGCCTGTTTACGCCAGCTGGGGATCTAACCGCTATTCTCTAAGCATTGCTCTGACCCTCCTTCAAACATCCTGCTTTTCCTCTTAAAAATGCAAAGCTTTCCAAAGCAAATAGCTTCAAACATGGCAGACATCTACAGTATGCCAACCTCGCTTCTCTTTCCATGCTACCGTACTCAACAACTCAATCACCTTTTTCTTTGCCTTATCAAAAATGTCCAAGTCACATGTCCTTCCTTTTCTCTTTGTTTACACAGTGATCACAAGATGTCTGAGCAATTCAGAAAGTCTACATTTTGAGCAAAATAAATTCAAGTATAAATCACACAAAAGTAACTGGAAAATGGTTTCTTGTTAATAAAATTGTTTTCACAATAACTTGAAAAGTGTGCATGTACATAGGCATACACAGACCCACTTTGGACCAAATCCTCTGATGGTGTAAATTGATGTAACTGATGTCAATGGAGTGATGCTGATTTACACCAGCCGAGGACCTGACTCTTACAGTGTACGTCATAGGTCAAAAGGCCCACATTCATTACAAATATACACCCACTGCAAATAGAATGGCATGTCAAGGCTGGTGATATTCAGCATTTTGGTTGCACGTGGGAGATTATCTTGCACTCAGACATACGCTTCTGCAGCAACGTGGTGGGTTCTATGCAGAAAATGCTCATCCTCTGATGCTGCATTGAGTCTAGTTTCAAATTTAGGAGCACCCCATCAATGCAGGCATCTCAAGGCTTCTGGTAACTGACATTTATAGCAACTATTGACTTAAGGCCTCTTAAAATACTCCTTAAAGGCACAGAGAATGTGGCATGACTGGTATTCTGGAAAAAGGTTATCTAAACAGTTGGGTAGGGTTGTATGTCCTTCGTGTGTATTTTTAGGAGAGGTTTGGGGGACAACACATGAAATTTGCAAACAGTCCTTGCAAGTAAATAAGCGTTTATCTTTATCAGTTGGAATTATGACATAACTTCCTCCACTGCAGCCCCCAAAGAGAATGTTTTGGACAACATGGAAGCTGCTGTATTTGACTGAGATAAGGGAAAGAAGAATAAGGCAATAGGATATGCCTGAACTATCAAACAAAAAAGCATTCATCTGGGTCTAAGAAGGACTCTCCAGTATGACAGGCAGTTAGTGTTCTAAACAAAGCTGTTCTCTAACATGTCCCTTTGTGGGAAGATCCCATGAATGCCATACGTTTTACAAGTTAAATGCTGCAGCCTAATTCCAGCACTCAGAGATCACTGTAGTGAAAGTGAAATAAAACAGATGGCCTTTTAAATATTTACCTCCCTGTGTGTATGTATGTGTGGGCACCTTGGCACCTGGATATGGTGACTGGTGCATTAAAAATACATAGCTACAGAGATGGGGTGTGTGTGTGTGTGTGTGTGTGTGTGTGTGTGTGTGTGTGTGTGTGTGTGTGTGTGTGTAAAATAAACTAGATATGCACATAAATGTGTATATACAAGATGGGCCTGAACAGCCTTGATGTGAACAATCCTAAATGCTGAAGGGTTAAAAATCTTGAACTCAAGACACACATTTTGCAGCTCAGGTCCACCTCTAATATAGAGGGGCCAGATCCTCAGGTCCTTGCTCAGTCTTTACTCAGGGCATGTCTACACCACAGGTGCTACAGTGACACAGCCACAGCTATGTTGCTGTAGCACCATAGTATAGACTCTTCCTACGTTGCTAGAAGGGGTTTTTCTGTCGCTGTAGGTAATCCACCTCTCCGAGTGGCTGTAGCTAAGGTGAGGGAAGAATTCCTCCATCAACCTAGCCACATCTTCAGCAGGGGTTAGGCTGGGATAACTATGGCGCTCAGGGGGTGTGAATTTTTCAACCCCCCCCCCCCCCCGCCGCCCCCGAGCAATATAACTAGGTCAATCTAAATTTTAAGTGTTGAGCAGGATTCAGGCAAACTGACTTTGTTCCTGATCCTGCAGAGACATGCATGTGGGCGGAGCCTTAGGCCCTCGTGGAGTCACCACTGACTTCAGTGGGATTTTGTCGGCAAACAAGTTTGCTCACATGGAACTATTTGTGAGCCCTAGTAAGTAAAACTGAGTGAGAATTTTGGGATTCAATACTATGTATATGGGGGGAGGGGGAGATCCTCAGATGGTGTAAACTGGTGTAGCTCCATTGAAGTCCATCCTGCTGAGGATTTGGCCCATTATATGTATTAATAAAAACTCTCAATCAAAAGGCTACTATGTGAGGTAATTAAAATCAAACAACACCAACAAAAAGTATCTGTGGCTGCTTTACAAGTTCCAGATACTTGTTGCCCTTCAGTCAGGGTTGCATTTTTTTTCTGTACAGCACCAGTTCAGGTGTGTGCACCCAGATAGAATTTGTGTACACTGAGTATAGGAGAAGCAGCATATACTGTGTAATGGATCTAATACAAACTTCTCTATCCAAATATACATATATCTACAAACAGCATAAATACTTTACCTGGGAGATTATTCACATGTGCAAAATGAAATAGATATTTTTTTTCTGTGGTTTAATATGTTGTATTTGTTTTCATATTCTGGGCAAAAAATGTGTCACTGTCATCGCAGGAGAGACTTTGTTTCCTTTTTTCACTCTCCCGTGTTTGCTGAGCGCTATGTAACCCCCTTGGTAAGCACTAGATTCATATGCATTGTAGTTATTGGGCAGCAGGGTTTCTCTGAATTTGCATTCATCTTGAAAAATTGCCTGGAGGAAAAACAAAAGGAACAAAGCAGTTGCTATAAATATTTTTAAAAGAACAAAGTGATTTTTCTTATTATTATTTGTACAGCAGAAGAACCTGTTATGGTATGCAACAGGTGGTGCCGTAGAGTCTGTGTCCAACAATAAAACTTCTTCAGCATTCAGTGTCAGATGCACGCTGATGCCACCTGTTCGATAATGGACTATGTACTTCTTGTCACCCATTAACAAGTTAATTCATACTAAATCAGGGATTTCTTAATTTTCTCTGCAAAGAATGATTTACATCATTGTCATGCTAATTTGTCGTACACATGACATGGATTTATTCCTCCTCCCTTCAAAAAAATGATTTGTCATTTATAGAGGAATAATGTTACCTGCCAGAAATCCTGCAACCCTTTTTCACATGAACGGTCCCGCTGAGTAAGAACTATGTGCTTTAATACGGGTTTTGCAGGATCAGATCCCAAATTGGTTCTAAATCTTTTTTTTTTTTAAAATCTGATTTAAAATTTACAGGATCAAACACACCACCAAAGAGCTCTCAGGCATGAGAGTGTTTGTACGTTTTGCATGCTGGGTCACTTAAATCTGAGGAATTGGCTTCCATATATTTGCATGGAGAACTTTTTATTACTTCACATACTGTAATAAGTACACGTGTAAACTGGCATATAAAGGTTCAGTTGGCAAAAGGGGCTGCATTGTTGTGTGACAGGACAAACGAAAATGATTCCATGAGATAAAATGTCCTGCATGTGTAATGCCACTAGCACTGATGCTGTAATGCTTTCAGTTCATGCTCTTCTGATCAGATATTTCTGGAACAAATCCATTCAAAGTCCCAAAGGTTTAACCAAGGATGGTACATTTTGCAATGGAAAATACACAACTATTATTGTTTTCTAAAATGTCTTTTAAAAGTTTTTTAGTGGGGGTGAATTGAAACAGTTCAAAAAGGCAGGGGGCAAGGAGGCAGGACTCCTGGAGCAGGCCTGATCCAGTAGTCCCTAAACAGGGCTCAATCCAGCACATGGTACTATTTGCATGCTTAAAAATATCCATGTGTGTATGTACATTGCTGCTTTGTGGCCTTGAGTTGTCCTATTGGGATTATTTGCATGAATAAGGATCATTCATGTCAGTAAAAGTTCCAGGATCTGGCCATCGTTTAATGTTTTATTAAAGAACCAAAAAGTTTTATAGAAGTGACAAATTTTTCCAAGGAAACAACTCAGTTGTTTGCACAAAAGAAATTTTCAGCAAACTCTATTCTTTATTTGTAGATAGACCATTCATTAGAGCTAGGTGGGGAACAGGTTTTCCTGTCCCCCCAAATTTTCCAGATATCAGAACAGTTTTCCCTCCTGGATCAGGACAAGGAGTTGAAATTTGAAAAATATTCACAAACTGAAAAAACAAAACAAAACAAAAAACCTTTTGTTTGGGTCAGCTGAAATACTTTGTTTCCAATTTGATCACTGTTTTTTACTATAATTATCTTAAATTTCAAAACAAAAAGTGGTTTCAGACTGGAAAACTGGAATCACAAGTGTCTAAACAAAACATTTTAGACAACCTTGAAACTTTTTCAAAAAAAATATGAGTTGAAAAATTTCTCAAAAGTAACCCTTTCCTGCAAAAAATTTAGGTTTCGCTGAATCAGCATTTTCCGATTAAAAAGAGTTTAACTGAAAAATCCCCAACCAGCTCTACTATTTGTGCTTCTTGCAGGACCTAGCCACTTTAAAGTGGGGATCTCTGGAGGTGCTACTTCTGTTTAGTGTTAAAACTGAAAGAAGTATTTTTCGGGACGTAAGGTAACCAAATGTCCCTATTTTATAGGGACAGTCACGATTTTGGGGGCTTTTTCTTATATAGGCACCTATTACTCCCCACCCCGTCTTGATTTTTCACACTTGCCCTCTAGTCACCCTATCGGGACGTGAAAGTTAAACTGCATTCAGCAATCACTAATCCCTTTCACAACTCTTGGGCTGTTCAACCAATTGTTTTGTATAATGATGATGAACAATGTTATTAGTGGCAATGAGTATTTTTTTCTTCTTTGGGCCTGATGCTACAAAGCGGGTTTCTGGGTGGTTTCCTGATGTCCGTATGGCCCTCAGTATTTGTAGATTCTGGGGACCAAACTTCCTGCTTATCCTGTGAGTCCACCCAGGTTTTCCCCATGTAAAAGAATTTGAAAGCAACTCCAGTAGAGGAATCTCATGGGTTTTTTCTTACCCACCAGTGGTCCCCACTCTCCGCAATGGGATTTTTGCCCAGGAAAAGGTGTGCCCCCTCTCCTACCCCTAACAGAACTCTTAACAGAACAAGGCTTACCTGGGCTAGAAAGGATTTGCAAGACATGTAGACAGAAAAGCCATTTATTGATCATTTCCCCTTTTTGACATGTTCATATTTCTGAGGTGCCCCCTGTACAATCATGCTGGAATACTTTACGGGAACAATACACTCACATCATGCCAGTTGCTGCACTGACTGTCTCGCATGACAGTGTGCCCAGAAGGCTCACTGTAATAATTGAAAGACTGTTTTCTCCACCTGTGATCTCAGTTTTTAAATGGAGGGGGAAAAATACCCAAGGCTTCTTAATCAGAGTTTCGTGCCCAATGTTTAAGACTTGAAAAATAAACTTGCACTTGTACTCACCGTTCCATATAACCTCCCTTTGTTGTTCATTGCTACAAAGAGAGCACTTTTCACCCCAAACAGGCTAACAACACCTCGCTCCACAGTTGATATTTCTAAAAGACCTAAATAAACAGAAAAAAAGTTTATTCTTATAATGCTCAGTCAAAGGACATTAACAACATAATTATTAAAACCCTTATGAGAATGTCCTTCAGAACTTAAAATCTTCCTATTATCCCTTCTATGGAATTCCAAAAATATACAGGGTATCACATTCTTTATTAAATTCTCTAGGTTTTTAGAATAACATTTATAAAATCCTATTCACTTACTATAGAATCCTGTTGGTTTCATCCCTGTTAAACTAGAAAGTCCTGTAGAATTTGGGAATAATTCCTAATTAGTAAATCATAGCCATTGACTGTTCAATACTGTCATTCTTGCCACAAGAAATGTGGGGTTTGTGTCATGAAACTCACCATAACCTTTTAGCTGCAGATGGTTTTATAAATTGCACTTTACAAGAAATTCAAATAAATAGTTAAAAGTACATTTCTTTTAATCTTGCAGATTAAAAACAATGGCAATGCTAATAAATGTGGATTAGTTGTGCCCTTTCAAATCCTTCACGTCGTTAAGCTGCTAGCAAACTGCTATTCAAAAGTCACGCTAATATGCTGAGTGAATTGAAAATCTCAAGATTCAAATATCGAACAAAAATGCATGAGTGAAAAAATGCATCAGAAAAAAAGTTTGCAAACTGGTTAGTCTTTTCTACTCTGTAAAGTAAAGCAGAGTAAAAATAAGTTGGTATCTAATTTTGTCCAAGCATTCATGACATGTTTCAGCCTGGAGGTTTCTAGTGCTGATTGATCCTGGAGACTTTTAAAAGGCAACAGATGTAGTTTAGACTAATAATATCAAGCAGTAACATTGGTGTCCTACGCAGGGTAATTACTAGAGATCACTGCAATTAAGTGACATCTATTCTATTTCATTTCTGGATGCAACTCACTGTATTGGTTTTCATTATGAACACCGCTTATCCTTCCATCTGGGAGGATTTGAAGGTGAAACCCGATGCCCACATTGCAGTAAAGCCTCCGCTGCCTCTTGATTCCTAGCAAATAGTCACTCTCCCAGTTCACATCTGATTTCTCTCCTGACATCCCAGCAATGGACCTGGACAACAGAGACTCCCATCCTCTCTCCAGCAATGTGCCATTAGTTCTGCTTACAACTGGATACGATGAAACAATCCCAGCCAGAAAACCCAAGAGAACAAAAGCAGGCAACGTCCAGTGAACGCTGGCTTCACAGGACATAGTGATGAGAAGTCTTTGTGCAATGGCCATCCGGTTCACCTCTCGGGCACGTGGTCAGAATTAATAGCCCTAAAAATACCGCCCTTCTTGTTTTTCTCCCTTCCGCATGGTGGCAGAGGCTTATTTTTGGAAGGCGGATGAAGATTGCTGACATGAAACTAAAGCCTGAGAGCAGTTGGGTTGGGAACAGAGACAGGCCAGCAGAACTCTCACTGGTGGGGACCATGTTTTGTAGCTCCTGCTGTCTGGTGGGCAGCCTCAATATACTGGATTGACCTATCTTTATAGTTCAGAGGCTGTCCCACCCTGCAGCATCACTGTGACATCAACAGCTCGCTAAAGGTAAACTCGCCATGGCTGTAACACTAACCTACTCTCTTTTCCCGGGCTGGCTGAGGTTGGATGAATGCTGTCATCCAATATATGAGGCAGGAACACTGAGTTTTGTTGGATGGTCCGCAGCTGTTGCTGAATGCAAAGGGGACAAATTGGTTGGATAGTCAGATATCTTGCAGTCTTCCTTATTTAGAGAAGAAGATGCAAAAACAATCGTGGACCAGGGAGTAATAGAAACCTTGCCAGCCACTTCCTCCGCACGATATTCACTGAATTTACACTAGAATAGCTCAGGCAGATCAAGGCAATGTTTGGGGAGGATAGGTAATAAATGGCTGTGTTTATATTTCTTTAAGCACCTAACAAACCCAAGGCACCTCACCCTGAATCATCTGAGTGCAAATAGCAGACCTGAGTGTCTGTAAGGCAACTTCCATTTGTGGGGTGGACTTACTGTGACTCACAGGCACGTCACTGAACGTCTCTGAGCCTCTGTTTTCTTGTCTCTAAAATGCAGAGGATATTTCTTTACCAAGCTCCATGTGCCCCTGGGATCTTAAAGTATGATTTGGATTTTGCTCACGGTTGTTATTCTCCCTATTTTATACAGGGGTAAAAATACAGAGGCTGTGGGCCAAATCCTCAGGTGTTGCAGAGCTGCACTCAGTGCACTTGTTGTAGAGGGGGATGAGACATAGGTGGCTTGCCACCACCTTTCTGTCCCTGGCCCCTAGTTCTGGAGGCGGTCTGTGGCTGAACAGGCCCCTGCAACACGCTGGAGAACCATCAGGGCATCTCCAACTTGCACTGGCAAATAACTCCCAAAGAGTCACTATGCTGGCAGAATCACTGGAGTGCATTGTGCTCCAGCCCTAGCGCCCTCGCCCATCCTGGAAGGCTCCCTGCCCAAGGCAAGAGGCTGGGCCAGGAGCAGATCGCATAGCACTAGTTATGCCAGCTGAGGATTCCCCTTCACTAGGGGAATCCTGAGGTGCTCCCTTAAAGCAGCTTTTAGTCCAGCTTAAGCTTAAGAAGGGCTGAAGATCTTGTTCAGATGGGCTGGGTTACTTGCCTGAGTAAAAGTGTTGTGCAGGTAACTCCCCCCGCCTCTCCTCCCACACTGAGTTGAGGGATGAAACTTGCATGTACCCCAGCTGATGGGCAAGGCCTACTGCCTCTCAGCACCCCCACTGCAGCTGAGGCAGGAATAGAAGTGTGGGCCCTGAACAACTCCTATATAGGGGTGTGTGGCCACTGGATTGTGCAGATTTCCTGGCATTAGTAAATAGTCTAGAAAATTATAGCACCACAGAAAAGTATGACATTACAGCCTGACCAAACTTGTATAGAAAGGTAAACAGTGGGACTGGTCAGGAAAATGCCAAGAAGTAGCTAAAGCAGCTAAATACTTTGTCTTCTGTAGAGGGTGCCTTTGACTCTGCTTTACATCTAATCTTGCCTTGTGATGTCTCCCTTACTGGAGAAGGGGCTGTGATCTCGCGTAGTTTTCTAGACAGCAGTGAGAAGTTGAGTCATGTACGCTGAGAAATTGGACAGGAATTACACTCCTGCTGGGAGAGAAGCCACACTTAAATTCTACAGATACCAATCTGGTGGAAAATTTACCTGAATCAACCTTTACTTCCTTGAGATCTTAAGGCCAAAGACCAGTTGCCACCCTCCAACAATGGTCTTAGATGACAGTATTTCAGTACAATATTGGAAAATAAAGCATCTTTGGAACACAGTAATACAGATCCATTTTCAAGGTTGTCTAGGGAATTCAAGCAGCGGAGTGTAATACTCTGATGCAGAGTAAAGTGTTTTCAGAAGCATTTCACTGACTTAGGTTCCTAAATCCCATTTTCAAAAGTTATTTAGGAGCCCATTCCATTGAAAGTCCCTTGCTATTGTGGGGCTTGGATGGAGCAAACTCCCAGTCATTCCCACAGGCAGAAAGCAGCACAGAAGCAGAGGATGCGAAAGTGAAATTGCTTGCCCAGCGCATGTGTGAAGTCCAGATTGGTAGTAAAGACTGGGACAGAGAAGAAGAGGAGAAGTTACTGGACTGGGTGCCTGAATGATACGCCAGGGCAACCAACTGCAATTCTAGGATAGCCTGCATGCATCCCAGACAGGCAGCATTTGGCATAGGGGAGTTGGCTACAGTGGGTTGGCTTCCAGCAGCAGGTGGAGATACGGCCTCTCCCTGCTCGCTGAGGGAAGAAAGAGAAGGCACAAAGAGAACCCAGCAACCGCCGATCCCAAAGGAAGCCAGTGAGGAATAAGTGGACTCTACCACTTCAGGAGGGGACTACACACACTTCAGAAATGGTTTTGTGCTTGTCTGTGCTGACTTGAGGCAGTGTGTCAAACACAACAGCTTCCACACCAACAGCAGTGTTAGGAAACCTTTTGCTCCTTAGAGGCTGCCACAAAAGCTTGGTTCATATTTATGAAACACGGTTTACCTCTGTATTCCCATACAACTAGGTTATGGACCAAAATCCTGCTCTCGGTTACATTGGTATTGGCTTCACTGGAGTTACTGTGGATTTACATGGAGGGAAGAGAGAGCAGAATTTAGCTCTGACCTTTTATAGTTGCTGGGCAAGACTCAGCCCAGGTTTATACCAATTTAAACCCTGGCACAGGAACCTGGTGGTGGGAATTCCTCCAGGAGAGAAAGTTGCTGTGGTACAAGGCATCTGCAGCCTAGGGGCTGGGAGGCAAAGGCAGCCAATGCTGCCCGGGAAGGGGGCATAGCCAGGGCAGCTGGTGCATGCACCGACTCAGTGCTTCCTTTCCACAGTAATGGAGCTTGAATGACACCCAAAGGAGGCTAGCAGTGGAAACACACAACTCACTCACTCTCTCTCACATATACTTGGTACATCTCATCTGAGCACCTCAGAGCTCTTTGCAAAGATAGCATAGCTATTCTTTTCTTTCCTGTACAGAGACACATGGAGTTGAAGTTTTTTGTCCAGGGTAATGCAGTAGGTCAGTGGCACAACCTAAATCTCCTGACTCCGCGGCTACTGTCCTGCTCACTAAACCACACTGCCTCTCTACTACTACTTTTTGTCTCTTAGATTTGCCCATGATGAAAGGATTTGCACAGTATGAGAACAAAACATTGAATGTTCCTCAACCCCCCC
Organism: Trachemys scripta elegans; assembly: GCF_013100865.1. NCBI lineage: Eukaryota > Metazoa > Chordata > Testudines > Emydidae > Trachemys > Trachemys scripta. The sequence goes on from NC_048298.1 coordinate 130,453,822, forward strand.
CCGCCAAAAAAAATCGAGACCGCAGCCAGCACCAGTAATTGCACCCACTCTGTGTAAGCACCCATCTAGCCGATGCTACCCAGGAGACAGGAGCTACTGAGTGACATGAAATAAGCTTAACTTGGAATTGTTTTTTAATGTGTCTCCACTTTCCAATCGCAGCAGGAACAATGGTGCTACTGGGAGAATCGTTCATAGAAAAAGCATGAATCTAATGTCTTTGCCTAACAAATCTGGGCGCTCAGTGCCATAAACCAATCTCTAAAATCGGGAGCCAAGATTTTTAGATAGTCACTCCCCTATCAGTGCTTAAGGAATGTCAGTGTTGGATACCAAGAGCATCTCATACGATGGCTATCCAACACATGAGTTTTGGTTGCTCCTCTTTTTTGCAATAGGACTGTGAGGGCATCTTGCAAAACTTTTTGACAGTTACATGGGTAGCTAATTGTTTTTGGCAGGTCAGGGCATTTTTGAATAATAGGGTTTTAAAAATTATTTCCCCCTCCATTATCATCTGTCTTCATGATAAAGAGCAGGTAACTGGATTTTTGAGCCACAGCGGGCACATTTTCATGGCAATTGTGTAAGGCTCTGATCGGATACCCTTGGCCATTACCAAGAGATCTGCGATTCATTTACCTTCCTCTTTCCTTTTAAAGGAACATGACAGGGACCCAAGACAGTTGGTGGGAAATCAGATCTTCAGTGTAGAAGATGGCAAGATTTTGAAAATTCAGTGGTGATTGGACATTCCCGTCACATCTGAAGAAGAAAGCCAGTCCCCCACAGTTATGCCAGCACCTGTCAGGCTAGTGTGCCATACATTTGTCACAGTCAAATTGGTGTTATGCACCATTAGTACATTATTTTGTAATGGACTGCTCTCGTATGCAAGTACATGTAAATTTGGCTCTTTGCCTCATGTCTCTCAATTACTTGTTTGAATTGTTTCCTAACAACTTATCCTGTAGGTCCGTGTCTTTTGTTCATATCATTTAGTAAAGGATTGTGAATCCCAGAGAGATTGTCCGTTTTGCTACTAACTGGGATTTACCAAGTATTTGTAAAGTATCACTACCTGGTGCTGTTTTGTCTGTCTCATTCTTTGCCGAAAGAACAGTACCGAAGGCCAGAAGCTCAGAGAGAGACTATGGGGGTTCCATAAAGATGATCCCCTCATTTTAGTCTTCCCCTTTCCTACTTCTCCAACCCTTCTGCTATGCTGGTGAAATGCCTTTGTGTATTTAATAGGGGCTAAAGGGGAAGGGAATGTAGCGGGATGCCAGGCTGTGGATATTCTATCCCAGATACCTTAGTCACACTTATTGGTGAGTGGGAGTGAAACTCCTTATATCTCTGGTATTTAGGGAGCGGGAGTTGATCTTTAAGGAGAATGTTAGAGTGCAGTCTTGTTCTATTTGAACCCAAGTTTCGGGGGTTTTCAGCATAGCATTAGACTGCTACTTTCAACTGAGCCACCCAGTATTAATCTTGGATATGAAGAAAAGCAAACCCACCTCACACTTTGGGTTTAACTAATATGGCTGGGAATTTCAAAGGTACCTAAGGCTGTTCAACTCTCATTCATATTCAATAGGAGCTGGAAGCCAAATTCCCTTAGGCATCTTTGAAAACTCCAGCCTATCATGCCATTTGCCCACACAGATGGGGATGTATCATTCTATGTGAAATTGAGTAGTCTTTGAGTCACAGTGGGGTTTTGTTCTTCAGTCTTCAACACGCTTTGCCTCTCCAAATTAAAAGAGAGAAGGAGATAGCTTTGGAAGTGCAAAAGTAAATGGGCTATATGTAAAGATTCAGATAAAGCAGATGCTAGTCAGTTACTTGGAAAATTCTGATGGTGGGTCAACAGTGTCAAAAGGAGCAGTGCCTGGCTTGGACGCTCTCTAATCTGTCCAGTAACGACATCCGTGAATATGTAAATTTTTTCAGAAAAAAGGATTCTAAGGATGCACCAGATCCACTTTCTGCAAGGGTGAACCGTACATTGCAAGACTAAGCCTTATTCCTCTTCTGTATGGTTGGATAGGCATGTGTTTTACCCTCTTATGCTGTGCTAGAGTGGAGAAATTGCCAGTTGCCAAAAGCCCTAAATTTGTACGTTTGCTTTTGTTTTGTGCTGCAGTGTTGGTTAGTAGCAAATTTAAAAGTGCAGGACGATTGCAGACTAGCTCAAGTGATCTACAGAAAGATTTCTTAAACATTGGGCTTCTTGTTATAGCTAAATACATTGCTATGTTAAAAACCCCAAATGAATTTTACCAGTGTAAGGGGACCTATGGAGCGAAGATTTAACACCTTACATAAAATCTGTCACAGTCTCAAGGGCATGTATCCGGAGAACTAGAACAGAATTAGGAATGTAATGAGGAAGAGGAAAAATAAGACTCCCCCAACCTTTCCCATTTCCAATGGCTTCTAACAAATATGAAAAAGTCTTTGTTCCAGTTAGGTTCCACCTGCTGGCCAAAAGTGTCAGCTTCCCAATTTCTTTTCCTTACAGCAACCATGAAACGTCCTTGTCCTTCTGATACGACTCAGCAGTGCACAGCTCAGACTCATCCAGGTGCTTACACTGTCAATGGCAGTGTCTGGATAACATCATGGCTTTGCCTTGGGTGCCTTTTTTTATTCTCCCCCCGCGCACACACACAGTTTACACAGTGTGTTTATGTGTGAAAACAGTAACTCAACCCACCCCCTTAAAGAAAGCCTGAATAAACAGAGAGTCTGTTAAACATGTCCTAACGTTCAATATACATGGGGGAAGCAAATTCCAGACTGAAGGGACCACCAGGGAACATGCCCTGCTCCTCACCCCTAAGGATACAAATCTAGGGAGTGTCAGTTTGAGCCGTCCAGCTGATCCAAAATGTCAGATTAGCCCAAAGGTGGCGGCTGCCTTTTTTCTTTTACTTCATTCTTTGTGTAAATCTCCTTATAATACTTACTGATCGAATGGAATTTGAGCACGGTTAAGTGATTTACTGAATCTGGAACTACATGAGTAAGTGATGACTTTTGAATCCCTTCTCAACAAATATATAAATTATAATATAGTCTCATTACCAGACAACTAGTAAACTCCAGGATATGATCTCAGACAGTTGTCTGTAAAAATGGCCAAAGACCATTTTCTTCCACCACCAGAATTACATCCAGTTAAACAGAAAAGGCATCAGCTGAGTGACAACATGGAGCTGCTTCAAAAGAGATCTATGTTTTTGTCAGCTCTGTGGGCTAAAACAAATAGCATGAGCTTTCAGAGGTGACAGTAGCCATTCAGCTGTTATACTGGTTTCTCCTCTTCCTTTCATGAGCAAGAGAACAGGGATAGTATATGATTCCTGGGCACCAGGACAAGACATGTAACGAGCAGGATAGAGGCTATCCTGGGGAATGCTAGGGGAATTCAGGGTTATAGACCTCCCCTGGGAACCAGGGACATACATTTGAGAGATTGGATAGAACCCCAATGTTGATTTCAGTGACCTGAGGAAATAAGTACAGCTCAGACTGCTGCACGTGGCCCTCCCTAGGGTGTTTTAAGTGCTAAGCATGAGTGAAGGAAGAGGAAGACTAATGCTAGAGATCAGCTCCTGGATAGGGCTGAGAGCACAGAGAAAAGAGGTTTGGATTGGCACAGCATGGGGACGCATTCTGTGGTGAGAAGGCAACAGTTTGGATCAGATGGAACAAGTAGGTTATCATTCTCTTGGGTTCAAAGGAGGCAGTTTGTTAATTGAAAGTTTCAAATTCACCAGCTCGCACTGCTCTATATAGTCTATCAGACTATAATAGGGTTCAAAAAAGAACTAGATAAATTCATGAAGGATAGGTCCATCAATGGCTATTAGCCAGGATGGGCAGGGATGGTGTCCCTAGCCTCTGTTTGCCAGAAGCTGGGAATGAGCGACAGGGGATGGATCACTTGAACCTGTTCTGTTCATTCCCTCTGGGGCACCGGGCATTGGCCACTGTCGGTAGACAGGATACTGGGCTAGATGGACCTTTGGTCTGACACACACTTCCCAGAATGATAAGATAGAAGGTGGAGAGGTAGTGTAGCTGATGTCTAGAGAGTATAACTGAGACCAGCAGCAGCGATTCACATATGACATATCAGTATTGACAGGTAGTTAAGTACCATGCATAAGAAGGGGGAAAGAGGTACTGGGGCACAATGTCACAAAATATTTGTAGCCACTGAGCTACAATCTGATACTGAAGACTGTAAAGTTAAACACTTTGGGTTAGGATACAATAACAAAGGAGGAACAGTAATAAGTATTTGGTACAGATCTTCCTACCCCGAGCACTGAAGAAGAGTCAGAATGAAAATATCCATGACTTATTATCAAGTTGCTAGAAATTGCAGGATTATTTCTCCTGGGGATCTTTCCTGATATCTGTGGGTAACAAAGGTAATAAATCATGGAGGATAAATCAGTTCTTTGTTTAATCAGCGGACAACTTTGACACAGAAAGTAAAGACTCTACCCAGAGGAGAAATTACGTTTGCATCTACATCTTATCAAAAGCTATCAGCAAATTAACTGAGACCTCAAAAGACAAATAGGTAAGGTGGGTGCACGTACCCACAGGCTATTCAATTCAGTATTCTAAAGAATGGGTCCCTAGAATGCAGCAGCCGTGGGCTATTGCATTTTGAGAAAGCAGATCTGTGGGAATTAAGAAACAATGATCCTGTTGTAATAAGAGGAAGTATTAAACTCCATGAACCTGGAAGGAGCTGGGAATGGGAGATTCCACTGATAAAGAAAACTGCAAACCAGAAGTGGCTAGTGCAGTTTCACAAGGGATTGGCTCAAAGATCAGAGAATAAGAAAAACTCTGTAGGGGAAATGGAGAAATAGGGCAGGAATAAAGCAAAAATGTACAGTCATTTAAGGTTTACAGGAGAAAGGTAAGGGCAGGTCAAAAGCAGAATGAGCTAACAATAGCCAAAGGGGATAGGGGGAGAAGGATTTTTTTCAAATGTGATAGGGAGAGAACAATTGATTCGGGACATAAGGCAGGAACTAAATAGGTCTACAAAATGATGCAGAGGAAAGATCAGAGCAGGTAGAAGGTAAAACAAACTCTCACAAATCATAAGGGTTATAGGTGACTTAAAAAATAAAGGTTGTAGATCAAAGATATGTTCAAGGTAGTACAATAGCTAAGGCCCCAGTTCAGCAAGGTGCTTAAGCATGTGATGAGTTCCCCTGAACCAGGGCCGGCTTTAGGCACCAGCAAACCAAGCACATGCTTGGGGCAGCACATTTTCAGGGGGGGCATTCCGGCCATCTTTTTTTTTGTGTGCTTTGGGTGGCAAAAGTCTAGAGACAGCCCTGGCGGCAGCAGCGCATCGCGCCCTGAGGCTGCTGCTGTTCGTGCCGCGGGGGAGCAGCGCCCGCACCTTTGGGCTGGGCCGGGCAGGCTCCGAAGGGTGGACACTCGGGCTGAGGGCCGCCCCGCGGGGCACACGGAGCTGCCTGCAGGTGCCGCAGGGCGGCCGCCCCCCAGTGCCGCAGCCAGGGCTGGGCAAAGTGGCCTGAGCCGCCCAGGAACTGTGGCAAAGTGGCCAGAAGCAGCAGCAGCAGCAGGGCCATAGAGGGTGGGGCGCTGCCCTGTGGGGCCTGCGTCCTGCTCTCCGGGGCTCCGCTCCCTCTGGGGCTACCCTGTTCCTGGCCGGTCCTGGAGGTGGGAGCCCTGGCTGGAGGGACCCTGGGCTGAGGCGCGGCCCAGAAGCCCCACTGCTTACCCCGACCCTGCCAGCGTCGGACCAGCCCGAGGCGAGGGGGGAGCAGGCAGAGTTAGCACTGGTGTGGGGGGAGCCCAGGGCTGGGATGGCAGGGGGTGTGGGTGGGGGAGGGCACGGGTGGAGGGAAATGAGAGCCCAGGGCTGGGGTTGGGGGCAGCCAAAAAATGTTTTGCTTGGGGCGGCAAAAAACCTAGAGCCAGCCCTGCCCTGAACTCAACTAATGCTTTGTAATCCTTTTTTTTTTTTTTTGGCTCATGGGAGTAATCATGTGTCACAGTTCAGGGCAACTGTATCTGTATTCCCCTGCAGAGTCCAGCAAGGGCCCCCACACTTAGGCTTCCAGCTCCCCTGGCTATGACCTCTCTTAGCTGGAGACCTGTGTTTCCCTGCCTCTTGACCAGGGCATTTCCAGGCTACACAACTCCCTGATTATACTGTGAATTCACCAGCACAGTCTGCTTGCCTTTCTCCTTAGAGACGGCTAATGGTGCAGTTGCCACTGTTGTAAATCAAAAACACTTTCTGTGCAAGCGTATTTATTCTTGAGGTTTAAGCATTACAGAGAAAGCATTAAAACCAATTAAAAAAATCTACACGCCTACTAATAAGCTTACCAGAGATCCCCCCCCAACTGTCTCCAGCATGGGCTCTAGCCCAAACAGTTGCAAGTTCATAACAGCCTCGGTTCTGAACTAACGCAGTCAGGAAAAGTTTAGTCCCTCCTTTATACAGTTTAGGGGTCTTTGATCTGGAGTTTCCAGGAGGAGGTAATCAGCAGACAATGGGTTTTTTCCATAAGGCATAACTTCAAAAGGCCTCCTAGGAAACATACTTCACATGTATTGTCCCAAACAGTTCTTTGAAATTCCTAACATTTCCCCCCAGGTTTACATTAGTGAGCCTCCTAGAAAAGTTACATACAATCTTACAATAACCCACAAACAATTCCATTTTAATACAGTGGACCCCAAAGGCATTAAACTAATTCAACAAGTATGCAGGTGAAACCAGACGATCACTATGTTCTTGACTGAATTCACATGGAAAAATGATAAAAGACAAAAAAAACCTTGTCACCACTGGGCAAACACTTTTCACAAAAATATCACTCAATATCTGATCTCTGATTCCTCGTGCCTTTAGGAAGCCTGCACAACACTTTCAAAAGACGAGCCTCAGAACTTAAATTCTTAACTCTGCTGGATGCTAAAAACCATGGATTTAATGGCTCATGACAATTTGCAACTCACCCTACTGCCTGCTAACCCTTAATTGTCCACTTCAAGTTAAGTGGTCTCCTGCAGTGTGTGTGAAACCCTCATGCTTAGCAATCTGTTCCACCTTATAATTAGTTCAGACATTCTGGATACTTTCTCCAGACCTGAGGAAGAGCTCTCTGAAGCTCAAAAGCTTCTCTATTCCACCAACAGAAGTTAGTTCAATATTCACCCATCTTGTGTTTCTCTCATCCTGGTTCCAACATAGTTACAACAACATTACAAACAGTATATATGTGAACAGCCAGAACTAGATGATAGACATTCATGAGTCCTAAGACAACTAGCAGAAATTTCTCAGCCACTAGCAAACTCTTTTTGAAAGCCAGGGTGAATTGGAAGAATACCAAAGAAATATTGGAGGATACTGGAGCAGAAGTTATATGACAACAGCCTTTGAAACTGGAAAGAAGAGCCTGCTACTCTGACTAATGGAGATAAAAGATGGCCTTCTGGGTATACCACAGGAGGACTGAATTCTTCCTTCCTGGCTCTGCCACAGACTACCTGTGAGAACTTGGGCAAGTTAATAAAGCTCTATGCCTCCGTTTCCCCATATGTGTGGGAATAATTATAATTCCCTATCTCTTAGGGTGTTTGGGGGATAAATGTGTTAATGTTTGTGAGTGATGGGGTGGGTCCTTAGGGAAAAACTGATAAACAAATAGTATGGGGAAGTCTGTAAGTACTTAACCGGGAACAGCTTAGTGAGAAATAAGAAGATAAATCTTGCAGCACCTTCTGATGCACTTTATCTTAAGTTAGTGGGGCTGTGTGTGGGAGCAGGGTTCTGCCTATGCTTAACAAGTTGCAGGATTGGGACCTTAGGGAATGAAGGAAATGTACCAGGTATGTCCTTTCTCTTCTTCAGTCAAACTTTTGACAAGGTGCTGCATGAGAACTTACTAGAGAAATGAGAATGGATGTGTTTATCTAAATGCCTGTGGACGTATGGAAGAGGGACTGAGATGCTAGTTTAAAAAAAAAAAAAAAAAAGTTCATTCCTGCAAGGTGCTGAGCACATGGTCTCTAATTAGCTTTGGCCCTGATTCAGCAAAGCACATAAGCATTGACTTTAATGGGATTTAACCATGAGCTTAAAGTTAAGTCTGCTCTCCAATGTTTTGCTAAATTGGAGCCTTTAATGGGAACTAAGGGAATTTGGCACGTCACCAGATAATGCTCCAAAACAGCAGTGTTTTACATTTGCAATTTCTTTAGCATCACACTGTGCATCACAAACTCTACACATATCTGTCCAAAATATTAGGGTTACTGAGCCTTTGCTCAAGTGAAAACTCAAGTGTCAGGAAATGCTAAAGTTAAAGGTTTCAGAAGGGTAGTCGTGTTAGTCAGTATCAGTAAAAATGATGAGGAGTCCTTGTGGCACCTTAGGTCTGGACTACACTGCGGGGGATCGATCTAAGTTATGCAACTTCAGCTACGTGAATAATGTAGCTGACGTTGACGTACTTAGACCTGAGTTGACTGCTGACGCTCCTCCGTCAACTCCGCCTGCACCTCTTGCTCCAGTGGAGTACCGGAGTTGATGGGAGAGCTCTCGGCGGTTGATTTATCATGTCTAGACTTGACACGATAAATCGACCCCCGCTGGATCGATTGCTGCCCATCGATCCTGCGGGTAATGTAGACAAGCCCTTAGAGACAAACAAATTTATTTGGGCATAAGCTTTCATGGGCTATTACCCACTTCATCAGATGCATGGAGTGGAAAATACAGTAGCAGGTATAAATATACAGCACATGAAAAGACGGGAGTTACCTTACCAACTGGGGGGGGTCAGTGCTAACGAGGCCAATTCAATTATGGTGGATGTGTTAAAGCCACTTGTGCACCCATATGGGCCAATAAAACTACTAGACCAAGATGTTGCAGGATTGGATCTAAGGCTGCAGAAAAATAAACGTATGGTATTCGATTTGGATAGCATGTGAGTAAGTTATTAAGGCTGTATTGTAGCACAAAAGCTTGCAACTTGAAATCTGTCCGTTTGTGTGTAATTGGAGCGTTTACTGACTTTAATGATTAATTATTTGTATTATCGTAGTGCCTAGGAGCCCTACTCAGTGACCGGGAGCCCATTGTGACAGCTGCTGTACAAACACAGAATGCAAAGAGAGTCTTTGCCCCAAAGAAGTAAGTATATACAATCTACATATCCGACAAGAGATAACTGACGGGTACAGACAGGCTGGGAAGTACAAGAATGTAATGAGAGAATATTGGCCAGTGATCTCAGCCTAGCCATTGTCATGATTTTGCAGGCATCCCGGCACAGGTTTTGAGGACGGTTTTAAATGTGGATAATGATTTAATTTTTCAGAGCTCACCCCTGCAACCTTAACGTTCTGTTATTTTTCACTCTTCTCACGTCAGGAAACTGGAATCAGCAAGTAAAATGTAGTGTCTTGCCAGCGCGCCCCTATTGCACACATCTGTGTGAAGTGCAAAAGCTGCTCGGTAATGGCGGGATCCAGCCCCAGGATAACTGGCTAGAAGCATATAGGAAGAGGTGAGGAATTGTTTATACAAAGGAGTCAGAGGATGAAATTGTGTAAAGACTGAATGTCAAACAAGACAACTAGTTGTGGAGATTACTCCAGCTTTGAAGCTTTGCCACTGGGTTTATTGAAAATTAGACGAGGCAACACTGAATTGGCCATATAAAACAGAGACCAATATCACAGTGGTGGGAGGATATAACATAACAATTTAATATGTCCATTCCATCCCAAATATCCACTATTTATAGCATCACATTATTGCCACTATGCAAATGATTATTAATTGTGATTCTGTGATATTTGGTTATCCCACCTGGTATAAATAGCAAGGAAACTAACACATTAAACTAATGCCGAGCAATGCATTCACATGGAACAAAAGCTAAACAGAAAGACGCAAAGAACTGTTGATTTTAACCTATTGCTATAAACTTATTGACCTGAACCGATGCATGATTTTGTGTCACTACCATTGTACAGATGTATTATACAATTAAGCTCTCTGCTAATTACTCCAAAAGCAAGGAGAGGTGACCGAACCGAGAGCAGCTAATCTTGTCAACTGAATCAACTTCAATGGATAGAGGGTAAAACTTTCAAAAGCCCCTAAGTGATTTAGGAGCCCATGTCCCATTTTCAGAATGGGTGCCTACATTTAATTGAAAGTCAATAATAGTTAGACTATAAAGTTCCTAAGTCACTTCAGAAAATGACATAGGTTCCTAAGTCACCAAGGTGCTTTTGAAAATTTTACCCTGGAAAATCAGAATAATTGTTACTTAGTTCAAATAAAGAGCCAGATGAGTAAGTCTAGGTGGTGCATGACTGCCTCCCTGCTCCTGCTTGCAATGAAATTACTATTTCAGATGCTTATATTGACATGACAGCAACAAATCTAAAAGGAAAAGAAACACATTGTGCTAACGGCTACAGCCACTTTGCAATTTCCTCCCCAGCAGCCACAGCATAAGACATTTGTTGTGATGGCTTTTAGCATATGCAAGATCAAGATCAGATTCCTAAAATATTCTGAAAACTAGTAATAGCCTCAACACTGACTGTGGTTAAATATAAAACTTAAGTAATTCATTCTATTAAAAAGTCAGCGTCTTATTTTTATCAAGTGATGTTATGAGGGCATGTTCTAAATCAGCTGAAAGCTCTTGAAGCCAGAGGAACTCCTCTTCTGTAATTTTGAACGGCCTAATTGAGTTAACAACTGGTGCAGCTTTTTTTTCTTATTTTCTTAGCACAGAATTCTCCTTCTGACACTGGACGCTTCTGACCATGTCTAGGAGATTACGCGTGTAAAGAAGTGACAGAAAATAATATTTCTAAGGGCTGCATAATATTACATTCCTTTCCTTGTGCAATCAATATCCAAATTCAGTCAGGGCTACATTATGGCAGACCTGTAGGATTGTGCAAGGGAAGAGTGCAAAGATGCTCTTTGCACCCTGAACACAGGGCAGCCTCCGTCTGAGTAGGGAGTGCAAGGTATGCTGCAAAATGATGACAGAGCTCCTGCCCTGATGTGCGTTCTGCTGTAACTCCTAGAGACATTCTGGCTGAGCGCTGCTGCTACCCTCTCTTTGATCTTTCCAGAGAACCCTCAGTGTGATCTAAGGGATGGGGCATGGCACAGGAGCCCTCGGTGTTCTATTCCTGGCTCTGCTGCTAACTAGCTATGTGACCTTAACCTCTCTGGGTCTCAGTTTCCCTATCTCTAAAAGAAGGTCAGTGATACTCCCCTATCTTGCATTGTAGAGCACTTTGCGATCTAGGGGTGGAATTTGCTGTATAAGGGCTAAGAAATATTATCACCTCTCTATTTTATGCATTTATAAGTTACCTACCATCTTGGTATCTGTCATCCCTATTCTTTGGGTGTGGTTTACTTACTGTGGTGTCCATTGCACACTCCTCCATATGGATAGGCCCAGTTCATGGCTGCTGCACTAATGACGAAATGCAGTTATTCCAAGTATCTTCTAGACAGAATGTATATTCCATGTGGGATTAAAGAATAGTTTGTCTGATGCACGTAAGACGGGGGGTGGTATGGAGCGGGGTCAAGGTAAGCATGCAGCAGAGCACTGAAACTCCATTTTCGATCAGCTACGTAGTGACCATATGTTCACAGCCGGAATGTGCACTGAACTTTCTTCAGTAGGGTCTCAATACTGACCTTTCGCTGCATTCCCCTACAGCAGTAAAATGGTTACACGTAAGTAAACTGACATATACCATATGCAACCCCAGCTGTCCTTCCCAGTCTGCCATTTTCCTTTCTTTGCAAAATGCAATGGAAGGGAAACATGCTGCAATTAATAACTTTTCATAAGCATTAATAAAAATAAAGGCATGACAAATGATCATGCTTCTGGCAGAATAAGTCCATACTGATGACCAGCTGGACATAGAAATGCATGTTGATGGATCCTGAAAGCAATTTCTGACCATCTGTTGCTATTTTCTGTACTGTGCTTCTCTTTGTGCTGTGACATACCAATATTTAACTCTCTCCTAGGGGGTTCTTGTGGGGTTTGTGAATTACTTCATCCCTAGTTTTCATAGTTTGCTTTGCACTTTTTATATTGTCTTTGCTCTTGCTTTGTTTTTATTTTTCTGTGTGGTTGGCTAGTCTGGTTTGCACTATCAAAATACGAGGGTTATGCAATATGCAATTATTCTCTTTCAATCCTGCCAGCCCTTATTTCCGGGCACAGTGTTTACTATAGAGAGTAGTTCCACTGCAGGTCAACTCATGGGACTACTCGTGAAAGCAAGCACTCCAACTGGTGGTAAGCACTATATGTGGTAATCATAGCAGAGCTGTGGCCTTATATTATTACATTACACAGTGGTGGCCAAGATTTTCAAATGACTAGTGATTTTGGGGGTCCCGCTTCAGACCCATTAAAAGTGGGCCTGATTTTCAGAAAGTGCTTAGTGTCCATTATCTGAAAACCAAGCTGTTCAAGGCGCCTCAAGCTGGGAATTCAATAATCACCAGTCCCTTTTGGAAACCTTGGCCCCAGGGCATAGAGTTCTCATGTAGATATGCAAAAGGAGATTTCTGGAGCCACAAAGGGAGACGGACACCCAGTCCCCATTCATTTCAATGGGAATTAGGCAGCCCAAACTCTTAGGCTGCTTTGAAAATCTGACCCGGAGCACATTGGTGTTAACGTTCTATATTGTGCTGCAAATATTTTTTTCCTCTTTAAAAATGCAACAAATATGTAATGGCTGTGCAGGAGCGCCGCCAGCTCTTTTGCCGCCCTAGGCGGCGGAAGGTCCCGCCCCTGACAGAGGTGGCAGAAGGTCCCACTCCTGAAATGCCGACGACGACCGGGGCGGCCAAAGATCTGGCCGCCGCGGTCGCCGCCCCCCAAATGTTAGTGTCCTACGTGACCGCCTAATGGGTTGCGCCGGCCTTGTTGCTGTGCATTCATGCATCTGCTGTACTTCCAGCTGACCTCTGTCAAAACACTGCTGTCTTTTGGATGACCTGCAAAACCAAGGTCCTGAGCACAAGTAGTTCTAAACTATCCCATGGTATTTTGCATAAGAATTAGAAGGATTAGCCCCATTATTTTGGCCAAATTAAAACTACCAATTGCATTCTATCTCATTAAATTCCCTTACCAACTTCTATTGCTTGTGATATTATGCGCTGATGGTATGTCTTCACTGCAGAATGAACTCAACTGATTGGCACATGGGTTAGCCTCGCTCAGGTGTGAGCAGCCATGGTGAAAACCCATACCCGAGTTACTGTGCCCTCACTGGTGCTGCATGCAGCTGTGTGTCTCACTAAGATTTCTAGGGGCACATCCCCGGGATTTTTTGTGCTGCACTAAGATGAACTGTCTTTTATGCTTCTTTCCTGGTGAATTGTGGGAGAACTTTGCTGTTCACCTGGGCACACAGGGAATTGTGGGAAGACACGGGAGGACCATAAGCATCACTCAAGTGATTTAACCTGTATCCTCACTGTGAAATGGGTTGGTTACCAGCCCAAGTGATAGCCTTACTCAGGCTTTACCCGATAGCCCCAGCAAGGCCAGCTAGCTCTGACTGAAGCACCAGCAAACCCAGGTGAGATGGTTTTATGTGTGGTCAGGGGCTGGGTTAAAGGCAACTCCCACGTAAGAGCATGGGTCAACTCTGCAATGATTGTTTGCAGGCCTGATTCAGGAAGGTGCTTAAGAATGTGCCTAGCTTTAATCTTAGGACTACTCATGTGCTTACAGTTAGGTATATGCTGAAGTACTTTCCTAAAGTGGGGCCCTAAACAGTTTTGTGGTGTTGCTGTAAACAATCAACTCTCTTGTTCCACCCCAGAGCTGGATGCATTTCAGTGCTGGCTGAAGTGATTTCTGTATACAATTGGTCAGATTTATTAGTGGTAAGACAGGAGTATAAGTTATCGCTCATCATGATAAGGTGTCTGATCCCTTTTGAGACCCTCAGATGAAAGGTGGCATAGGAATGCAAAGTATGATTTTATTTTTTGTAAAATAGGGAGAGGACAGATCAGAGAATGTTTTTGCTGGTTTAAACAAAAACAATCACGTACTACTTTTACCAACTCTCTTTTCAGAATAGAACCAGGCTTCAAATCTGGGATGATTGTTCTACATATTCCAGTATATTTTTAAATTGAATTTTAGTTTTAAATCCCGTTGCAGCTGTCAAAAACTTGTTGACAGCTCCCTTGTTCAAATAAATGTTATTTTATATACTATTTATATAGAACTTTGATAATTTTATGTTAGGTATACACTTTCTATTTAACATCCTACCCAGTGTGTGAAATCTATCAGGTCTTCTGTTGATGTAAATCAAATAGTTTAATCGAATTAAATGGAGCTACATCAATTTACAGAGGCTGAGGATCTGGTCTACTCTGGATATTCCTCCCACATTGACAGAATTACCTTATCTTAAAATCAAAGGTAACTTGTTTTCTAAAAAACAGCTGTTTTGCCATCTCTCACAATATTATTACCAGACTTGCAATATTTGGTGTCTTTCTTAAAGCTTTGGCTCATAGAGACATGCCATTACTACATACTCTCTCCTGTCATGTCAAAAAGAAAGTAAATTTCTAGCCCTCAGGCTTGTGGAGAAAAGCTTGAAATCATGAATTTTAAAGTCTGAAAAAACAGAAGGCAAATAAAAAGAACCCAAATTTATTATTTTTAAAATCTCGTGCTTTTAAAGTCAATCTCATGATTTTTGGAGTCTGACTCATGATTTTTGAACACTTGGAGTTGAACAATTCTGAGACCGAATTGTTATCATATTGGGAACAATTTAAAGAGCCACATTCAGGTCACATTTGCCTAAAAAATTAGGTTTTGTGCAACAAACTTCCATAATTAAAAAAAATCCAAATGGAACAGTATTTTTAAATAAACAAACATTCCCCCTGTAGGGTTTGCAAACCAAATGTTGATGCATGAAAATCTGAAAATGAAATGGACTAGAAACTCGCTGTTAAAAGTAAAACCTATTTTCATTGTCCAAGCTGCGGGAGGTAGGGGAATGAAAAAGGTAAACAAACAGCATCAGTGATGCTTAATTTTAATTGCTTTTCCCATTAATAACCTTAATGAGTTATTTAGAATATAAAGAATTTGTTTTCTTTTTTTTTTAACTGACTTCTAAACATACGGTGTCCCTTTAATTATGGACTTGAGAGAGAGATATATCTAACCTTAGGGACGATTGTTATTACTGTACCTCTAAGAATAATACTCCAACTAGGGCACTCCAGCTGCTGCACTAGACAGTATCTGATTCAGTTTAGTTTGATTATTTTTTTTAACGGCACCTTATTTATCCACTTCAGAACTTTCCCATCTTTCTATTTAGACCCAAATCCTGTAAAAACTTAAGGAACTGAGTAACTTTATCAATGTGAGTAGTCCCATAGAAAGCTACTCACATATGCCTTTGCAGGATTGGGGCTTTTGGGAATATATACTTTACCAGGGATGGGGTGTGATCGATAAGGGCTTTGGAAATCCATCTTCCCAATGCTAATATAAGCCCATGGTGTAAATAGTAATGCTGGGCACATATACATAGCACTTTTCATCCAATGATCTCGAAGCACTTTGCAAACATGACTATCGTTACCCTTATTTTGCAAATGAGGAAACAGATGTGCAGGGAGATGATTTTTCCCAAGATCACATCAAGCCAGTGACAGCATCAGGAATTAAACCCAGACCTTCTGACTCCCTAGGCACTGAACCATGCGGCTAAATGCATTGTGTTCAGGAGGGAGTTGCAGAGATTTGATAATCCCTACATATTTTAAACACACTTATTTTCTTATTTAAACTTCACATGTTCCCAAGATAAACAGCATGAGTGAAATCCTGGCTCTACCGAAGTCAATGGCAAAGCTCCCCTTGACTTCAATAGGGCCAGAATTACACCCTACATCTGTATAAAACACACAGCTCTGAACTTGGCTTAGCTGTGTAATTGAGGGCAGGAGTCTGACTGTGAAGTGAAGTCATCCCGCTTGCTGGCATCCAGCAGAAATGCATTGTGTGAGAGGTTTTGTGCCTGGGTTTTGCAGGCTCTCCACTCTAGGAGGAAACAGACAGCAGGCTGCCCAGTGATGCTCTTTATAGGACAAACTGGGGGGAATGTTAAAATATGCAGACTGCCTAGAAACAGTCTGAAAAGGTCCCACGCTGGCGACAGTGCTCATTCATTTCATGTTAAGTAAAAGTTACTCCAAAAAATTGCTCTTGATACTTGGTTAAATCATTCTCTTGAACAGAATGTTTCATTCCGATTTGCATCACTCAGTAAAACAGCTGATGAGTTTCTTTTCTTCCTCACATGTATCTAGTTTGGAGAAAACAAATCTGTTAGGAGTTACATTTAGCTAGATTTTATACTAGTGTATCTGACAGAGAAGTGAAGGTAGTTTTAGAGTCCTGTAGCTCAAGTAGTGGCAGATTCAAGAAAATTCTAGGTTCAAACCATGATGCTGATGCATGATGGGCCGGGGAACCGGGGGGGGGGGGGGGGGGAGATTGTTACAGTTGCACAGAATAGAATTTATTTAATGTTCTGTTTAGTGGCCTCGCTATTGGGCTCTTCCTTAGTGTCGGAGACATCATGGTCAAATCCCAGATCAACCCTGGCTCTGGGAGTGAAAATTATGAGACCTTTAATTTTGATCTTTTTGGTCTTAAAATCTGTGAAAAACACAGTTCTTACTGAAAACACCAGCTTTCTTGTATGCACTGTTGTATTTATTTATTTGGCAGTAGTACCCAAGTGTGCTATAATAATGACAATCATCATTCATTATTGTGGTAGAACCTCGAAGCCACAATTAGGGACTGGGGGCTGAGTTGTGAAACATGCTGCACAATCTATAACCAAAAGACATATCTCCCCCTGAAGAATTTACAATCTCCAAAGGGTGGGGGGGGGGAGGCTGACAAAGGTTGGGAGACAGCACACGGGCTAAGTCTGATGATTGGAACACATCTTGTCAGTGCTGAGTTTTTTTTATTGTATGATAAATATAGGTTATTTCCAACTGCCTTTTACCTAGCTGTATTAAGTTCCTTTTATATACTTTTTTTTTTTTTTTTAAATGCTCTATTTACTGTATATCTGCAGTAGACACACAAATGTGGATTAAAAGCTCACTGCCCATCAAAATACAGCTGGAAGCATCATACCCACATTGATGAAGGCTGAGAGTGAAGAATGGCCAGACCGGGTATTTAAATGGGAGCCCTTCAAGAAAGATGTAGGTGCCTCAGGAAATAGTCTTGGTTCAGTAGGTGGCACTTTCCCCTCCAAGGCCATATGTATGCTGGCAAAATGGGACGTACTATCCATCACCAGTGGTAGCAACACTAGCAGCTCAAGTACTGGCAGGGCTGATCTAAGAGATCCTGACCACATGTGAGTATTTTCCGTGGTACTCTTTGCAACTGTGTCGGTGTTGTGGGGAAATTCTAGGCAGGGTCACTGCTGATTTGAAATCCTCTCCTAATGTGAACTGGGTACAGTATTCTTCTCCTGGGGCCTGATCCAAAGCCCACTGCAGTCAGTGGGAGTTTTTCATTTCCATTAACTTCACTGGACACTGGGTCTGGCCCTTGGCAGCCTAAGCTGGTGGAATGAGTCGCTGAGTGCTCTGACTGCATCTAATGATCACATTCCAAATGTTCTAGAGAGGTGAGGAAATTAAAGGGGCGAGTGGGTTGTGGGAGGTGGTGAGTATATGTCCGACTGCAGTGAAATCAGTGAGGGTGTCACGGCATGCTTCTACGGACGCAGAGGATAGAGCTGAAAGTGACACTATAAGCCCATCCAGCCCATCACCCGGGGCAGGACTATTCCCTACAATGCATTTTTTCCTGTGCTTTGTCCAGTCCTCTTTTAAATGTCCCAGGCAAAAGGATTACCACCTCCTGGGGAGGCTATTCTACAGCCTAATACTTCTCCCACTCCGAAAGGTCGGTTTGATATACAGCCTATTTTCCCTCTTCCTTAATGTCATCCACCAGCAACTATAATGCCATATGTAAATTGCACAACTGAAGACTTTAAAACTAAATATCCCTAAAACCTATTGCATGCCTTATATGTGGGGGCTGATCCTGCAATACAACCCATTGAAGTCAATGGGGTTCTGTACAGATCCAATTGCAGACTCAAGGCCTAGGTAGATATTGTGATTTTGTTATTACTAAATGAATGTTTGCAAACAGCAGAACATTTTGTTCTCATTACATGCTCTCAATGTGCAGTATCTGACCACCTAAATCTCAACCATTTTAAAGTTGTCTTAGCACACATGAAAAAATGTGTAAAAGAATCTTCCCCGTCAGACTCAAAACCACATTTTGTTTAGTTACCAAAGAGAATTTAACTTTGGACTGAGACCTGACCACGGTGGGATGACAAGAAGGAAATAGTTTCCTGCCTATTGTTTTTCCTTTCAATATTTTAGTTGCTATTAATTTGGAAATGTAAGCTCTGGTACAGCGACTGTCATTTACTATGTGTTTACACAGTCCACCACCTCTAGGTGCTACCACTTGATAAATGTTAAGTAGTAATAATAATCAACATAATGATTGGCGAATTGGAAAATTAATCATTCCTTTCTTTTTTACACTGCCCCTTAATATGAGGAAAAAGAATTGCTTGATGAAATGAATGGTAGATAAATGCAGGACAAATACTAAAAGTCAATGCTTCTTTAAGCAGCATTTGTCAACCTGAGGAATTCGATGCTTCAGGAGGTATAAGAGTCAAATACTGTGACAGGAGTTTTAAAAGGGCTGGAGAACTTTATGACTAGAGGAGTTAGATGCCTAGCTCCCAATAAAAGGCAATGAACATTAGGTGCCTAACTCTCCTTTGTGTCTCTGAAAATCTCTCCGCATGCCGCCATGCTTAAATAGGGGCAATCAATGTTCATGCTTCAGGGCATCAATTGGTGGCTGCAGTGATCAGGAAGGAAAGATTCCCTGGTGTACAGTAGTATGTAATTGGCCAGGTGCACTATGACAAAGTGGATAGGACACTGGAGTGGGAGACAGGAGTTCTTTGACCATTTGTGCTATGTGTCCTTGGACATGTCACTTAATCTATCCGTGCCCCCTGGGTAATAATGATAATCGCCATTCTTTGTGAGGTGCTTTGGGATCTACAGATGAAAAGTACCATTCATGTGCCAGGTAATAGGGGAAATTTTTCACTTTCCTGCAAAGTATCAGATACTGTCCACTCCTGGAGGCAGAAATAAAGGATCAGTGGTCCAATCTGCATGGCAAATACCATCTTCCAGAATATATTTAAAAAGTAAAAGTCAAAAAAGGTGTTGCCCTTGCGATAAACAAAATATCCTTCACCTTTGTGCAACATCAGTGTTTCTGTAACTTGTTTTTAAGGTTTTTAAATCCAACAAAATTGGCACATAAACAAACTTAAGAAAAAAGATATAGCAATTTCCAAAAGTATATTTTTATCTGCAGCTCAAATCACTTACAGGAAGGATTCATAAATAGAGCTTAGCAAGGTTAGTTATCAACATGACAGTGGAGTGTGCTGTTTTGCATGTAGTAACATCAGGTTTAAAGACATGTCCATAATTAAGGCACTGCTTGAAAGGAAGAACCATTTCCAAGGGCAGGGAGAATGGCCCGAAACGGATAAAAACACATCCAAGATAAAAACTGGTGGTCAGACAGTGGTTTCACCACAACTAGTCTACAGTAACTATCCACATCCTTTTGTGAGGCTGGTCAAGCTTGAGGGAAAACACGTGCCAGTGACCCACTGCAATTTTCACTTCTCAGTCTGTGGGGAGTGCCAAAAGATTCATGTCTCAAAAAAGGAGATTTAGCCTGCTTGTACTGGTAGGATTTCCGCTTCAGAAATAACCTGAATCTTCCTGGCTTGTAAGTGCAATAAGTGTGAGAAGGAAGCAAGCCCTCTTCTTTGTTGAGCGATACTATTTCTGCTTGGCTTTAAAAGTCGTCTTCGGAACAAGCTCAAAATGATCCCTATAAATGACTTGTTGTGAGTGAGTACAGAGCACTTTGGAGGATTATAATTTATGCCAGGCAGAAGCCATTCTGGTTCAATTCAAGCCACTTAAAATAAGATATTGGGAGACAACCAAACCCGCTTCAAGTCTGCTAACTTTCCAGTTCATAAAAAGAACAGGAGTACTTGTGGTACCTTAGAGACTAACAAATTTATTTGAGCATAAGCTTTCTTAAATTTATCCTTACAGGGCCTATTCCTGCAAAGGTGCCGGGTACCCTGAAGTCCCATTGAAGCTATTGAGAATCAGAAGTGTTCATGAGCTCAAGCCTATAGTTCCATTTTAGAGTGTCAGGTGAGATTCTTCTCAGTAGGGAAGAGACAACCACTCATTTAAAAGAAACAGCCTGCAGCTCTTTCTCTCTTCCTGCATGCCTTGCTCCAAACTTGAATAAATACGTTCAGTTAAGGGCCCCATGCCACCCTCCCAGGGGAGGAGCATTTCCTGCAGGAATGCAGAGAAAGTGTTTGTATGCACATGGTGCTCATCAAGGAGTGGATTTGAAAACGGCAGAGCAAGTGGGACCTGGCAGAGGAGTTACTGGTCCCAGTGCATCAGAGAAGGGTGGGGAAGCACAGAAGCAGTGCGGCCCACTGCATTAGGCATTGAACTGTGAGGTGGGTTCAATTCCTGGCTCTGCCACTCCAAGTCACGTCCCTCCTTGTGCCTCAACTTCCCCAATGAGGCCATTGATACTGAACTCCTTTGTAAACTGCTTTGAGATCTAGGCATAAAAAGACCACTATAAGAGCTAGGTATTATTAATTAATATTATGTAGAGCTGAATGGATTAGTCTGATTCCAGACCAGGGCAGCAGGCTGTTCCCGGAAAATCAAAGAAATGGGTGCTTAGCACTTTCTGAAAGTCAGGACCCTTTAAGATATCAAGTTGGGCACCAAAATCATTGAGACACCCAAAATTTTGTCAGCTAAGACATCTGAGTAAAATGCTAGGTTGTTCTGAAGCCCCAAGATGTGATATTTCTTTCACCAGCCACCAGTTTTGATTATTATGAATGGGGGCAAATACATTGCTGTTCTTCTACCCAGTTAGAGCTCTGACAGCACCCTTATCCCCGGATATCCAGTTGCAGACATTTGGATGAAGTACAGAATGTGCTGTGATTAGTATAAATTACATGGGAATAGCAGCCATAAAACTGTAATAAGAATCAGGGGAGCGAGCTGAAGCCAAATCAGAAAATTTGTATCTAGCTGACCCCCGGTGTCTCACATGCACAAATCCACCAAGTTAGAATGAGAACAGTTCAGTTCTGTAAAGATGGAATTTCCATAAAAACAGCCACTACCAGAAAAAGGGTTTTATTCCATGGTCAAGTCAATTTATTATAAAGTTCAGCTAAGACTAAGCCACTGCTGGTCTTGAGTCACATAACATTTTGTTGATAGCTCCCATGTGTTGGCCTTATGAACACTAGGAGAGGGAATTGTTAACTTGAGTTGAACACATCATAAAGATGAAAATAGTCACATTTTGTCATCTCCCAGATAGATTAGGGTTGGTCCCTAGTGCATAGTCTTGACTGCTTTTTTTTCAGTTTATTTGTAAATTATATAATAGATATCACTTCATTTTGGGATATTGTTCCATACGCTTCACTGTTAAGATATTCTCCCTCTAATTCATCATACATTTTCCTATGTCCAATTTAACCGCCTTACTGTCAGTTATTTAACACCACTTGGAGCAGCCTACATAAACCTTCCTCCTCCTTGATGTTTACGCACGTCCAGGATTTCCAGATGGTTTTGATATTCCTCTTCGGCTGTCGTTTAGCCACTGTTACTCTGTATCCCTTCATACCTAGCACCCAAAAAATGGCACATAAGTCCGAATTCTGACCTCAGTTACATCTGAGTAATTCTGGAGCAACTCCATGAACTTCAGACTTTGACTTCAGTAGATTTCCTTTAGATTTACACCAGTGTAACAGAGCAAAAGTTGACCCTTTTTAAAATAAAGGCTAGAACTAGTGGGAAGGTCTGAAATAACATCACAATCCTCTTGCTCTAGATTGCGTAAGATTGTTACATAAAACTAAACTCAATTTTCCCCCCTGTATTTATTAGTATAAATTGCCCACATTTGTTTTTAATCACAGAAGAATATTTGGGACCAGGTGCTTCATATTTACCTAAATATAAGGATCATCATTACTTCTAGTCCTAACAATAGAAACTGTTTTCTGCTCTGTGATTTCATTAATTTTCCCATTGGGTATTGGTGGTTGTCCCGAAGATAAAAAATTTCTCAGTCTCTTCCCAGCCCAAGATGTAACATACAAGTCAGATGCTGTGCCCTATATTCACTTTGTTTGTTGACCGTTCTGAAAGGAGAAATATTACTCTATGAGCCAAGAAGAGATTTCAGGCTCTGATTTGCTCTGCATATATATTTTCCAAAAGAAACTCTACTTCATGCTGGGGAAGGTGACCATGAGGAGCACATATATCTTCTTGCCAAAGTTCAGCTGCATTTGACATCCAACTCTTCATATAATCCTTCACTGCCATCTTAGGGTCTCTTCCTTTTTTTCACCTTTCTGCTATATCCCATTGAGAGTATAGCTGCAACTCACAGTATGCAATATTAAATTCCATTTGCTGCTTTCTCTTCCATATCACCTTGCTCTGTGTAGCAATGTCCGTCCTGTGGTTCTAGGTTATCCCTGTATGTCGCTACTCTTCTCGCTATTGCAGTGCTATCAGTGAATTTGAATAGCATAGATTTTGTTTTGATTTCAAAGGCATTAATGGAAGTATCAAAAAGAATTGGCCCCAGCACCAAGAAGAACTTTTCCAAGTCATCCTGTTCCTACTCCCCCCCTGGGTTCTTCCATCCAGCAAAAAAATTCCCTCTGTCATCACTCTGGCCATATTTGTGGTTTTGCATTTGAACATTCTGATGCTACAAGGTGCTGAGTGCCCTTGGCTCTGATTTAACTTCATTAACGTTATCGCCTGTTGCTTTGGGATCCAACTTTAGCAGGAGGTGAAGTTACTCAGCCGTGCTGCTCAGGAGGCAGCCAGCACTTTCAGAATTGAGGCCTAACTTCTCATGCAAAATGTTTATTAAAAGCCTCACTGTGCCCAGAGCACATTATGTTCACCTCTTCACCGTCCAGCTTCCTCACAGAATTCTCTGGGTGAAATGGGAGCTGCTCCTTGTAATCCCACCGCAGCCATTGTCTCGCTTACCATTTGTGTCTAAGAAGCTCATCAGTTCATCCCTTTCCAAAGGGCACTAAAACATTCTTGCCACAGAGGTAGGTGGATGTACTAGTATAGAGTGCCTGATTTCACCTCCAGCCCTCTAGTCAGTCATACCACCGGCTCAGTGAAAAATCTCACCAGTGACCGTGCTGGAGGAAATCTCATTTGGTCCTGGAGATTTGTTTATGCCCATCTTTTCCATCAAGTCAACTTTTGACAAAAGCAGTGGAAACAGCCACTTGTGCGCATGTACACTCTGCTCTCACTGATTTAGCAATTCATGAGCCAAGCCTTTCTCCCCACTCCTATCCTTGGAGAAGGCTGGGTTTGAGTAATTTGGAGTGTTAGGTACAACACTTATTCACCAAAGGACTCTGCCACCTCCCTGTGGCCCCATCCCCACTTGGACACAAGGGCAGAGACACATCTCCCCTCCCAGAGAGACAGGGCTCATGGCCTGGGGCTCCCTTCTTCCTGAAAGCAGCAGCAGCAGGATTCTCCTTTCTCCCTCAAAGAGACAGAAATGGAAGCAAAACTCCCTCTAGCCCAGTAATTACCTTAGTAGCCAAGGTGTATCTGCTTGGGTGGGTGGACCAGTCCTGCTGCACTCTTCTCCTGTCACACACAGCTCTCTGCTAGGGTGGTGCTGGCAAGGCCCCTCTGAGAATTTGTCTTGGAGTTAATGCTCTAGTGAGCTGCCTATGGGAATTCACACCTCTCACAGTGATTATTTTGCGCTGTTTGCAGGCTCAGCCAGACATTGCTACATCGGTTATACTCAGTTCATGTTTTCTTTTCAACCATAAGGACTAGAAACTTACGTATTTTGTTAAATAAAAGCTCAGGTTCCAGGAGCTAGGGCCTAACCCATGGACCTATAATGACTATACTTTAATCTGGCCCTGAGTCTCCATGGGAAACTGGAGGAAGAGGAAACTCAGCCTGTTCACCCCATCTGGCAGTAGGAGTGAAGGGAACAGATCATGGGTTGATTTCCCTTCTTTCTAGAACTTTGTGATGTGCATGCTCCAGCCACTCAGAGCTCCCTAACATGCCAACTGCACTGAGCATGCTGCAGCCCCACAGTGCTGGTCACATGGCAAGAGCTCTGTATGAGGTGGGTGACAGGAAGGGACCATGAGTTTTAATCTGAGTTCTTCCACTGACTGATGTTAACAAATCTGTGCACTTCATAGTCTTCATTACTGAGTTAAGGGCTCATACCCCTATTTTAGGAGGCCAACAAGTATCATCCCCCACTCCCCCCATATTACACATGAGAAACACAGTAAAGTCACTTCTCTCACAGGTGGGAAGTGAAGTCTTTGTTGTGTCTCCTTCTAAAGGATAACAGCTTACTAGTGCTACCAGCCACTCCTTTATCTCAAGTGTAGAGGTCTGTGCTGTGAATTTAAAGGTCCAGGATTCCAACAGCTGATTACCTATGTGGGTGGTCAATATCATTGCCAATAATAGGATTTCTGCTTTGTTCAGTTTGCTGCTAAAGAACATGGGAAATTACATTAAAAAATTTAAAAGAACATTAAGATTGTAAAGTCAAGCTCTCAGAAAAGGCCAGGATTAAGGTTGCACATGCACATGCATTGTGGTATGTGTTTTAATTACATGATCACACATTATGGAAGGCACACGACCCCTGCCTCATTCAGTGCATAAGATGGACAGTGAATGAGGTGCAGAGTTTTGCAAGAGGAGAAAGGATATTCTCTTATGTTTAAAGCACTGGACTGAAACCCCACAGAAGTGGGTTGTATGCCTGGTTCTCTCATAGACAGGAAATAATAGTAATCCTGAGTATTTTACATCATCAAAATGCTGTACAAACATTAGCTAATATCCCCATGGTGCACAAGGAAAAAGTGGAGGGACAGAGCTTAAGTAACTTGCCTACTGTTACACAAGAGTTAATGGCACAACTATATTAGAACTCAGGACATCTTAATTCTCAACCCCAGTTCCTTCATTTAGGCTATACTGCCTCTCCACAGCTTTCCTTTAGATTGGCTCTGCTAACCTGTCATGTAAAGGGCAAGGTAATAAGTCACACGAAAAATATTGTGGCTCCAGTCCATGCTTCACCAACCATAGTCTGTTACCAAAAGAAAACTATTGCAGAAGAAAAAATCCTTAGGCTTGATTCGTCTCCTGGTGGTGTAAATCAAGAATGACTCTAGTGAAATTATTGGAACTACCCCAGTGTAAAACAGGTCTGAGAGCAGAGGGAGGTCCCATATTTGAATACTTTGGCTCAAATTCCAACCTAGTGTGAGCAGAGGGTATTCTATTTGGCCTTTTGTTCTTACTGCAGGTTCTCCTATTAGGGACCAGAAAGAAGCTGTGTGTCTCAATTGTTTGCATGAGTCTTCTCTTCCTGGGTGTCAGTCGTCATCCAAGCAAACTGCCATATATCATATAACTCGAGACAATAGAGTATTGGCCTTCGCCTGCTGGAGGTTTGCCAGTTACATCTAGACTAAACAGAGACTCTTAAATTAACTTTATTTAATGACCTGAATTCTGTTCCTATAAAACCACCTGTAATTTATATTAACTATGGTGAGTAGGTCAATACACTGGTAATCAATGGCAGTGTCCCATTCCTTGCTTGTTTCTCTTATTAGTAATTATTCAGTAGGAGCCCAGCCCACCTGCTGCCAACACACAATTTTAAAAAGTATTTTTAAGGCAGTAAAGACAGTGAACAGCACTGTCATCCTTCCAAGGAATGTTGCATTGCACATACAAATAGCAATCGTCATGCCTATTAAGTCATTTTCCTCTTAGTCTCCAATAGCTTCCCTGGACCCATACAGGAGCTCTCAAATGGCAATTCGTCTTTAGGCTGTTGTTTTGTCTATTGCTGATTCTCTTGTCATTAAATACATGCATCTGTCATGTGTGGACCAACCAGGGTGACCCAAATGGCATTTTTTAGATTTACACTATATATGCAATATGAAAAAGTGGCAGCAAAAAATGTTGATCAACATGGCTCTCTTCTCAGCTGTATGGTAGGAAAAGCAGCAAGTAAAATAGCAATATATTGCGTCAAAAGCATCTGACAAACGTACAGGTTCGGTGGACAAAAAGAATGCAGTGTATTTCCTTTACAATATTAAGACTTTAGGGAGGCTCCCAATACAGGTTCTATTAGAAACAGTAATTGTCCCATAAATTACTGCCTCTTAAGTTTTAGTAAGCCACAAGTTATACTTTTGTATTGAAGACCAGTTAGTATGCCAGTTAATTATACTCAAAAGTTTCTCAGTTCTTCAGGCTTTACTAGGGCAGCATTCCTGTTGAAGGCAATGGGATTTGTAAAATCAAGACGTGGGAGGGGAGCCCAGGATTAAAAGGAAGGTCACGCTCTCCTCTCAGTTACACCAATATAGGTTCTCTGAGCAACTACTAACGTCAGTAGAGTTACTCCGGGTGTACACCACAGTAACAGAGCAGTATCTGGGCATAAATTTTATAGCATTATAGGCAGCCCACAGGAATAATCCAGACTCTCCAAATGCCCAAGGATTTTCGCTGTGCTCATTTCTAGTTAATGGATATACTGGCTGCAAAAACTGGCAAAGTACACAGTGTATAGTCCCTTTACAACTCCTAAGGGGAATACTTAGGATACTGCATCTTTATTAAATGGGATAGTGGTTAGAGCACTTGCTTTTCTGGGACCCAGGTTTGATTCCAGCTCAGGCTAGCAATGTAAACTGAGCTCTAGCAGGATTATTCCAGCTTCTTATGGCTGCATTTACATCCCACCTCTTTTCTTGCACACTGAATCAAGGTGCAATACTTACAATTGTCTTAGAAGCTGCTGGCATGGGACAAATGGCACTCAGCAGATGACGTCCACTGGCTCCATTGTACAGGGTCTGTGTAGCTCTCAGAGGACGACAGTGTTATGCAAATCCATTTGTTGGTTCACGTTTTTCTGTTACATGGGACTTTTATTTAGCTCCTCAGTAAAATGCCTTATAAAGTGATTAGGAAATGCTTCCAGCCACAAGACTATTAGTGAGGCCTGGTGCACAAAAGGAGTCAGGTGCCAAGTCTCAGTTTTAGGCTCCACTGTGATTGACAAACCTTCAGGTGAATTCACACAAAACAGCTGGGAGAGGAAGAGGTCCGTCTCCCTCATAGCTTTTAGCCCAGTGATTAGGGCTGTGGGAGACTGCTGGTTCAAGTTGCCCCTCCATGTGAGGGAGAAAAGGGATGTGAAGTACGATCGGGCACCTCTTAGGGCAGTGCACAGAGCCAGAGGAGTATGGGATATTCTGCTGTGGGGACTCCCTCAGTCTCATCTGTTGCAAGCTGGTTAGTCACTGGAGCAGGGGGACTGGATCCTCACATCCTGGGGGAGTGCTATAACCATTAGGCTATAAGTATCAGGGGGTAGCCGTGTTAGTCTATATCTACAAAAACAACAAGGAGTCTGGTGGCACCTTAAAGACTAACAGATTTATTTGGGCATAAGCTTTCGTGAGTAAAAACCTCACTTCTTCAGATGCATAGAGTGAAAGTTACAGATGCAGGCATTATATACTGACACATGGAGAGCAGGGAGTTACTTCACAAGTGGAGAACCACTGGTGCCTGCATCTGTAACTTTCACTCTATGCATCTGAAGAAGTGAGGTTTTTACTCACGAAAGCTTATGCCCAAATAAATCTGTTAGTCTTTAAGGTGCCACCAGACATTAGGCTATAGTGTCACTCTCATGCTTGTGCTCTCTTGCTCTCTCTGGCCCAATAATTCTTTCATTATCTTTGCAGAGTTCAACAACTTGCACATGAGAGCTTGCGGGACCATCAGAAAAGCCATTGCCCAATGGTTAGAGCACTAACCTGAGGTGTCAGCCTTGTTCAAATCCCTTCTCCTCAGGGGAAGGGGGGACTTGAACTGGGGGTCTCCCACATCCAAGGTGAGTACCCTAACGCTGGCCTAAAAGTTTTATGACAGAGTTATTCCTCCTCTGCACCCCCTACCTCTGAGTACCATGTAAAAATGGCATAGTAGGCACCCAATTCCCAGACTGTCTATGCTACAAGCTGGGGCTGTGATTCCCTGGCTCGTGCAAATACAAGTACATTAGCCCTCATTGTGCTAGCGTAAGTATAAATAGCAATGTAGCTGCAGTAGCAGCAGGGAAGACATGCAGAGAACAAACCTGCCTGAAACCCATTGGTATGTACTCAGCCCAGCTCAGCTATGCCTCCACTGCCTCTCCCCTTCCTAGCATGGCTACACCGCTATTTATACTAACGCTAGCTCTATGAAAGTTAGTGCATGTGCACACAAGCAGAGGACTCGCATCCCAAGCTCATAGTGTAGCTGTAGCTCAAGAGAGGGTTCTTTGCTGAGAATCACAAGCAGACAGAGGCGCCTCACTGCAGCCTGGACTTGCACATCTCTCTTGTCCATATCACTCATTGTCTAAATTAGGCGGCTCCCTGCCCACATACTGACTTCTGTGAATCATATAAGAGGTCTCTCTCCCATTCATTATATTGGGAGCTTAGGCTTCCTCCTCAGGCCTTGTGAATCACATTGATTTTGTATCAGAGGGGTAGCCGTGTTAGTCTGGATCTGTAAAATGCAACAAAGAGTCCTGTGGCACCTTATAGACTAACAGATGTATTGGAGCATAAGCTTTCGTGGGTGAATACCCACTTCGTCAGACGCATGTAATAGAAATTTCCAGAGGCAGATATAAATATGCAGGCCAGAATCAGTCTGGAGATAACAAGGTTAGTTCAATCAGGGAGGATGAGGCCCTATTCTAGCAGTTGAGGTGTGAACACCAAGGGAGGAGAAACTGCTTTTGTAGTTGGCTAGCCATTCACAGTCTTTGTTTAATCCTGAGCTGATGGTGTCAAATTTGTAAATGAACTGAAGCTCAACAGTTTCTCTTTGAAGTCTGATCCTGAAGTTTTTTTGCTGTAGGATGGCTATTTTAAATCTGCTATTGTGTGGCCAGGGAGGTTGAAGTGTTCTCCTACACGTTTTTGTATATTGCCATTCCTAATATCTGACTTGTGTCCATTTATCCTTTTACGTAGGGACTGTCCAGTTTGGCCGATGTACATAGCAGAGGGGCATTGCTAGCACATGATGGCGTATATAACATTGGTGGACGTGAAGGTGAATGAACCGGTGATGATGTAGCTGATCTGGTTAGGTCCTGTGATGGTTTTGCTGGTGTAGATATGTGGACGAGTTGGCATCGAGGTTTGTTGCATGGGTTGGTTCCTGAGTTAGAGTTGCTATGGTGTGGTGTGTGGTTGCTGGTGAGAATATGCTTAATGTTGGCGGGTTGTCTGTGGGCGAAGACTGGCCTGCCTCCCAAGGTCTGTGAAAGCGAGGGATCATTGTCCAGGATGGGCTGTAGATCACTGATGATGCGTTGGAGAGGTTTAAGCTGAGGACTGTAGGTGATGGCCAGTGGAGTTCTGTTGGTTTCTTTTTTGGGCCTGTCTTGTAGCAGGAGGCTTCTGGGTACATGTCTGGCTCTGTTGATTTGTTTCCTTATTTCCTCGTGCGGGTATCGTAGTTTTGAGAATGCTTGGTGAAGATCTTATACGTGTTGGTCTCGGTCTGAGGGGTTGGAGCAAATGTGGTTGTACCTCAGTGCTTGGCTGTAGACGATGGATTGTGTGGTGTGTCCGGGATGGAAGCTGGAGGCATGAAGGTAGGCATAGTGGTCGGTCGGTTTTCGGTATAGGGTGGTGTTAATGTGACCGTCACTTATTTGTAGTGTGGTGTCTAGGAAGTGGACCTCCCTGTAGATTGGACCAGGCTGAGGTTAATGGTGGGGTGGAAGCTGTTGAAATCGTGGAGGAATTCTTCCAGAGTCTTCTTCCCATGGGTCCAGATGATGAAGATGTCATGAATGTAGCATAAGCAGAGAAGGGGCGTGAGTGGACAAGAGCTGAGGAAGCGTTGTTCCAGGTCAGCCATAAAAAAATTGGCATATTGAGGGGCCATGCGGGTGCCCATAGTGTTACCACTGGTCTGGAGGTATATATTGTCACCAAATTTGAAATAACTGTGCATGAGGATAAAGTCACAGAGCTCAGCAACAGTTGTGCTGTGGCATCATCAGGGATACTTTTCCTGACAGCCTGTATTCCGTCTGTGTGTGGGATGTTTGTGTAGAAAGCCTCCACATCCATGGTGGTTAGGATGGTGTTTTCTGGAAGATCACCAATGCATTGTAGTTTTCTCAGGAAATCAGTGGTGTCACGGAGAGAGCTGAGAGTGCTGGCGGCGTAGGGTCTGAGTAGAGAGTCCACATAGCCCTTCAGTGAGAGTGCCTTATGCTCCAATACATCTGTTAGTCTATAAGGTGCCACAGGACTCTCTATTGATTTTGTAGGCACCTAAAAATTAGGTACTGTGCTGTCAACATCACAATGCCTAAACTCCTTTTGTGCATCCAGGCCTGACTTCCCCAAAAAAGAGACCTTTATGTTCTTCACATTTATCAGGCAAAGCCAAACCTCTGAAGTTAGCAAGATCTGTAGAGTCAATATAACAAGCTGCTATATACAGCAATGGGTTTCAATTTTTGTGATATTAATTTTTTGCCTTCAAAGGTGGCCCTTAGCAAAAGATTTTTTGTTTTTTTTTTGTACTTTTGTGATCCATGTCAGATCCCGGATATCCTCTACTCTGAATATAAAGATTCAAATTTAATATTAAATTAATCCTGCCTACTTTTCTGTACAATGCACAAAAATAGCTCTGATACTATTACTGAATTGCCTATGTGGAAGTCCCACCAATGCCAAATCTTCTTACTAAACAAGAGATGCTACACTAAAAATACCAGGACATGAAAAAGAAAAAAAAAAACCATTGTGAAAATGGAAATTACTATACTCTGTTTTTTAACAAAACTTGAAACCCATAATCACTGTCACAAGAGTATATTATCTACTGAATGATTTGCACAATACAAGAAGTTAGTGGTTATTTTTCATTTTATTTTACCTTTCATTTTGTAACTGTTATGGGAGGGGGTGTCAATTTTATTCTCATGGTCAGGGTGACCTTATTACAGTTGTTTTTACAATGTTTCCAGATTATTTAAGTTATTCTAAGAAGGCTTGCCTGACATAATTCATGCTCTTCTAAATTGCACTGGGCAAATTCAGAAAACAAGAATGTTTCCAAAAATGTATAGATATCTATTCCTGCTACTGTAAATGCTGAGGTTTGAAAATTACTATGTTTCTATAGATAACATTTAAATACACACATTTTAGATCACACTCAAATATTTACTGTACAGGATATGTGTAAAAAGATGAAATATTTCACATTAATATCTTGCTGAAAGACTGACTATTTGTTTTTTTGGCAAATACATCAAGACAGAACACTGATTTTATGAACTTTTAAATGGATATACATTATTTTGTTTGCAACTTGTAATAAAATTTAACTTCCAAATAAACAGTCAATTCTGGGAAAAATACAGAGGAGAAATTCTGGTATTTAAACCAATACTCTCATCTCTTCCAGTGACATGCATCTTATTACTTCAGAGGGGTTAGTGCTTAGATGTCAGAGTCAGCGTAGAGGACACTCGAAAGATCTGGGGGAGCATATTACTCAGCTGATAAAACATTTCCTCAGATATAGTCTGTAAAAAAGACGACAAAAAAAGCATTGATTTGTTTGCTATAATTTGGATGAGTCAAACCATTCTCTCTATATTCTCCTCTCTCCTCCAGTACTTTACTCGGTATTGGAGTCTTATAGCAGCACATCTACCATCCAGATGAAGTTTCCAACCACCATGCTATGACTAGGGCCCTACTTGAATCGTGGGATGATCTTCAAATAAATGCACCCGAGTTGAGGATAAGAGATGGAAAATCGCAGAAAAGTAATAATGGACCTTTGTTAATAGCAGTAATTTGGAAAAGCTAGAGTAGACCTATTTGCTTAAGAAAAAAATGCTGGAATAATATAAACACAAGTATTATGTTATGCCTGCTAATTTTTTTGTAACCAGACATTTTGCTTCAACTCTATTCCTTTTTTTTAAGTGACCAGTACAGCATAAAATTCAGGAAATTAAGTCTTAACACAATGGCTATAGAAATCAAGACCAGCCACATTAGCCTTTTACATTTTATAGATATTAAACGTTAGTGCAGAACTAATTGCATGCTCAAAATGCATGCAAAATTGTGATCTGTGCAAAATACACTAATTAAAAACAAAATTGTGGTGGAAGCCTAATATTGCAGTACGAAATTTCCGTAATTTCCACAATATTGCGAACAAAATATGGTCATAGCTATAACCTAATTCTAGTCATTAATAGGACAAAACCTACTTGCGAATATTACCGTGTATTTACATTAGTAAAATGATCTATTTAAAGAGGATTTCTTCCTCCAGTCACTAACTTTCTCTTAAGTAGATTTAGCATAGTCCTTTTCATGATTTCAGATTGGTGTCTCACTCTCTGAATTCCAAAATTAGATCTGATTTTGCGAGTAGTCTATTCTTGGTTCTCACTGCGTAGAGGCTCATAACTTTGTGTTGACAAGTAATTTTTTAAACTTATGAATATGCTTCCAAATAATACTTCCTTCCAGTTAACTTTGAAATGTATATAACTTTAAGGACCAGAGCAAATGAACAAAACTTAGCACTGATCACAACTTTTGGATGACTTCCTGCTTCTGAAGATCATTCAGAATTCAAACAATTTGGTAGTTATTAACAGACAACTTTGTAGTTCTAGTGCACGTCTTTTGGGGCCTGATTCAGTGGAAGTATGATTGGGCTCTTGCCACACTAACTTTCAAAGATGCTGGAGAAGACCAACTGAAAGCTTAAAATAAAGTCATTTAAGCTTACACTTCATACCTTCCAAAGAAACTAGCAGTAAAGTTATATCTTTATATTAATGATAAATATGTATCCTCTAAAACACTGTGAATTCTGACTCCAGTTATCCGATGTGTCTGTTATTAAATAGAGATAATAATGATACATCCTATAATGCCTTCTATCTGTGGCTGGCAAAAAGTGGTTCAAGCATTAAGTGTCATAACACCTCTAAAGCATGTATTATTCCCAATTTATAGATGAGAGAACTAAAGCACAGAGAGGTTAACTGATTTTTTTTTTTTTTTTTTTTTAAGATTATATAGAAAGGCTAAGGCATAGCAGGGAACAGAACCCAGACTTATCAGCACCCAGAGCCCTGTTCTATTTTTGTCTCCTTCTAAGCCATACCAGGAGTTAATTTCTCAATTTAACCTACCTGCGGTACCAGAAATTGTACGGTCCGAGAAATTCCTCCATCCCATGAAGCCATTTCCATCATGAAGCCTAAAAGACAACATTCACATATTTACATGCTATATGCATTAGGTTTTCCTTTTAATGACACTTATCAGAGTGTGGTATACATTTACATCTATAATTATGATTTCAGCAACCTGGTGGAGCTGCATAAACAAAATCAGCACCTCTGGCCCATTAGTTTTCACTAGCCTGGCCAACCTGCTGGTTCAAATCTCTGGTCAGCCTGGAGATCCTGATGATCCACTATGAAGAACACCATTCTAGTCTTGAAGAGTGTGAAGTTCCAGCACTTGAGCAAACTGCACAATCTGGTGCTGGTCAACATGGAGCTGCAGTAGGCATCAAAAGATACTTTCTGGATCTGAATTATTTTGACAGCTTGCTTTCAACAACTAGCTATGCTTTCTATAGAACTCTGGTGTGAGCACACCTGGAATATTGAATTCAGTTCTGGGCACTCTAATACCAGAAATAGATTGACAGCCTGGATGAAGTTTGGAGAAGGGCAATATAAATTATCATGAGGAACTGATTTGTGAAGAAAGAGCAAAACATGTAGATTGGCTAGCTGCTGACATGGTGTTTATAGGACAGGGGTTCCCAAAATATGGACCAGTATAAGTCCACAATACCATACTGCTGACAAAAATATGTTAAACACTTTCCTAATAGTATTTTTCTATGGTGCTGATATAGGGATGTAGTATAATTGTGAATGAGCATATGGCCCCCATCTACTGGCCCCCACTAAGAAGAAACTGGCTAACTTCAAGTGTAGGGGACATAACATTCAACTAATATTTGAAGGGTTTGAACAGCAAAGATGGAGAGGAATTATTTAAATGTAGGGCACAGGAGTACAACCAGTAGTAATAGACAATAATAGATAAATAAAAAAAGGGAAAAAACTGAGGCTAAATGTCAGGAAAATTCCTGCTCGTTCACCTCTGAAATAATCTCCAAAAAAAATTAGTAGAAGCTTCATTGTGTGGGTCATTTAAAATGTCAACTGAATGAGATACTGGAAAATATACTGTGAAGGAACAATTCTGCACTGGCAGATAGATGTCTTGATGATGTAATGTGTCTTTTTTCATCTTTGTCTTCTAGACTTAGTCCTTGTCTACACTTACCGGGGGTTTGACGTATGACGATCGATGTAGCAGGTCAGATCGCTCTCCCGTCAACTTCTGTACTCCACCTGAACGAGAAGCGCAGGGGGAGTTGACGGGAGAGCATCTCCAGTCGACGTCACGTAGTGTGGAACCCACGGTAAGTAGATCTAAGTACGTCGACTTCAGTTACGTTATTCACATAGCCCAAGTTGCATAACTTGGATCGATCTTCCCCTTGTAGTGTAGACAAGGACTTATACCTGGTCTACACTAGGAATTTACAGGCATACAGCGAACATCTCTCAGGGGTATGAAAAATCCACACCTTTGAGAGACAGATCTATACCAACTTAACCCTCTGTGTAGATAACTCTAGGTGGACAGAAGAATTCTCCTGTCCATCTTGCTACCACCTCTCAGGGAAGATGGATTACTGACGCCAAAGGGAGAATCCCTCCCGTCGGTATAGATAGTGTCTACACTGAAGTGCTTACAGTGGTGCAGCTGTCACGCTCAAGTATAGACAAGTCCTCATATGACAAGTGTGTGTTAATATTACTTTTTTCCCCTCTGTTCTAATACAGTATCATGTGTTCATCACTTTTTAAACAGGAAAGAATATAGAAAACATACACATTAATGGGAAAGTTGTGCCAACAGATACAAAATTACTTCTGACGCTCTATTTTGAATTCCTCACATTTTTCGTCTCTTTTGCGACATGTAATTTTAAGTGATTTGTGCTGACAGTGAATGTGACACAGAATAATAGATGAAGCATGCACTAACCTTTGACACATTTAAACACAAGCTCTGCCCTCTTTAAGCACCATGGTATAGTCATTTCCTTAAAAAAGAAAATCTAATTAAAAATTGGTTTAAGTTAATAAAAATATCAACAAGTGGCTCAAGACAATAGCGTTGCAAGACAATGTTTTTTCTATCAGGTCTTTAATATTTTCGTGTTTATCTTATTCCAATGTCTTTATTACTCCCATATTGTCTTTACAGTCTCCAGCAAATGAGCAGGTGCGAAAGGTCATAATGCTAAACACAATTTTCTCTACTAGAAAGCAGAAAGTTCTCTTCTTAAGCGGAGGTCTCTCGAATGTCTCAGGCCATAGACCACATTTGCTAATGTTTATTGATCTGCTTCATTCTTTTCAAATATCATAGACAAAGAACACTTAGTTTTCCAATGCATTCTGGAAATGTTTATTGTTATGGATTACCACAAAAACTCAGCTACTGAGTTATTTACAGTGCTGCGACAGGCTACTGTGTGAACAGTGCAATATGCATTTTTAAGCTGAGATTTTCAAAGGGGGATATTGATGAACAGCGCCCATTTGTCTCAAGAACATTCACATGCACTATTACCATAAGCGGCTTTGAAAATCTCAGCTTTCAGGTATTAGGTACAATTAAATTGCTTATATGGTCAGATCCATACTTTGGATTGCTAGAGTAAGGATGTGTTTAACAGCCTAACTGCAGTCACTGCATTTGTTGGTATTTCTTTTGAGGACCTCTAGCTATGACCCTCATACTATGGCCACTGGCATACTAAAAATGCCTTGGGCAGATAGGTCTTGTGTTGGGGTTGGATTTATATCACAAAATAAATTCAAAAATTCAAGTGATACAGATACAAGAAGAGATGGAGGGGGAATTTGTAGCTCCGTTAAATACCAAGATTAGGTATGGTACCCTGCGCCTATAACGTTTTCCAAGAGGCATGGCTAATAGGGACTTGTCAAATAAATTTGAGATCTAGAAAAAAGTTTAAACACTGGGGAACATTACAGATGCTCCCCAACTTACGCAAGCATTCCGTTCCGAAATGCCTGGTGTAACTTGAATTTTGCGTAAGTCAGGAACATATACCCGACAATTATGCGCAAAAAAAACCAAAAAACAAAAAAAAAACACCCAACTGTTTCTAGCTTACGGAACTTTTTCCGTAAGTGCGGGTTTGCGTAACCCGGGGAGCTTCTCTACATGAATTTCGGACATTCCTTGGAATCTAAGCCAAAAAATGGAAAATACTATTTTTATCTCACTTGTAATCCATCAGTGGCAGATATATAAATGTCAATTTTATTAACCTTATTTAAAAAGAATCATTCCTATGATTCACACTCTGGAACTTCAAAAGATAAGCACCTCCCAGTATGAAGAGAACTATGCATATAAACATGGACTTGCCACTCTACATACCCTTCCAAATTTCCAGTTTAAGCACTTTTGTATTCCATAAAACCAGCAAATGGTTCTAAATCTGCACAGTGTAAATGACAGACTGTCAAACACCACATAAAGAGCATCTCTACAGCGGGGGGGAGGGGGGGAAATCAGCCTTATTTAAAAAGTATTAAACTTCTGATCATTTCGTAACACAAATACAGTTCACCCTATACGTTGCCTCAGAGGGTTGCTGTAAGCCACAGTTTCCACCTACACTAGATACAGTGGATCGTTATATATTATTTAAAAAAAAACAAAAAAAAACCTAGAGTGGCGGTAGAACCAACATCGTAAAATGGTCACATTTAAAAACAATTTTCTCATGATGCAAATCCTTAGCATCTGTTTGCTTTGCCCTTAGATTACGCAACAAATGAATCAGTTAGCACAATGCTGGACAACAGAATATATATTTTTTCAAGCTTTCCGGAAGAAATACTGGGTCTTCATTGTAATTTATCTGCCTACACAGGCTGTCTGTCACATGTAAGGTAGGCGTTTGTTGGTGGTTTTGATCCCTGTTTTGGCCTAGTTTAAAAACCAGTGTCTAAAAAGAAAGGTCCTGTTGCCCTGAAGGCAAATTAGCAGTAGTTTTGCAGTCAGTAAGGTCAAAAAACATTTGATACCTTAAAAGGACCTACCGAAGAAGCAGGATATGACACCAGTTCTTGGACAGTGTCAGAGGAGTACAGATGTTAAGTGTTGGGGACACTCACGGAAATAACAGATTGAACACAGAACGCCAATGAATTAAACCCACAAAAACTCAAATATGAATTAGAACCCGAATCATTACTGTGTTATCTTTAAAAGTGATATACTCATGATTTCACTATGCTATCAGGTTATTTTTCACATTCAGAGTATTCCACTAAGGTTCATAAGGCTACTCAGACCAGATGGGCAGGGTCCTATGTGCCAGTGTATGGGGTAAAAAAGATACTATCATTCTGGGTTGAGTTTTGATTAGTATCACTCTAGTGAGGTGCAAGAAGTGTTCAGGGAGTATGGTCTGCAGTCAGTAACCATGATCTCATCACTGTCTTGCCCTGTAAAAATCTATCAAAAAAAAGAGCTTGATTTGTTAGGAGGGCCATTGTCTAGGACAGAGGTGGGCAACCTACGGCCCGTGGGATCCTCCTGTCCGGCCCCTGAGCTCCTGACCCGGGAGGCTACCCTTGGCCCCTCCCCTGCTGTTCCCCCTTCCCCGCAGCCGCAGCTCACTCTGACCCCGGTGCTCCGTGCTGTGCGGTGGCGACGGCATGGCTGAGGGGGGGAATCCTGTCTGAAAGGAGTTCAGCCAGTAACACCGATAAAGCATGTGATGAGAGAAATCTTTGCTTTGAATTCACTTTGCTTGATAAGTTAGGTATTAGTTTGTGTTTTAACTTTTATTTCTTTGTAACCAATTCTAAATTTTATACCTTATTACTTGTAATCACTTTATCTATCTTTCTGTAGTTAACAAACCTGCTTTATTGTTTTGTTTAAAGCAGTATGTGTTTCGATTGAAGTGTCTGGGAAGCTCCATTTGAGATAAGGTTTGTGCATGTTATTTTCTATTAACAAAATTACGGACTTTCTATGAGCTTGTGTTATTCAGAAGGGTAGTGGGCTGTACACCACACACATTTCTAGGGGCAAGTCTGGGCCTGGGAGTTTGCTGGTGTCACTCTGACACTCACATTCAGGAGTGGCTGGCTAAGAGCACTCATAACTCATCTGGGAGTAATTTACATGCTAGAGAGGCTGTGTGTGAACAAGGCCAAGAGTGGTTGCAATGTGAAAGGGACCCCAGGTTAGAGAATTGAGGGGACACAGCTGGCCATCAGTTCAGATTGTACCCTGGGGAATGTCACACAGGTGCTTAAGTTTTTACAGCATCAGGCCCTATAAGGGCTAAAAATAGAGAGTCAAGTCCTGAAGTCTCTAAGCAGTTCTCAGTCAGGCAAAAGTCCAATTAATTTCTATACATTTGCCTTAGTAAGGACCGGGCTACAATAGTTATACTCTGACTAAATGTGAATTTGGTAGCTGTCTCATATGATATATCTGATGGAAATGAGGAGTGGAATTGTTTATAGTGGTACAAGGGCACATACCCAAAATAATCTGCAAAAATGATACAAACAGCCAGTTTATGCTACAGGTAGTAAAATCTCCATTTCTACTTTTTGGACTTTTCAGAAAATGTTCTGCATCCCTGTAATGGTCACAATAGGTGCCTGACTGACACCCCTGAGAAATGTTCTGCTTTTCTATAGAACAGTAATACAGGCAACAGAGGCCACAAAATATTCCTCCTCTTTCTATCCATGGCAACCACAACACCTGAGGAACAAAGCAACAGCTCTGAGCTGAGGGAGGGAGGGGGATCCTGTCTGAGAGGAGTTCAGCCCATCTGCTCAGACTGCCAGTTGTGGTGTTTTCAGTGATGAAATGTAAACACCCGTCCATTAGGAAATAGCATGAAGTTACCTCAGGTTATGCAGCACACAGGACAGAACCGGGTTTGCACACATTGAAGTCTACAGAGTGTACTTTTTAAAAAACCCAGCAGTATTATTATTACAATTATTTGCACTGCCATATCACCAAGGGGCCCCAGTTATGGACCAGGACCATTAGGCACAAGTGAAATAGGAAAAGCAACTTTTTTTGTGACATTCACTTTATATGAAGTCCCAATACCAGTAAAAGAGAAGTCACCCTTCATTCAGGTTAATAAACTCCACGCAGTTGCTAAATTATAAAAATCCATCTATAAAAGGGCTTTTTTTTTTCTTTTTTTTTTGCAGAACAACAAAGAAAGCTCCTGATGAATGCCTGTCACAATGAAACATCTCAACATCTCTGCAGCTGTGCTCCTGGTTAACCACTTTACAAAAAAAAATTTTTGCGTAGGTGGTAAACACAACTTTAGAAAACAAGGTTTCCAAAGGCACCAAGTTCAGATTAGCTTTCAGAAATCTGATATTGTTCATTTCTCCCTGTCAAATGTATTACAAAAGTTGTATGTTTTAAATTAGGTCAGCCAGCTGCAATAATTTGTTTGTTACCAACAGTTCCAATTCAATTCACAAAGTATATCAAGGATGAATATATAGTTTTGCCTAAATCTACACATACTATGCTGGTCATAATGTTTATTCTGCAAATGCTTAAACCAGAAAACCAATACAAAAAGGGAGATAAAAGAAATTAGCATTTAAGAATCTAAAGAGCTAGGTGTTCATTCTATTCTTCAGTTTCACACATTAGAACATGTCTTTTAACTAGGATCCCATCAGAAAACGAGGAGCAAGTCTACACTACAGTGCTAAATCGGCACAGCTGCACCAATGCAGATGCACGGCTGTAGCACATCTGGTGAAAACATGCTATGCCAACAGGAGAGCCATCTGCCATCAGCATAATTACTACACCTCGGCGAGAAGCAGAAGCTATGTTGGCGGGAGAGTGTCTCCCACTGACATAGCACCGGTGAGAACCATGAAAACTTGCGTCGCTTGGGGTATGTGTATGTGGTTTTCCACACCCCTGAGTGACATAAGTTACAGATGCTCCCTGACTTACGCAAGTGTCGAATTTTGTGTAAGACGGGAACGTTTACCCGACAATTACGCAAGAAAAAAAAAAAAAAAAGCTTACGGAACTTTTTCTGTAAGTGCGGATTTGTGTAAGTTGTGTTTGCGTAACCCAGGGAGCGTCTGTATATTGACTTGGGCTATAGTGTAAACCTGCCCTTAGAGTACAAGGATGGGATATATATAATTTTTTTTTTTTTTTTTTAAGATTATGCAACTGAAAATAAAACTGAACTAAAGGTTGAAGAAAATCCACAAAATATATCACAGGAATCAACTGATGTTCTCCCTCCCTAATTAAAACCTAAGACTCAAGTTCTGATAACCAATCTCCATGAATAGACTTATGCCTGCATAGATCAACTCAGGTTTGCAGCCTGAAAAAAGGTTTATATCAGAGATAAGATTTCATTTTTAAGAGAGTTAATTATCTAGTTCTAAACTTTTAGGTTGAAGTATATAATTATGCACAACATTAACTGAGAGTTTCCTAACTTTTGCACAATTACATCTTTTACAATAATAGGTCTTGATCCTACAAAAGAATCTGTGCAGACCCTATGTCTGTGTGGAGTGCCATTTAAATCAGGATCCCTACTGGTGATTCCTTTGCAGGACTAGGGTCAGATTGATTAGTTTCTGAAGAAGGACTATGCAATGCTAAAAGTAGTGTTTTAAGTTAGGTTGCTTTTTCCTCCCTCTCCCTTCTCCCCCCACTTTTTTTTGTTAAATATAAAGACTGAGACCATCCTGTACTATCTACAAATAATAAATAGAACACAGAGACAAACAGTGCTAGTACGCTCTAAATTTCTCACCTCCACTCTTTTTCAACCAGCATCAATGAAAACTGGGAGTATGGCACAGCTACTGTAGAGCTTTCTCAATTAGACCAGCAAATGTAGGAATATGCTACTTTTCTGAGTGCAAATATAGAGGTTAAATTACTCTGTGGTTTTGTTGGTTTTTTTTGTTTTGTTTGCTTTTACTTACCTCTGACATATCGTGTACCAGTAGAAGAGGGATGCTAATTGTAGTAATATCATGTGTACAGCAAACTTTGAGAATATTTCTGAGGCCCATGATCGCAGGATCCCGAGCAGTAATGTTACCAGACCTTACATTATCATCCACACACAGATGAAAAGCAACATGAATTTCAGAAAGATTTGAATGGCGTGTGATGTAAAATTCTCCTGCAAAACAATGAAAGAGAATGTAATCTCTATCATGCTAGTAATCTATACTAAATACAAACATATATAATAAACATCAAAGCATGCTGGGAATGACATGTTTTAATACCAATGGTCTGAATCCAATGTGGTGTGTAATGCTCCTTTATCAAATTAAATCAATTGCTGTACTTTCTTACTGTTATTTTAAAGACACAAGGCAAAATGTGCCCATCTAACCTAGATCAGTAGCTATAAATAAGAAAAGACACTAACAGATGTAAAAACCTGCGGAACAGTGACACCCATCCCCTGTTCACATTGACCCAAGACTTATTTCCATGCTTTTCCACTGTATTTAGTTGGCATCAGAGATCTGGTGTAATAAGGCACGGCAGTGCCAATATAGACAGATATGATCTATATGTGGTAGAAGACGTCAGTAGAGAAAAAAAATAAAGAGGAGGTGTAACAGTGAAAACATATACGCAAGCAGTGAAGTGCAGACAGATGTGGGAGGCGGAAATACCCAAAATGGATGGGTTAAAATAAAGGCTACAAAAAGCCTGTGGGAAAGGATAGTGGGTTATCTAACAGGAATGTACAGGAAGATGAAGCGGGTTATCAGAGAGCATCAAAATTAAAAAGAAGGTGTAGTAATGGGGGTTTGTTTAAAAAGTGCCTAAAAACTATTTGTCAAAAGGTATTTTTAGACTTGGTGGAACACAGTTTTAATCCCCAAAGTGGAGGAAGCAATGAAGGGCAATGGAGTCTTGGATCTGATATTAGCCCAAAGTAACAGAGATAAAGGTGTGAGGAAATTTTGGGGACAGCCACCACAAATTAAGATGCTAATCCAACAAACAGATCCACTTGGGTATAGCCCTATTGAAGTCAAAAGGGAAATCTCCGGGGGGAGGGGGAAGGTCACCTGCGTGAATCTCGTTGCAGGATTGGGACCTAATTATAAAGATGGGATATAGAAACAGCATCAGTAGGATGCGGATTTTCATGAACAAAATATTTTTGAAATTAAGGATATTGTAGGTGTTGTAAAAGCGGCAAACAAGCCAGTTGGAAAGTGGAGAGAGAAAAGGGGGGAGAATTTAACACTACTCTTCTACCAGCAGTGACACAAAATATAAACATTTTTAGAAGTAGCCGAAGGAAAGGTATGTGAATGAACTGGAATACAAGAGAATTATAAATCATAAAGGTAAAGGGGTCAATAGAAAGGAAAGGAGGTGTGTGCAGCAAAAAAAAAAAAAAAAACCACCCGCAGACAAAGTAAAGGAGGCAAAAGGAAAGAATACTTGTGATGGGAGGTGGCAAGGGAAACAAAGTTCTGAGTTGGGCCCTTTGCTTCTGGTAGGCTAATTTCAACACTGCTTACGCAAAACAAGGGAGAAATGTTATTCTCCCTATAGGG
Organism: Trachemys scripta elegans; assembly: GCF_013100865.1. Classification (NCBI taxonomy): domain Eukaryota; kingdom Metazoa; phylum Chordata; order Testudines; family Emydidae; genus Trachemys; species Trachemys scripta. The sequence goes on from NC_048298.1 coordinate 130,497,186, forward strand.
CTGGTCTACATGCAGTTTGTACATTAATTTAACTGCCCTGGTTTAGAAACAGCTTTAGTGAAATCAGTGCAACCACCACACCCCCAGCTTGGACATCTTCACATCAGTTTGAATGTCTTTTAGCTGAAGTTGGCTTGTAATTAAACTAAACTAATTTAACTGAGTGATTTTAAAAAGTGTCCACATTAGGAATTACCCTGATTCAACTAAAGCTGTTTCTAAATAGTGCACAAATTGTGTGTAGATGTTCAAATCATTTCTACATAAACTTTTCTTACTAATGGGACAACACATACAGAGAAGCAATGAGAGATTTCCTCCTGAAGTCCCTGGTTAAATAAAGCATTTAAGAATATGCTTAATTTTAAGTGTATGAGTAGTCCCACTGACTTTAGTGGGACTACTCATTTGCTTAAAGTTAAGCACATGCTTAAGTGCTTTGCTGGATCACAGCAATAGTGACCAGAATCAACTATTTTAAAAGACAATTGTTTTCTGAAAATATTTCAATACTCCTTCAAATATTGTAAGGTGGGTTGTTTTTTTATTAGCAAAACAAATCTTAGGCACAGACTGGTTAAGCGACTTTCCCAAAGTCACATGGCAAGTCAGTGGCAAAGCTGGGAATAGAAACCAGATGTCCTGACATCCAGACCCGTGCCTTAGCCACAAGAACACCCCTTCTCTCTGATTCAGGGCAAGCTGTGTTTAGTTTCAAATTTGTGCTCTGAATTTAGAACTAGAAAAATATGTATCTATAAAGCACAGTCTGCTTTAAAAAAAAAAATACAAATCCTCATAATAGTACTCACCAGGCAAAATATTTGATTGGTTTCGTTCAATATTCTTGGACTTATCTTCATTTCCACCATTTCTGTTTACTGAATCTGTATGTAATGTAACCATTAAATACTGTACATTGTATATAAGCTATGTATTACATTAGCCTTGGTAAACGGACATTAAATATTTTCACTCATCACATTTTAAGAATTTAGGAGCTGATCCAAAGCCCTCTGAAATTAATGCAAGTCTTTTAATGGACTTTAGTAGGCTTTGGATCAGGTCCGAATTGCAAAATCATCTCTGACTTCGCTTTCACACAGCAGTCCTTTATTTAGGCGTGCTCCGAAAACCAAATGCACTCAAAATATAATAGAAACAGAATGCTATGAACAGACTTGGAAGGAAGAAAGATTGTTATTTCACTGTACTTGCAAGGCACTCAGATACTATGATGTTGGGGACGCATAAATATATAGTCACTCTAGGCCAGTGGTTCTCAACTCATGGCCCACCTGGGGCCTAATCAGCACACAGCTGAAGCCCATGTAACATCCTCAGGGCCATACAGGTAGTATGCATACTGTGTGGATGTGGCCCACATAACACAGAGCTGCATATGTGGCCCAATATGGTAAATAGGTTGAGAACCACTGCTTTTCTTTCTTAAAGCTGCCCTCGCCCCCCCTTGGTCTCCTAATTCTCATTTATTTTTATGGTCTTAATTCTCTAAAGCAGGGATCGGCAACCTGTGGCACGTGGCCCGCCAGGGTAAGCTAATTTGTTTACCTGCCACGTCCACAGGTTCAGCCGATCATGGCTCCCACTGGCTGCGGTTCACTGCTTCAGGCCAATGGGGGCAGCGGGAAGCAGCAGCCAGCACATCCCTCGGCCCACGCCACTTCCCGCAGCCCTCATTGGCCTGGAGCGGCGAACTGCGGCCAGTGGGAGCTGTGATTGGCAGAATCTGTGGACGTGGCAGGTAAACAAACCAGCCCAGCCCGCCAGAGGACTTACCCTGGTGGGCCGTGTGCCAAAGGTTGCCGATCCCTGCTCTAAAGTCACATTAGAGTCTTACAGATAAGAGGAGAGCAGTAACTTGATTTTGCAAACAGGAACATAAATGTTTATGGAAGCCCATTAACATATAACCAACAATTTACCATTCATTTTATACAAAAAGAATTTAAAAGAAGTATAAAAATAAGAAAACAACAATGATTTACTACATGAAATGAATTATCGGTACTACTTTGTATCAAGGAAAATTATGGAGATGTTTACATAAAACCGGAAGTAAAAAAAAAAAATACTGAAAACTATTTTCATAAGACTGTCTACTACAACATGCTGGTTCCTAAAGGAAAATAGTTTCTCTATATACTTTTTTGAGCCTACTCACGTTACTGACTCACTTAAACCACATAAGTACTTCTTTGCATGAAAACAAAAGAATGAGTACTGCCTCAACAGCATGTGGTTGAAGATTTCCTGTCATTTTGTGCAATCTCTTAGCCACTTGTAAATACAAGGTAGAGGGGTGAATGATACACTTCCCCCCAGTCCTCCTGTTAGTTAGGATATTCTCTTCTTTACTACCCAATGGTTGTGAAGGAAAAAATAGTAACTCCCTCCACATTATTGAAATTTCTAAATCTTTAGACAGAAAATAAAAAAAATAAATCAGACTAAAATTTGTCCATTGCTATAGGCAGGCTTAAATCAGAGAGAGGGAGAAGGTACGGCATGCCAGAACCTTTCCCAAGCTGCCACTTTGTGCATCAGAATCTCAAGATTTTTTTTTTAATTAAGTCTTTTCTGTTAACCAATGCCATATCGTGTGCCCAAGTTTACAGACAGACTGGAACAATAGCTCTAAGAGGGGTGAATTTCCCCATTCATCACACAGGGCATTAATTCAGTTGCTGGTGTATTTCAAGTATAACTAACATCTCATTTTGTCCTCATGAATGTGGAGATACTGCCACTTGATTGAAGGGGAGAAAAATAAAGATGGAGCCAAGGCATCCAGGAGAACCTATCGGTATATTTGAACACCACTGAGAGGTAAACAAGCCTAGAGGACATACACAATCATATTTTGATTATCTCATAGACTCATAGACTTTAAGGTCAGAAGGGACCATTATGATCATCTGGTCTGACCCCCTGCATGCTGCAGGCCATAAAACCGTCCCTACCCCTTCCCTGGACTCTGCTGTTGAAGTCCCCAATCCTGTTTTAGGTGACTTCAATCGGCAGAAACCCTCCTGCTAGAGATCCCTGCCCTATGCTGCGGAGGAAGGCGAAAAACCTCCAGAGGCTCAGCCAATCTGCCCTGGAGGAAAATTCCTTCCCGACCCCAAATATGGCGATCAGTAAGACCCCGAGCATATAGGCAAGAGTCTCCAGCCTGACCCCGTCAGCCATTATACAATTTACCTACCATTTCTTGGTTTTCCTTGACTACTATGTTATACCATTAAACCATTCCCTCCATAAATTTATCTAACTTAATCTTAAAACCAGACAGGTCCGTCGCCCCCACCGTTTCCCTCGGAAGGCCGTTCCAATATTTCACCCCTCTGACGGTCAGAAACCTTCGTCTAATTTCAAGCCTGAACCTCCCCACGGCCAGTTTATATCCATTCGTTCTCGTATCCACATTAGTACTAAGCTGGAATAATTCTTCTCCCTCCCTCGTATTAATCCCTCTAATATATTTAAAGATAGCAATCATATCCCCCCTCAGCCTTCGCTTTGTCAGACTAAACAACCCAAGCTCCTCTAGTCTCTTTTCATACGACAGGTTTTCCATTCCTCTGATCATCCTAGTGGCCCTTCTCTGCACCCGTTCCAGTTTGAGTTCATCTTTTTTAAACATGGGAGACCAGAACTGCACACAGTACTCCAAATGAGGTCTCAATTATCTGCTCAATCTATCACGAGTGGCCTCTCAAGCAGGCAGCTTCTTTTGTGGGAGGACACTGGAAGAGTACCTGTATCTTTTTTCTTTTAAAAATTTGACTCCGGCTATACAGAGTTTGTGAAAATGTCATAACAATTAGCTTTTCTTATAGTATTTTCTTTTAGGGCTTGAGCCTACCTTTTGACAGGACACACAAAGATGTTACAATCATTACAGGATACACATGCATGAGTGTAGAAGCTTAGGATATATGGCAATGTGCACTATATTAAAGTGCACATTTGAATCCTTGATCTCTGCTCATCAGTAGCTTGGAAAGGGATAATACTAATGTTGCTCCAGGCATTATCAGAGGGACTGGTAAAAGTTATAAAATTGTGCCAGATAGCTTTCTCCACACCAGGACCAATGAGTCTAAAACTAATTCAGTGCCAGTTAGAGTAAACAATATCAAAGAAGACAATTACTCTTTGCTTACTACATAACAGATATTGGATCCTGTCTTTCGGAGATCTCTAAAGATTTAAGTGTCAAGAAGAGAAAGGACCTAACAGATGAATGTTTTTCTGCCTACATATGAACCTTTAAAAAGACAAATTAAAATGAGAGCTGGCTGAATTACTGCTATGAAGCAAAGTAAAAGTAACTTATATTGGAAACCACAGATATCCCTAATGTTTCTGTCTTCTCGGAGCTCTCTAGCTTACTTTTATTGCAAATTTTGTATGTTAGTTTCAGACAATCAGTTTGGCAGACCATTTATGCTTCAAGAGACAGAAGCGATCTAATAAACTATCTCTCCCCCGCACCCAATCCCAAAGTGCTTTATGGAGGTACATCCCCATTCTACATAGAGGGAAACTGAGGTACAGAGAGTAACTTGCCCATACAGAGAGTACAGAGTAACTTGCCCATACAGACACACACAAAGCATTTAGTCACAGGGATGTTCTATTTTAAGAAAAATAATTCTGATTGACACTGACCATGCTGTCTTTTTGACTTACTGCTGCGCTGTGCTCTAGCATAAAGTACAACCTGCTGCACAATTTCAAGCTGCTCTTGAATCCCAGGAAAATGGAAATCTGTGCATTCTTGGCAAACTGTTGCAAAATCTAAAAGAAAGTAAGTTTAACACACAAGTTGCGGCTTTTGTCTGCAAATATTATATAATTTTGTGCTAGTACTCTAGCAAGCTAGTGAGAATAGCAAATGTATCTACTATGCTCCACTTGAAATTCAAACAATTTACAAGAGAGCTAGAACATTTTTTAAATAAATGGATTATTTAAAAAGGAAAATCTTCAAAGACTGATATTACATACCAAGTAACCTAAAAGACCATGCCTGAACCAAACAAATACTGTGTGCATGAATTAGTTTTCTCTCTTATTTTGTAAGACATATACATTTGAATGCTGTAACCTCTTTTGTTGGTACCTACCATAAATATTTTAGTGAAATGTGTCAGAGTGTTAGTTACCAACAACTGGTATGACTACTAGTGTAAAAAGTTATGTGCTGCAGACAAAATGAATTAATAGTTAAATTTCTCACACAACATATCTAGGAAGCCAGAATCAGAACCCTAGTCCTCCAACACCAAAAACACAGACCTTACAACTACAGAAGATTGCCCCAGCTGGTAGCAGACTCCTTATCCTTTCTGTGAACAATAGTATGCATCTCCTTAGATCAAAGTGCAATTCTGGTTCAAAATTAATGATTATTAGTATTTCAGAGGTGCATAAAGGCTCCAACTAAGATCAAGGCCCCATTTTGCTAGGACGGGGACACACACACACACACACACACACACACACTCTCTCTCTCCCCCCCCCACTTGTTTCAATGGGACTACTCCCATAAGCAAACATAAGGATTTAGAAATCTTTGCAGGCCCTAATATACACATGCTTCACATGGATAGTTCTAAAATATCTGCAACATGGGGGCTAAATAAGCGAGACTATCAAAGTAAGTTATAAGACTTTCTTCTACTGTACTGAGCACACTGTCAGCCCTGAACAAATAACACAGCCCTGATCCCACAATGCTTACTGCATGGGCAGATTGCTGTGCACCTATGGAGCCCCATTATCTTCATTGTGGCTCTACAGTCCACTTGTAGATTTATGTTGCAGGATCAAGGCCTAAGAATTTTCCTCCAGTCACTCTCTAAATAAAAGTCACCAGGTTCAGGTTTTTATTTGTTATTAAAAACAAACTGAATGGGAAAATACCTTCAAAATGTGTAGAGTGCACACGATGCTTTTGCTATTATTCGCTAAATAAGGAAGCTAATGATTGAAAAGTTAGGAAGTAAGAATTTTTATATACCTTGTTGACCTCCCTGGTATGTGACCAGGTTAATCTTAAGAGGGCTTTTGGGAATGTTTCTTAAGAAGTAATTTTTAGGCAGAAGACATTTTCCCCCCTTAGCTCTAAGGTCTAATTAGTTGCTGCTATATATGATAGAAGTTGCTGCCTTTTTAAATCTTTGTTTATTATGACTTCTAAACAACATCTAGGGATTAGGACAAGCAGCTTTTTGTCTGTTTTGATAAACTGAAATAAGTAAAAAATAATTATTGTGAGTATGAAACATACTTTTAGGATCTGAAGCAGACTAGAAATAGTAGTAATGGCAATTATATCATGATGCAGTTTCTTCTGCTACTCTGTTTTTATTCTCTTGGAATACTTTACTTCTCACTGGAAGTATTTTTTAAGGAAAGGATACAACAGGATGTCAGGGACAGGAGACCCAACCAGTAACAGTGGCTCTGGCCAAAACAAACATTTGAAATGTAAACATTTTTGTACTGAATTTCAGGCGGAAGCTGGGAGAGGTCTGTAATGCGGTTCAGAGAAAGCCGATGTGGCCAAGATTGGAACTGGGGCAAATAAAATTTCAGTTGCCTTGCCCACAGTGGCTAACCATTTATACAAGTCTAGCTATTTAAAAGGAGTGCTCTCACAACTGCTACCAGTTCCGTTTTCTGGAGCAGAAAGCACATACAACTTTCATTGACTTCCACTCAAATTTGCAGTTCTCAACACTTCTGAAACTCTGGCTTTTTTTTTTTTTTTTTTTTTTTTTTTTATAAAGATGCCTAAATATGGACTTTAAAGCCTAGCTTTAGGCACCCAACTGTGAAAACCTTTATCTTTGTAAAGATATAGGCAGTGCAGCAAACTCTGGAAATACTATTAATTATTATTATTATTATTATTATTAAGCAAGTTCCAGAATAGGCAAGTGAGAGAGGGATCCAGACACTTAAGACTATTTTAGTAGTATGTTGGAGGACAGAGATAAGCTGAAGCAAATTCAGCTACAAGATTTGAGATCTGTCAGATAAAGAGAGAAATGGAGGACTTGTGGTAAAATCAAGTTTTATAGGAATTGCTTCTTTTTGAGAAGGGATAGGGAGCAAAAGTAAAGACTGCAAGGGTAACTTTGGTGTTCGCTTCAACAATGCACTGAATTAGATGACTTACCTCTTTTGATGCCACTGTATGAACTGATTCGGTTGTCTACCAATAAAACCAGGCCACAAAGAGAAGTTGAATAGAGTGACAATGCAGTTTGAAGTCTGTGAAGCTTTACTCCACTTCGGTGATTGCGTTTGTGTTTACAGAAGTCCAGTATATCAGCTCTCAATAATCTCAAATTATGCATAGTTTTCAACTGGGCTCCTGTGTAGAAAGCAAACCCAAAGAGTGCTGAATACAAACAACTTCAGATATATTACTAAATAACGAACTAGAATATTCATTGCTATCAACCCTTTAATGCTCAAATATGCATTGTGCATGTGTGTGACCAAAACTTAGAATGAAGATACACAACAAATAATCAAATGAGGGTAATGAGTGCATTTAGCATCTATAAAGGTGTCAAGATTTTATACTACCGATAGTAGCAATTTACAAGACTAAAGGGTCTGCTAAGACCATGTGTGTATGATAAAGGAAGGTAAATCTAGGCCTCTAAACAAGTCCCATCCTCCACCATGAGACAGAGGAAGAAATATGTAGGTTGTCAGCACATGTCAAATATTAAAAAAATACAATTGCATAAACAAATTTAAATTGTTCATTTTAAATATTTAATGTTTGGAAATTCTTTTTTGGAGTTCAATCCAACTCTTAACTTTTGTCATTGACTTCAACAGAAGCTGAATCAGGCTCTAGGTAAAAAAAAAACAATTTTATCTGTATCCTGAAATTTTCCCTGGAAAGAGTTTTTCAGTTAGCTACTAAGGCAAGGCTATTGTTTAAATACAACAGATCAAGATGCCTTATACTAGGTATTATATTAATACTTTGTCACTTATTCTCAGTACTAAGTATGATTCTGTACAATTACACTTCAGCTTAATGGCTTCTTGAGAATTCAGTGCTCAATTATCTATGGGATCATGTTATTATACTTACCCAAATGAATAGTAAAACTTTCTTCTAACTGTCTCTGCTCTTCATAAATTCTTCCATTGCCTTCTACAGATTCTCTCAGCTGACTGGGTTGAACCTTAATTTCCTCACTGAAATCCATTAAAATACATTTAAAAGCTCTAGTAGGTTTATCATTAATGTCCTTCTTTTCAAATGCAGAAATTTGTTTTGTTTTGTGTTAGGGACATACAAGTTTTGCCCAACTGATCTGTGGAAGCCAAAAGGCTGCATATAATTTGCATGAAACAGAGCAGATTGCTGCAGCCTTATAATTAAAATACAGCGGTATGGCCCAGAGAGATTCCAAATCCCAGCTCTATCCTAAACTGAGCAGAAGTCACAGATTCCACTATAAAGAGGGGAGATTGAAGATTAAAAAAAAAATATTGGATTTCCCCTCTTAACCTAGCTGTTGAGAGCATCCAGTAAATAATTCTGCAGTTGCTGGATTTTATAAAAATCCATTTGTGGATGTTTTAAAATGGAATATCAAAGGAATGTGAGCTTCAAATTAGACCTACTTTTAAATCATTACAATCTGGTAGGAAAGCTTTTAAACACTCCTTTAAAAAAGAAAAAAATCCACCACTGTTTGCTCATCATGAATGATATGAAAGTCTCGATTTCTTTTGTGGTATATTAAGAACACAAGCTCCCCTTGCTGGATTCCCCGGCAGAAGACAAACACTGTTTCCAGAAAACAGTATTGTCAACATGCTTAGTGCAGCTCATGCACAAATAAATAAAACATGTTTGTTTCTGCAACATTAGAAGACGACTAAGACATAAATGTCACAAAAAGGAAAAATAAAAAAGTAATGAGTATCAAGTTGAATAATACTGTATTATTTTTAAAAACTGAGATTTAATTTTTATTCTCTCCACTGTGTAAACAGCATCTTCCAAATCAATTAAAGTTAATCATTAAACACTTTTCAGTCTCCTCTCACAGCTGGGTGCAGCTGAAACAGTAAGAGATGGCATGCTGTATTAGCACTTCCCAGGTGCCCCATCTGTTTCTGCCTAATTAAAGCTTTAATTAAAAAAATTAAGACTCCAACTTTTGTAACTATTAGTAAAGATCTCAATCCTATGAACTCTTGTGAGTAGTTCTATTAAACTCAACAGGACTACTCCATCCACAAGCATTTGCAGAACTGGGGCCGAAGTTGGCGTAGCTCCGTTTTTGGGTACCACCTGACTTGAGACTTTGTGCATGATTTTCAGATGTGCTAAGGACCTACAGCCCTTGGTACTCTGAAAATCAGAAACAAGGGTCAGAAACTCAACTAGTATATACTGACAACTCTGGAGCTACACCAGCTTACACCCATAAAAAAACCATCCATAAATGACCTCAGAATGCATTCTGGAACATTATATTAGAAATATACATTTTAAATAGTAAGGTAAAGTAGGAAGACACAACTTAAAGACATAATTTAAGCCCATGCAGAGTGTTCTATATTTTCTCTCTTCTATAAAAGAACATGTGATGGTTCTATTTTCAGTGGCTCTCAGCCTTTCAATATATATTTTCAATTTAAATGACTATTAGAGAACAATTACTAAAAAGCGAGTCCTGTAAATTACTGTTGTTGAACAGAAAGAATATTTAAAAGAGAACTTTACAGCAGAGATAAATACCTGATTGAGCTGTTGTTGGGATTTTTTAGATCTTGATGAAGTTTTATCACCCATTCCTGATACTCCTGTTTTTGGATGGCGGTGGACTGTTTTAGTTCACTGGTCCATTTATTCTCCAAAACCTAAAAGTAGACATCATTCCAACCAATTCATTTTTAAGACAATTCTTTGCATGATTTATTCCAATTCACTGAACTTAATTTACCTGTTGGGATTCAAAATGCTGAGCAGCCAACGCATTTACATCTTGATCTGTTAGCGACTTTCCTAGTTCTTGCATCACCTTATCCATTTCTGCTCCTTGTCTAAATCAGAAGCCAATCATTTAGACCAATGCACAGTTACATTCAGTAAACTTTCTGGATGTCTCTGCCAATGTTGAAAGCTTAGCTACTTATAGCTGTCAATTACATCATTATTTTCATTCTCAAGGTAGGTTTAAATATAAAATTAAGCTTGAAGGCAAAAAATCAGAAATCCAGCGCCAAACCCACCCAACTTATCCACATACGTAGTGCAAGGGACTTCACTGGGAATATTTGTGTAAAGCAAGCAGATTTTTATGCAATTTTTTATCCAGTGCTAACAAACCATGTGTAGGATGGTTTGTTAGCATTAGATAAATGCTATTGGTTGACTCCTTTTAAGAGTGAACTTTTTATACACTGTTTGAGGATCAGTAACACCAACCATTTTTTAAAAAGTCAATTTCCACATGTGCAGAAGCAACTTTTCAAATCTCAGCATATCAGAAGGATGTCATTGTTTTGTTTGTTGAAAATAGTTTAAATACAGTTTATTTTAATCTTTTTCCCTTTAAAAAATTAAAGCAGGTGAAGTGTGTTAAATTAAGGAACCTGGATACTAAAATCCTTTTTACAGAAACAGAGCAGGACAAACTTCTCCCAATTCTGAGTTGAAGGGAGTACCTGTTGTGTTGAAACGATAGTTTAATTTCTGAACCTATTCAGTCCAGTGAGATTATCAACTGGTAGTGTTTCTGTGATGTGGATACCTAACCACCAGAAACTGGACTGAGACTACCAAATCATTTTATATTGAACTAACTTCCAGTGTGAGCTACGTTCAAAGTAAGAAAGATTCAGTAGCACATAACCACCAATCATCTAAGCCAGCTCAGCTAAACTCTCTTTTCCTTTCCTTAATCCTCTTTTGTCACTTGCCTCATCATTTCTTTTGCAGGCACACTTTTCTCCAAGGAAAGATCAGCTCAACATAGCACAGAACTGGCAGCAATACCTTGCACAAAACAGCTATTTAAAACCTAGGGGCAGGGTTTTCGAATCAGGTCATGTGTAAATAGAATGTATAATGCCTACATTCAATTGGTGTAACTTCAATAGTCCCTTACATATGAAGATTCATGGTCATGCAAAATACATGAAAATAAATTCCACTGAAGTCAATACACAGTTATGCCATAGCAAAGCTCTGCAAGATAGAATGTGGAGTTATTTTCATATGCTCTGTTTCTGCTTATACATACATGTGATTCACTGAGAAAATAATTCACTAGTAGTCAGAACCTCATACTATAACCATATTGTAGCAATTTAATGTCTCCATAACGGTCATGAATAAAGTAACTTCATACTGGGAGAAAAAACTAAATAGGTATGCATGCACTGTCTAATGTGGGCATAATATCAGAAGGTTGAGGTTTTGAGATATTTACCTTCACTTGCTACTCAACAAACTATGTAATTGGGACACTTTGGTGTTAATACAATGACGCCTGACAACTGTCCCTTTTTAACTAATATTTTATATTGTTATATATTTTTCTGTGTATTAATGTTTCAGCTTAGCTTTTATTTCTGCTCTAAAGAGGAAAGCATTGCATATACTTTTCCTAGTGGATAAAGAGGCTTTTTGCAGCTTTTCAACAGTCTATCAGTTATCTAGAATCCAATGTTCCAATAATATGTATTATAAGCTATAATCATTGGCTGGAGTGGAGGTCTTTTCTCCCTCTTTTGATGTGAGGAAGTTGTTGGTTTGCATTACTTCAGGCATGTTAAAAGGTACTGGACCTTTTGTATAGGGGCCTTTTTGTGTTTTCTAGACCCTAAAGAAATAAATGTTGCATTGTCTATATATGACATTCCTTTTAAAAATACAACAAGAACATAATGATGGCCATATTGGATCAGACCAACGGTCCACCTAGCCCAGTATCCCATCTTCTGACAGTAGTCAGTGCCAGATTCTTCAGAGGGAATGAACAGAACAGAGAATTCTTCTCAGTCTGCTTTGGGCTTAACTATCCTGAGTAATTTTGTATTGTCTGCAAACTTTGCCACCTCCCTGTTTATCCCTTTTTCCAGTTCATTTATAAATATGTTGAACAGCACTGGTCTCAATACAGATCCCTGGGGGACACCACTACTATTTACCTGTCTCCACTGTGAAAACTGACCATTTGTTTCTACCCTTTCTTTCCCGTCTTTTAACCAGTTACTGATCCATGAGAGGACCTTCCCTCTTATCCCATGACTGCTTACTTTGCTTAAGAGGGTGAGGGACCTTGTCAAAGGCTTTCTGAAAGTCCAAATATACTATATCCACTGGATCACCCTTGCCCACCTTTGCTGAACCCCTCAAAGAATTCCAATACATTGGTGAGGCAAGATTACCCTTTACAAAAGCCATGCTGACTCTTCCCCAACATATCACGTTCATCTCTGTGTCTGATAATTCTGTTCTTTACTATATTTTACTTTCAACTAATTTCCCTGGTACTGTAGACTTATGGGCTGTAATTACCAGGATCACCTCTGGAGCCTTTTTAAAAAATTGGCATCACATCAGCTATCTCCAGTCATTTGGTATAGAAGCTGATTTGACAATAGGTTACATACCAGTTAGTAGTTCTGCAATTTCATATTTGAGTTCCTTCAGATCACTTGGATGAATACCATCTGGTCCCGGTGACTGACTACTGTTTAATTTTCAATTTGTTCCAAAACCTTCGCTAGTGACACCTCAATCTTGGACAGTCCTCAGATTTGTCACCTAAAAAGTATGGCTCAGGTGTGGGAATCTCCCTCACATCCTCTGCAGTGAAGACCAATGCAAAGAATTCATTTAGCTTTTCTGCTATAGCCTTGTCTTCCTTGAGTGATCCTTTAGCATCCAGTGGCCCTACTGATTGTTTGGCAGGCTTCCTAATTCTGATGTACTTAAAAAAAAATATATATATTATATATATATATATATATTCCACAATGTATGTGGAACTTGAACATATTAATGTGATTACATGGAGTTACATTTTTGCATTTTAACTGACCTGTACTCTTTTTAAAGAGGGAAAAAGCTAAAATAAGCCTTATATTGCTAACTGTTCATTTACAAAGCTTGTAACAGAGTCATATAGAAACCATCAGGTTTAATGAGACATTTTAAAAATACCTCTCTCGTAATTTTTTCAGTTCCACGTCTCTTTCACTTATTAATTCTGAGATGCTAACAAAATAATTGTGTTCCAGGTTTAACAGAGTTTCAGAAGCTGGAGAGTGTATCAGATCATGGTACACATCTGCAAAATCTTCATCCCAGCTGGGTTCTTCAGGTCTTGCATGTTCTAATGTTGTCTAGAAAGTAATAAAGTCAAATATTTTAAAGAATGCTATGGAAATTTTTAAACAAGCACACAGAACCAAAGTCACTTAAAATGACAGAGTTAATTTTTGTGCCAATGTACACTGTTCAAAATTTAAAATTTTCCTTTTCTAGTTTGGCTTCTCTCCCCCATCTACTTTTATCTTTGAAATTCTCTCTTTCTCCTCCATTTCCCCATTCCATCTTCTGTTTTCCCTTAATTTCTATCACAACCATTCTCTCCCCCAGCACATTAGGGTGGAAATAATAGAACAGGGGCTGCTCAACCTCCAAATGTGGATGAGCTGATAACCCTACAAAAGATTCTCTACCTGAAACTGAGTTTGAATAAAAATGATTTATCATCTACCTGTGAGAATACTTTTTAAAAAAAAAAATCAGTTAAATCATTTCCAATTGGATCTCTCCAACAAAAATTCCTACTGATCTGTGTAAAAAAAGGGGCCAACACATCAGTATCAATAGGAAAAGTCTTAGGCAAAGTATAAGGATAAATTCTGCCCCCATTTACATCTGTTCAACCCCATAGACTTCAATAGGAGTTGAACCCTGAGGGCTCATTTCTGCAAACTCTTACTGAATAGTCCTTTCATGGATAGTTCCACAGACATGATTAAGAACTTGCAGAATGAGCCCTCAGATTTTATCTGAATAGCCAAATTATCACCCCGTGGGGTGATCAGTAAAACTGAATTTCAGTGTAATTTCTAATGCTGCCTACATACATTTTGAAAGACTACACAAGTAGCAAACCTCTGGAAATTCATATTTTAGATTTTGTCTCACCTCTGTATAAGCTTTAGCCCAAGCATTTGCCAGCTGGTGTATGTCCACTTCTCCTGATTTCACAGCTTCCAGGGCCGCCTCTGCTTCTTTATCATAATCTTTTATGGATTCTCCTTCTATGAACTGACTAAGAGATTGCTTTAAGTCTATTGTAATAAGAAAAGAATGTGTCATCAACCAGAGTTTACTATGAATAGTTAAAATAAAAGGAAATTTCTAACAACTGCATGAACACGTACTTAAAACTGCTAAGTTTACTTGACCACACTCCTTCCTCATATATTAATATGCAGTTAAACCATAAAAACAGCTAAATATTATTAAAAATTCCTTTAAAAACATTTTAGAAATAGTATCATTTTGCTTAGTATGTCACAGCACATTAATACATATAATACTGATCATTTACAAACCCAATTCTCACCATTTTCTATGAAGCAGGGTAAATTGTGCAGGAGCATTAGACGTCCATGCAAGTGATTGGCATTTTCTTGCACAGGAAATTTGAGAGGCACTGTAAGCACTAAGCGCTGATTTCCAGCATTGAATTTATATAAAAACTCTCTCTCTCTAGTGCAGGTTTTTCCTTTATTGGCCTTCATCTTCTTTGGTTGATTTTCTGCATAATAAGCAATATCTTTTATATATTTATGTATTTCAACTGTTAACAAAGAGAAACACAAAATGAGTTGGCAATAATTAAAATATTCAGGGAAGGGGACATAACAGCCAACATTTAAAAAAAAAAAAAAAAATGGGTGCCTATATTTAGGGCAGGTCTACACTATAGCTTAAGCTGATATAACTTACATTGCTCAGGAATGTGAAAAAGTCTCCCGGCAAGCGACACAGCTTCTGCTTCTCGCCAAGGTGGAGTAATTATGCCAACTGGAGAGTGCTCTCCCATCTGTATAGTGTGTCTTCACCAGATGCGCTACAGCCAATGTAGTGCCATAGTGTAGACTTGCCCTAAGACTGCTAAAAATCACATTTAGGTACTTAAATAAGTTGCTTGATTTTCAAAAGTGCTGAGCACCTGGAAGCTTCCACTGATTTTAATGACTAAATATGGATTTAGCACCCATTTCTGAAAAACGTGGCTTAGGCCCCTAAACTCAAACATGCTATTGGGGTAGTGCAAATTACCATAAGTAGCCTTGTTGAAGTCAAACACTGCGTCCAATAGTATGCATTTGTATTTTCAGACCCAAAGAGACCATACATGTTAATTAGGATTTCACCTACTCTTAATGCAGATATATTAAAACAGAGAGGGAATATTTTGGGTTAAGTGTACATTTTAGAATAAAAATTGTTTTGAAGGGTTTATACAAACGTAATAGAACAATTTTAACAAGACCTAAGTTACAAAACCTAAAATGAATATGTTTTCATGAATTAAAAAACACCGCAAATTAGAATACGAAGTGGGTATTCACCCATGCAAGCTTATGCTCCAATACATCTGTTAGTCTATCAGGTGCCACAGGACTCATTGTCGCTTTTTACAGATCCAGACTACCACGGCTACCTCTCTGATACTTGACAAATTAGAACAGTTTGTTTGTATTTAAACAGACCCTTGCAAGGTTTGCAACTCAAACCTTACAGCATTGTACTGGGCCAAGAGAACAGAAAGTGAAACTGGCTAGTTTATTGTCATATCCAAACTTGGTGAAGTGCAAAAAGTAAACAATAATTCTTTCACTTTTTATAACCACATACATTAATGAAACAAGAATGGAGGGGAGGAGGGACCATGTCCCCTGTGCTTATGTGAGCAGAGAGGGCCTGATGCAGATAGAACTTCGTTGGCTGCATTAAAAGTGGTTTGTCACCTGCAGGACACCATCCTACTATCAGTGGGAAGCTGCACCCTGGGATTTTTTAGGGTGGGAGAAAGAAATGGGGGGAGAAAAGCTCTCTATTGCACCACTGCACAAATGAAGGAAGGAGTTAATGATGTCTGAGATTTTACCCTCCTCTGACACACTGTCCCCCGTGGCCTAGGTTAAATTGGCGATCAGACTAAATGATCCTTTCCCGACCTGCAGCGCTAGGAAGGCTGAATGAGAGCCAGGGTTTCTGTCCACACGGGCCAGCACAACACACGCGTTAGAACCCCGAGCCCGGCGCTGCCCACGCTCGGGAGTGGCTCGCGCAGCTCGCGGCACGGGGGTTCGTTCGGGGATGACGCAGCCCCGGCTCCGGGCAGAACATCCGCGCGCTCAGGCGCAGAAACACCCAACGGTCCCGCCTCCTTACCCCGCCCGAGGCAGAAGCCAGTCCCGCCAGTCACCGCTAGCAGGGGGCGGGGGAGCCTGAGCGCGGGGGTCGCGAGCCTGGCCCCGCACCGCGAGCCGGGCCTGGGCTCCCTGCCCTGGCTGGCGCTAGTGACGGGGGGAGGGGGCTGTTCCTCACGGGCGGGACGGCCCCGCCCTCACCTGAGCCCCAGCGGGCGGGGAGAGCAGCTGGTCCGGGCTATTGGCCAGTGGGGCAGCGATGCTGCTCCCAGCGGTTCCTTCGGATCCGGCGCCGCAGATTCGCCTTCTCCTCCCCGCTCGGGCCCCGCCTCCTTTTTTGTGGCGGTGACGAATGTGTCGGGCCGGCGCGAGCGCGCGCGGGGAGAGGAGCCGCCCGCTCGGCGTCTGGGGAGCCAGCGCCGCCCCGCCGCGATGGAGAGGCCGGTCAGGAGGTGGGTCCCCCCCTCCTCCTCCTCCTCCTCGCGCACACGGGCCAGGGCGCTGTCCCCGCACGGACTGTTACACGGCTGGGAGGGGGCGGGGCAGCGCGGGAGCAGCCCCGCGGCCTCCAGCTGCTGGGGGGGGGGGGGGAGGAGCGCCTGTGACAAGCCCCCGCCCCCTGCAGAGCCCCGGCCTGGCGGGTCTGATTCTCACTCACCCCGTTAGCGGGTGGCTCGGTCTCCCGGGGGCAATCCAGCGCCGTGGACAGGGGTAACTGCCCTCTGGCCCTTACCCCTCTCTGGGCGGCGTGGTCACTGTCAGCGCCAAGGGGGCACCGGTGGCACCGCTGGGGGGGTTGATAGTCTGACGCCGTGTCACTGATGTCAGCAAGCACCTGTCACTGTTATCACATCGCTTGTGTGTGTGTGTGTGTGTGTGTGTGTGCACATTGCATAGGTGCTGCGGGTCCTCACCAGGAGCGATTGGGTGGATTGTACTGTCTGCCTGCGGCATTGTGGGATGGCTCCTGAAAGCTAATAACAGTTGACGTAAGCACCGCAATGTCTTCGCTGACGTTACGTCGACTGTGACGGCGCCACTTCGGGAAATGGTGTTACTAAGGCCATGTTTACCCTACAGAGTTAAGTTGACCTAAGTTATGTTGATGATCATAAGCCGCTTTAATTACATCAGTTGTGCACATCTGTACAACGCTCTTTGTGTCGGCAGAGCACGTTCACAGTCGGATCTTTTGCATGGACAGAGAGTGTTGCATTGTTGGTAGCTATCTCACTGTGCAATTGCCACTTTCTGTCTCTGGCAAGTCTGGGAATGGATCACAGTGCATCATGGGTAAGGTTATGATTAGGTGACAGAGGTCACGGAATCCAAAACTTCCAGAGACTTCCGTGACATTTTCCACTTCAGCCCCAGGGCAGCGGGGCTGGAGCTGGAGCTGTCAGTCCCCGTCCCTGCCCCCTCTCCTCCTGAAGCTCCCAGGCGCCCTAGGTGGCGGGGGACAGACACCCCCTGCAGCTGCCCAGACACCCCCAGCAGTGGGGGGACCCCAGAGCCCAGCAGCTGTGGGTGTTGGACCATCCTCTCCCTCCCCATTTGTTCAGGGATATTTTTAGTAAAAGGGACAGGTCACAGGCTTCTGTAAATTTTTGTTTATTGCCTGTGACCTGTCTCTGACGTTTACCAAAAATATCTGTGACAAAATGTTAGCATTAATCATGGGGTTGTGCTCATTATCCCATGATGTAGTTCTTTCCTTCCAATCATTCTATGGGCTTTCAACTTCATTTCATGCCATTTTTTAATAGCCCCTGTAAACTGCATTTGCCATCTCTGCCTGAAACCATTCTGAACTGCTGATCAGTCTGGTGATGAGCATTATAAGCCCAAAGCAGCTGGTCCTGCAGTATTTAATGAGCTGGGAAACAGAAGTTGAATCTGTGTTGCCTGCCCTGCTGTGTGCAGTGGAAAGAAACAATTCAAGATTGTTGCTGGCAGTTATGGAGTAGCTGCACACTATTGACTGTTGTTACTGGCCTTGGGTAACAAGCACTGAGTCATGAGATTGCATCGTGATGCATGTCTGGGATGACAAGCAGTGGCTGCAGAACTTTTGGATGTGCAAAGCCACCGTCTTGGAACTGTGTGCAGAGCTTGCCCCTGCCCTGTAGTGCAAGGACACCAGAATGAGAGCTGCATTCATAGTGGAAAAGCGAGTGGAGATTGCTGTGTGGAAGCAGGCAAGTCCAGACTGCTACCAGTCAGTTGCGAATCAGTTTGGAATTGGAAAGTCCATCTTGAGGGTTGTGGTGATGTAAGTGTGCAGGGCCATCAATCGCCTCCTGCGATGAAGGACTGTGACTCTGGGTAATGTGCAGGAAATACTTGATGGCTTTGCAGCAATGGGATTCCTTAACTGCAGTGGGGTGATAGATGGCACGCACATCCCAAGTTTGGCCCCAGACCATCTTGCAACAGAATATATCAACTGAAAGAGCTACTTCTCCAGGGTCTTGCATACTACTCCATGGTCTTGTAGGTGCTGGTGGAACATCAGGGCCGTTTCACTGACATTAATGTGGGTTGGTCAGGGAAAGTTCATGATGCACAGATCTTTAAGATCACTGGACTGTATAGAAAGCTGCACACTGGGAATTTCTTTCCCAACCAGAAGATTCCAATGGAGGATGTGCAAACGCCCATAGTGATCCTGGGAGACCCCACCTACCTCTTGCCCCCGTGGCTCATTAAATCTTACACTGGGAATTTAGACTGCAGCAAGGAACTTTTCAACAACAGGCTCAGCAGGGGCCGAATGACCATTGAATATGCCTTTGGCTCGGTAGACCTCAATGAGGACAATATTCCGATGGTCATAGCCACCTGCTGTGTTCTGCATAACATTTGTAAAGCAAAGGGAAGATGTTTCTCCAGGGATGGAGCACTCAGATCAGCTGGCTGCTAATTTTGATTAGCCAGATACCAGGTCAATTAGAGGGGCTCAGTAGGGGGCTATTCGAATCAGGGAGGCTTTGAAGGAGCATTTTGACAATGAGCCCCAGTAATGTGTCTTTATGTGATGCATTCGGCCAGGCAGTGTTTACTTGCTTCCTTGAATGACTCCTGTAATGCTAGCTTCCTGAGCTTTAGATTGTAGTGAGCAAATGTTCCTCTGCTTATAGCCACTGTATTTGAATTTTCACAGAAACTACTGTGTGCATGACACAAAGACTCATTTTGTTTCAAAGACTATACTTTAATTCAGGGGTCGGCAACCTTTCAGAAGTGGTGTGCCAAGTCTTCATTTATTAACTCTGATTTAATTTTTGCATGCCAGTAATACATTTTAACGTTTTTAGAAGGTCTCTTTCTATAAGTCTATAATATATAAATAAACTATTGTTATATGTAAAGTAAATAAGTGTTTTAAAATGTTTAAGAAGCTTCATTTAAAATTAAATTAAAATGCAGAGCCCCCCGGACCAGTGGCCAGGACTCGGGCAGTGTGAGTGCCACTGAAAATCAGCTCGCATGCTGCCTTTGGCACGCGTGCCATAGGTTGCCTACCCCTGCTTTAATTAAAGGATAAAACATGTTTTTGCATGCAGGGGACATGGTAATGAGGAACAGTCTCTCCATTAAGGCTCTCAGGGCTGTGTGTAACTCCAGTTTTCATCATGAAACTAGTCTCTAGGGGTTGAGTGCAAGGGGTATTGCTACTGAATGGGAACATCTGAGGAATGTGTTGGGGGAGTGTGGGGGATGGCATGGAACAGCATTCTGTATTTGCTGTAGGGGGAGTCATGCATGGATGTGCTCAGACTGCAGCACTATGAGAGACTTGGGCATCTTACTCTCCAGTATCTTTATCATCTGCTCCTGCCCCTGTCTCCTTTCCAGGCTGTCCAGCCTGAGTTTTCCCTCCATGCTCTTGTTTTGCTATCTGCTGTATGTGCTGACTGCTTTGAAAAGGGGAATTAGTGCAATGCTGAGAAACTAAAGTTAACAAACAATGATTCTTGTGTTGAATGACTAATAATGTGTGTTGTTTTGTCACAGGAATAAGAAAATTGTTGATTATTCACAGTTTGGGGACTTTGAAAATGATGGTAAGTGGTCTACTATTATCCACACCAAAAAGAGTTAAGTTCTGCAATAGCTTAATATAAAATGTTAGTAGAATATGGGCCCTATCCTTCTGTTGAATTCAGTGAAAAAACTTTTATTGGCTTCAGTGGAATCAAATTCAGGCCCTGTTAGAGTACAATCCATGTTATAAGGATATTACACAATAGAAGTGATATTTACACTGCTGTCCTGTTCATAATATTGGGTTAGTTCAACCCCTCCTACAGGTGAAAAAAAGTAATTGGAGGAGGCTTGGGGCAGGAGAGCTCTGCTAGGTGGTTCTTGCAGAGATTTCTCTGATATTTTTCCAGAGGGATGGTGGCCTATTCCATGTCCTTCCATGGAACAGGCTACAGAGTTTTCTGTAAATCACAGTGATCTGCAGGAATCTAGGACCATCTGTGCAGAGGTCTCATGCCTCTTTCACCTCCATCCCATTCAAACTTGATATTATCACTTATTTTTATTGCAATTTTTTTGCATCGTAGTTATACAAATAATTTGCGCTAAAGACAAAATTTTAAAATTCTTGGACTGCTTTTAGTCTGATATCCCTGATTTTCAGTCTTTGTTCCCAGTTTGGGCCTTGGAGGACTAAAGAAGTATACTTTGTAAAGAGGCAGGGTAATGAAAGGGGAGAGGAGATCTCTTTTAAGAATGGGAATCATTAAAAGGAAAAGGTTCCAAAAGACCAAGGACTGTAAGAATGATGTATATTGAATGGTATTCACTTACCAGAAGAACTTGAATCTCAAGTGAATGAGAAC
The DNA here is from genome assembly GCF_013100865.1 of Trachemys scripta elegans. NCBI lineage: Eukaryota > Metazoa > Chordata > Testudines > Emydidae > Trachemys > Trachemys scripta. The sequence continues at coordinate 130,518,533 of NC_048298.1, forward strand.
TCTGAGAACACATTTGAGATTGAAACTTTATCCCCATATTGATAATAATTAATTAACTTGAATATTTACATCTTGAAAATTGTTAGAAATAGTATGATCAGATCTCACTATGATTATGATCTCTAGTACCTTTTGTTCAAGAGTATCCCAGAGATCATTACAGCTACATCTCTTTGTCGTCCAATTATGAGACTGAAAATTGGTTTAATAGTTTCAGATGAGGGCCATAAGAACATAAATGTTTTAGAATATTTTATATTTGTGATTAAATAAGTTTTCTGACGAGAGACTTTTTTTCATGGTGGTTGGAGAAACTTGCACTGTATGGGCTAAACTATTTCTAACTTGCACATGTTTTCATAAACAGATGAAGACTTTGCCTGTGTACCTGCACCTTTAAACAAAAAATCTAGAGTAGTACCTACAGAGACAAATAGAGAGAAAAAGGAGAAGCAGAAAAGGCCACACAAAGAGGTGACTACAGTGCCGAAGAAAACACCCAGTAAAAGGTGAGAGGTAATGAAGTGTAGTTAGTTGTGTGTGCAATAGAAAAGCTTCATCTCATCAACACTTCAGTTTCTTAATTTTCCTCATGTTTTACATTTTCCTAGAGTGTAGTTTAAATAACTACAAATAAAGGTCTAACATATTAATCTGAGATTTATTATCAAATTATTTTGCTCACTAATGAGTGAAGGATAATCTAATAATGTCTAATGACAAGAGTGCCTGCACCTCAGTCCTTCAATCATATATGACTAGGTGGACCCTTTTGCCGACATGAAGCACTGTGGATTTCAACAGGGCACTACACTGGTGCAGAGATCTGCCCACATAAATCCAATGCAGGTTTGTGGCCTAAATTAGGTAAATTTGTGGCTAATCTAATCTAGGTAGTTCTAAGGAACTCATCAGTATAGTACATGAAAACAGCGTATGGTCCATAGGCTTAGTATACAAAAGTGAACAGGAGACACTTGACATGGTTTTAATCAGGCCATAACTTCATTATTAGATGCCTGGGCCTACCTGGCAGCTAAAAGTGTACAGTGCAGGTAGCTCCATGTTCATTCAATATCTATCGGGGGGCTTCTGCCAGCCCCCCACTTTTTCCATCCAGGTCCCCTAGACAACCCATTGTTGGGACTTTACCATCCTCCCTTCCCACCCACTCCGAACGAGGGTTAAAGTGGGCTGTAAGAAAAGGAGGTTTGCTCCCTGCCATACCAGTCATAGGAGCCCCAAACACCCCTCATCACCCATTCTGCTCCTTTAATCAACAGCTCCTTTTTAAGTCCTTTACCAAGCCATTTGTCTGTCCCTGTATCCCTTCCGTATGGAGTACCTGCACTTGACATTCGCCCTACATTTACATAATGAGTTGCTACATAATAGTCTAACACCTTTCCCTACTCACCATAACAAAACCCTCCCTGACCCTGCTATGGGGGAAGGTGAAAAAAAACCCACTCCACCTAAGCCAATCTGGTCGTGAAGGGAAGGCAAAACAAAATCCCCACTCCACATAAGACAATTGGGTGGTGAGGGAAAAATTCCTTCCTAGCCCTCCTAGAAAGGAGTGGCTAGCTGATGCCCACAGCAGGTTCTGACCAAACCTGGTATTTTGCCACCTCAAGGGAGGGAGGGCAGGTGGTGCTCCACCTGGTCCAGGGAAAAGGGGCTTTCTTCGCCAGGCTTGCCCCTTTTGAATTCCCCAGCCCTTCCGGTCCCTGGGGATGAATCAGCATTGCTATGCTGGATCGGTCCCTGGGGATGAATCAGCATGGCTATGCTGGATCACTCCCCCTTTTGCAGCAGCTTCTGAGCCTCGCCCCACTCCGCTCCCCAGTGCTATTCCCTCTCCACGGCAAGCTCCTCCCCCCACTTAAAGGTGCAGTGCAGTGAAAGGTTCAAACAAACAAACTTTGGGCTTCAACAAAAGTTCAGCTCATATTTGACAGAAATTCAGAAGTAGATCTTAATAAAAGTAAAATAAAACCTGAGTTATACTTATTTTAAACAACTTTTTGATAGAAAATATTTTATGTGGAATTCCATGCCAGTAGGATATTTTCTACAAATGAAATATATTTTTCCAGTCTGTTACTGATAATTAATTAATGTATGTACAACACTTTGAAGACATAAAACATTCTATATTGGTAAGTGCAAAGAACTTCTGTTATATCATCTGAATTTCACAAACCACTGCTCATTTGTTATACAGTAAATTACAGATTATGTATTGTAACATTTTTTATTATTTCCTGCATAAGTGCTGATTTATAATTACATTAATGAGTAGCTGCTCAGAAGTAGCTTTGCATTGCTTCAGTTCGCTAAAATAATATTCACTAGATTTACTGGAAAAAAATTTCCTGTAACGTTTTTTACTTGTTTCAGGATAGCCTTAGATGACAAACTTTACCAGAGAGATTTAGAAGTTGCGTTAGCCTTGTCAGTGAAAGAACCATCTGCAGACATCCTTGAAGTGCAAGATTCAGAAGAACAAGGTTATCTTTACAGTTAACGTTTCCCATTTTAGCCTATTCCTTGATTGTATTTGGCATCCTTTGTAGTTGCTTTATAACTGTGCTGGTATTGTATCCTTTCTTTTAATAGATTAATTGAGAAGACTTGAACATTTCTTTTTATTTGTTGATGGGATGAGGTTTATCATACAAAATTGTGCTAGTGCTAAGTAGTGCTGTGCAATTCTGAAAAAACTTACTATAATCACTTGTTTATAATATAGATTAAGTTTCAGTCTTTGACTATCCTAAATACAAAGCTCTTGGGTTGATTAAACTTTCCAAGAACAATATTAACTTTCTCTCATAGGATCTGATGCAACTCACCATTGATGTCAGTGGAAAAATTTCCATTAACTTCAATGAGAATTGAACTGGGCCCATGCAGATGACTTCAACCATTTCAGTCTCACAATCCTCAAAATCTACAGATTTAGACTTTGGAAGAATGTGGGGCAGAAGCTGTTTTAATGGTGCATGTACGTTACTGAGTACACTGTCCATGCATAACAAAATATGATAATCTTTGCAAGCAGATGTATTAGAGACTTAATTTTACAATAAATTTGTGGATTTTCCACAATAATGGCTTCTTTTTGTCTCAGCTTTTAGTGGAATGTAGATCTGTAATTACAGAGAAGTATTACTAAACATTAAATGCATTTTCTCTGCTTCCAAAATATGTGGAGGGAGAAAAACGTAGTTAAAATGGGGGGGAGGGGAAAGTGTGAGAAAATGTTTTAATTGCATTTATGCTCCATATTAACATCTTCCTCTTAACACTGTGGTATACTGTCTACACATTGTTTCCTTATAGTGAACATGGATATAATGCAATTCAGTTTATTATAAAGAAGAAAGAAAATCAAAAATTATTTCAGCCCATCACATTGTGGCAACTGTAATTCTGGTCAAAGTTAATATCTTACATTGCAGCTTTTCTGTGATGAAAAATAATGACATAATTATCTACTAAAAAGAGTTTTATTTGGAATCTGCTAGAGTTTAACTTGTTTTTGCTAAATTATTTTCATTTCTTGATATCCTGACTGTTTATAGTGCTAATTTTCCAACATATTTTATGTGTTTTTTAAATATAGGCGTTAAAAAATTTACAGCTATTGAATTAGAAAATGTAGACAGCAGTTCCCTCCTCTCCAACTGCAGTGCAGATAGTGGTCTCTTAGGTAAGTTATTTTTGTGTCTGTCTTTATATGTAAACATATGTATTATGTGTAAGCAGTGTTTCTGAAACATTTCTTTTCAGGAAAGTGAAGGCAAAAACTATTGGAGAAAAAAAAAATAAAAATCATTTTTATTCTAAATTGCGTAGATACGCTTTGGTCTGAAAGGTATATTCAATCTGCTTAGATCTAAATTTGGCTCCGGTCTTAAAATCAGTAGGAATTGAGTTCCGGTTTTCAAATAATCTTTTTAAACCATCAATTTATCATCAAGAAGTGAAAACTGAACAAACCACATGTATGCATGTGTGCACACAAATATTTTAAGGTACTACTTATCTCCTTGGAAGATCTAAGTACTCTCAACTCCTTGATTCTTCACTCTTAACACCTTGATTCCAGTGTGACGGGTTGGATCACAGAAACCCCCTTGGGAGCTACCACCTGATGTGCCAAGACTACCCCTGCTCCTGTTTTCCCTGCCAGCTCAGGACTCCAGCACCCTGTCTTGCTGAGCCAAACACTCCAGTCCGCTCCAACACAGACCCAGGGTCTGAATCACTTGCCCCAAAGCTGCAAGTTTACTTGAAAACAGCTCACAGAAGTGTGCTTGTCTTTAGCTCTCAGATGCCCAAATCCCAATGGGGTCTAAACCCAGATAAATTTGTTTTACCCTGCATAAAGCTTATGCAGGGCAAACTCATAAATTGTTCGCCCTCTATAACACTGATAGAGAGATATGCACAGTTGTTTGCTCCCCCAGGTATTAATACATACTCTGAGTAAATTACTAAATAAAAAGTGATTTTATTAAATACAGAAAATAGGATTTAAGTGGTTCCAAGTAGTAACAGACAGAACAAAATAAGTCACCAAGTAAAATAAAATAAAATGCGCAAATCTATGCCTAATCAAACTGAATACAGATAATCTCACCATTAGAGATGCTTCAGTAAGTTTTTTCTCAGACTGGACACCTTCCAGGCCTGGGCACAATTCTTTCCCCTGGTACAGCTCTTGTTGCAGCTCAGGTGATAGCTAGGGGATTCTTCATGATGGCTCCTCTCTCCTCTTTGTTCTCTTCCACCCCTTTATATATCTTTTGCATAAGGCGGGAACCCTTTGTCCCTCTGGGTTTCCACCCCCCCTCACTGGAAAAGCACCAGGTTAAAGATGGATTCCAGTTCAGGTGACATGATCACATGTCACTGCAAGACTTCATTACTCACTTGCCAGCACACACACATACAGGAAGACTCCCAGGTAAACACAGCCATCTGCAGACAATGGGAGTCATCAAGATTCCAAGCCATCATTAATGGCCCACACTTTACATAATTACAATAGGCCCTCAGAGTTATATTTTATATTTCTAGTTTTAGATACAAGAGTGGTACATTTCTACAAATAGGATGATCACACTCAGTAGATTATAAGCTTTGTAATGATACCTTACAAGAGACCTTTTGCATGAAGCACATCCCAGTTACGTTATATTCACTTTTTACCATATTTTTCTAAAACTATCCCAGTTACATTATATTCACTTATCATGTTTTTATAAAATCATATAGACTGCACAATGTCACATCCAGAATAGCAACTTTTACCTGCAAAAAGGACTTATCAGAGTAGTTTTTAAAAAGATAAAATGAGAATTACAGACATTGGAAGAAGCTCAAATACTGTGTACTTGGATGATGATCTCCAAAAATACTCAGAATCAGTACTGGAAACTAAGGCTCCAGTCCAGCAAAACACTTAGTACTTACTTACTATTAAGCATGCAACCAGTCCTTTTATTAACTTGTGTTAATAAGACCAATGTTTATCCTGCAGGCCCCAATGAGGTCCCAGATGACAATGACATCCCCACAGATGGTCATAGGCAAAGAAGAGCAGCGTCTAAAGCTGTGTCACAGCAGAAGTTACTGACAGATAACAGTGATGAGGGAGACCATGCTGATAACTATGAGTCAGAGTTTGTGTCTGGTAAGTTTTCTACTATTAAATTTTTCCTATTGGATATGTTTTGAATATGTCTAATTATTCTGAGAGAAGAATATTTTCAGTGAAATGTGTACTGTTTTCAGCCTTATATACAGTACCTTTGTTCCTCTTTAATAACAAATCACTGTATTTCAGTTATGTTTCCTGATTGCATTTCAAGAGACCGAAGCTGAAGGCTAGGTTTTTGACATGGTCAGTTGAGCTTATTCATCCGTATTCAACCTTCAATGTGTTTTAGCCTAGGACTCCAAACATGGTTTCCTTTTGTTCAGAATATGCTTAGAAAACCAGGTGGCAACAATAAATTGCACTCCTAGAAAAGAGATGTCAAACCTCATATATTTTTTTCTTCTGTTTTAGATGAGGAATCAGAGAGTGGTTCAGATTTCAGTGAGGAAGATGATGAAGACTTTGCTGCAAAAAAGAAGAAAACTAAAAAAAATAAAAGGAAAGAAATTAAGTTAAAGGTCCAAACAGAAAAAGAAAAGAAACCCCCCAAATCCAGAATTAATGCTACAGGTAAGCTTGATATAATCAGTAAAAAATACAGAGCTTGTCTAGACAGTTAGTGAATATGCAGCTGGGGTGTGAATCTACAACATTCAATTGTGCCGCATGCTAACTGTCTCTCTAAACCCTGCTACCATGTACTAAAAGTTCCCTAGTGCACACTGACCTATTTGCATTTCAAAGCAGAGTCATTTTCAAAAAGTGAGTGAAAAGAAGTTTCAGGTACTCTCCCTGTTCTTGAATCAACCTGCTGATTTTTGTGGTTTTACAATCATTTTTTCCTACTTAAAAAAATCTGTCTTCTATTGTATGAAATACTTGCAGAAATAGGGGAAATTGACTGACAAACTGACTATCTGGGGTAATAATGAAACAGTACACAAGCTGCTGTCAAATGGACAACATAAAAATGAGAAATAATTAGGGCTGTCAAGCAATTAAAAAAATTAATCACTATTAATCGTGCTGTTAATAATGGAATACCATTTATTTAAATATTTTTGGATGTTTTCCACATTTTCAAATATATTGATTTCAGTTGCAACATAGAATACAAAATGTACAGTGCTCACTTTATATTTATTTTTATTATAAATATTTGCACTGTAAAAATGAAAGAAATAGTATTTTTCAATTCACTTAATACAAGTACTGAAGTGCAATCTCTTTCTCAAGAAAGTTGAACTTACAAATGTAGAATTATGCACTCAAAAAACCTGCACTCAAAAACAAAACAATATCAAACTTTAGAGCCTACAAGTCCACTCAGTCCTACTTCTTATTCAGCCAATTGCTCAGACAAACAAGTGTGTTTACATGTGCAGGAGACAATGCTGCCCACTTGTTTACAGTGTTACCTGAAAGTGAGAACAGGTGTTCGCATGGCACTATTGTAGTTGGCATCACAAGATATTTACATGCCAGATATGCTAAAGATTCATATGTTGCTTCATGCCTCAACCACCATTCCCGAGAACTTGTGTACATGCTGATAATGGGTCCTGCTCAGTAACGATCTAAAGCAGTGGAGATTGACACATGTTCATTTTCATCATCTGAGTCAGATGCCACCAGCAGAAGGTTGATTTTCCTTTTTGGTGATTTGGGTTCTGTAGTTTCTGCATCGGAGTGTTGCTCTTTGAAGACTTCTGAAAGCATGCTCCATACCTCGTCCCTCTCAGATTTTGGAAGGCACTTCAGATTCTTAAACCTTGGGTTGAGTGCTGTAGCTATCTTTAGAAATCTCACATTAGTACCTTCTTTGCATTTTGTCAAATTGGCAGTGAAAGTGTTCTTAAAATGAATAGCATGAGCTGGGTCATCATCTAAGACTGCCATAACATGAAATATATGGCAGTATGCGGGTAAAACACAGAGCAGGAGACATACAATTCTCCCCCAAGGAGTTCAATCACAAATTTAATTAACACATTATTTTAACGAGCATCATCAGCATGGAAGCATGTCCTCCAGAGTGGTGGCCAAAGCATGAACGGGCATACAAATGTTTAGCATATGTGGCATGTAAATATATGTGGCATGCAATGCCAGCTACAAAAGTGCCATGCGAACGCCTGTTCTCACTTCCAGGTGACATTGTAAACAAGAAGCAGGCAGTATAATCTCCCATAAATGTAAAGAAACTTGTTCGTCTTAGCAATTGGCTGAACAAGGAGTAGGACTGAGTGGACTTGTAGGCTCTAAAGTTTGACATTGGTTTGTTTTTGAGCGCAGTTATGTAAAAATAAATCTACATTTGTAAAGTTTCACTTTCACAATAAAGAAATTGCACTACAGTACTTGTATGAGGTGAATTGAAAAATACTATTTCTTTTGTTTATCATTTTTACCGTGCAAATATTTGTAATAAAAATAATATAAAGTGAGCACTGTATACTTTGTATTCTGTGTTGTAATTGAAAACAACATATTTGAAAATGTAGAAAAACATCCAAAATATTTAATACATCTCAGTTGGTATTCTGTTGTTTAACAGTGCGATTAAAACTGCGATTAATCGCGATTTTTTTGAGTTAATCACATGAGTTAACCGTGATTAATCGACAGCCCTAAGAATAATTATTTAATCTTTAAGTTAGAGTAATTATCAGTTTTAGGTGTAAAAAGAGTAAAATAAAAATGAACAGACAGAGGTATGATTTTTTTTTTTTTTCAATTGACTGTGTCCCTTTTAAAAAAAAAAAAAAAAAAAAAACACCAAGCAAACATAACCATGATTAATTTAGGTTTTATACATTATTTTACTTTTAGGTCCTTATCGTATGATCACATCTAGGTGGGTGGATCCCTGCACCTACATGGATTGCTTACAGGAAATCAAGGCCTTAATGACCTTCAGTGTTATTAATAGCATAGTTAAAGATATTTATTTACCACACTTGAATTACAGGGTCACTATGTCTCTTTAACACAATTTGTATCCGCACAACAACCTTTTAAAAAACTATTTCTTACATATGTGTTAAATAACTGTGCATCAGATCTGCTATTGTGATTTAGTTGCAAACAGTGTTTAAGCTAAATCATATATTACAGAACCAGTTTAGTTGTGGTGTGGAAATGTTTTTTTCTTGTAGAGTTTATGGCAGATTTGTGCTAGCTTGTCCGTTCATGCAGTTCTACAATACATCCCATGCCAGTAACGAGCTAAGTGCCTACTTCCAAACCAGGAAATAAATATGAGGCTATAACCTGTTCAAATAAATGAACCTGCATTGATTGGAAGGCATGATTCTCAAGACGTATCCACCTGTATTTCTTTGAATTGAATGATCCTCACTTGTACAGTAATTTTGTGCAGTGTGATTTCTTCAATAAAGAGCAATTTTTCTAAAGCTTTTATTGTTTTCCAGCCAAAGTGACTCCAGTAGTTTCTTCTCCACGGGTAATCCAAGCAAAATCTCAGTCAACATTGAAGGAGACATCAAGTTCTCCAGAACCTATTGGAGAACCTTTATACGCATCAAGTCCCTCAACAGACAAGAAGAAGCCCAAATGGATACCACCAGGTATATGCAATATGGTAGCTGCAGACAAATATACCTATTTACATGTGTTTAAAAAGGTGTTCTCTAAAGTATTTGTATTTCTGAATGAGCACCTCCTCATCAAAACATGAGCTACTCCACTCACCTCTGTGTCCTAGAGTCACTTTTCGCACACAAAATTAACTTGCCCACTTCCCAGCTGCCTTAATAACTTTTCTCTTGAAAGGAAAAGGGTGCTAAAGCTTTTCCCAATAGCGTGGCCCAAATCTCAATATAGAGATTGTCTTGTAGACATTTCCTCTTTTAAGAGTTGTCCAGCATCCCTGTTGCATTGCACTATTTGCTTCCTTACAAAAATAATAGTGGGCAAGTATTGATGTATTTGTACCTGCCTTTAGTATGAGAAGTGTTTGGTCTTTTTTGGAAAACTTAGATCACACTGCTGCTGCCTCTTGTTTTTTCACCTTTCCCATCTGTTTTATTCTTCTGCATGTGGATCCTTTATGCTTGGTCCTCTTTCCTTGCATGTGACTACATACTCTTAGGTCCTCCTTTTCTACTTCACATGCTGCTAAATGCCTAGTTCCATGCTCCCCTGGATATTCATCCTCCAGTTATACGTCGTGCCCCTGCTGGTGGCTCTGAGTGGTAACTCACAGTTTCAGGCAGAGCAGACCCTGTGAGGGGAGACTGTGGGGGGAAATCTCCTTCTATGTAGCAGCAGCCTCTAGTGTAAACTGCTAGGCTATGGGCTCTTTGTTCTCTGTTGTTTTTACATACACCCTGCCTCTTCATGGCAATAAAGACAGGATATGTATAAAAGCAGTTGATTAAAAGGGTGAAGGAATATAGTACCATGAGACCTGTTAATGCTCTGCAGAGCACCAGCAAGTGTACAGCAGACCATATTTTGAGAAATTCTGCATTATGGTAGCAGAGTGAAATGTGTTGGTGTCACTCTGCGGTTACATGTAGGGGGAGCCTTAAAAGTGTCTCCTGCAGATTTTGTATCCTTCTGCTGTAGCTATCAAGTATGTTCCCACTGGCAGCGTACCTGATTTTTATGTGCTTTCCTGCAATATTGTTCAGGCCTTTCTGCAGTTTCCATAAGAGGATACCTAATTAGTTCTTCTGTAATATCTTCTTTGTAAGTTAGTGACAATAATTTTTCTGTTAATTTGTGACATTTGTTTTGTTTTAAAATGCTTTCAGCTGCCTCAGGATGCAGTAGTAACCCACTGGGAGGAATTTCAGTTAAATCACCTACTCAAGGTCTCAGACTTGGCCTGTCCAGATTAGCACGAGTGAAACCGCTGCACCCAACTGCTGCCAGCAGTTGAATGGTCTATGAAAGTGTCTCTCACTTGAAGGACTACTGTTTGGAAAGAATTGGGTGTGTAGTAGGGTTCTGTTGTTTTTAAACAGGGTTGAAAACAAATGAGCAGAAAACTGTTCATTAAACTGTTCATTCAGAGGGAGGAAATGCTGTCGATGTTGCTTGTCTGATACTAATAAAGAGCCTTCATCCTTCAAGGTGCAATGTACCACCAGTGAAGTGCTGAGCAGCTTCAGCTGCTGAATAATACTTAATCAACTAGACCTCAGGTTGCTCAGCACCTTGATGGATCGGACCCAAAGAGAGAGATTGTGTATTTGAGATTGTACCCTTCTGATGTCTGTCCTCTTTTGGAAAAAACAAAATAGGCATTACATTTTTAAATTTCATAAAACCAGAATCTAAAAAGCAGTGTATCAATTATGGATCTAAATATATAGCCTGGATTCTTAATGTAACCTTAAAGTTACAGTTTTGAATTCCAAATGTTTAGTATTCATTCTGTTCATAGTCCAATTAAAGCATCCCTTTAATAAAGTGAAATCATTGTTCCTCTCAGTCCAGAAAAGTTGATTCTCAAATCTTTGTTAAAACTTACTGATAGTTGTATTTGTGTAGATTTTATTGCTAAGAATGTATAATGTGCTGCTTAGAAAACTGTATTTTTAAAAAAAAATAAAATAAAATATATTTTATAAACAGCTAGTTTGTAATAGTAGCTGCCTTTATGCATTTTGAAAATTTCTTACAAACTTTGGCCCTAGTCCTGCAAATATGTAAGCATTACCTTATGCATGTGACTAGTCCCTTAAAGTCAGTGGAACTAGTTATGAGACAAATCCAAAACCCATTGAAGTTAAGCACATGCTTAAATTTTTGCAGAATCAAGGGGTTTATGATTATGTATTGCACAATAAATAGATTTTCATATAGTTTTGGAATGGTAGTTACTGAAACACCAGGACCTGACCTTAATTTAGAAATGGTGAGTCGATGGACCAAAAGCAGTTCTTGTCTAAGCAGGTGCATTCCCACAAAAGTCAGTTGTGCCAACTTACACAAGGGATGAATTTGACCTCATAACAATTCAAAGAATTGGGTAATGAATCAGTGAATCATTTGCAAATAGATGATAGTTTTTAACTTCTTAATTCCCTTCAGTATGGGATATGCGGCAAAGGCATTAAAGGGATAAATAGCCCAATTGTTCAGAATAATATTTGAATGTAATTTTGTGAAGTATGATGCTGTTTGAAGTAAAATATAACTTAACTGTAATTAATCCTTTATATAATTATACTTTTGCAGTACAAATGTGATTATAAAAATAAAACAAGCTACTAAAAGATTTATTGTGGATTTAAGAAACTGAGGAGGTTAATGGTTTCCTGGGAATAACCAAGAGGAATTCTTGGTTCTAAGTAATGGATTCAATTTTTTAGGCAAGTCACTGACCTCTGGGTGCCTCAGTCGTCCCACTGGCAATGTTAGGTAAAAGCTGGAACATCAATGAAAGACACATAATTCCTTTCAGTAGTTATGCAGTTTATTTGAGCTCTAAATGCATTCACAACAGTTCATTACCTGCCATGATTTGGTTTCTGTCATAAATAATTGTATAGTTTGGTTTCTAGCATTAATACCAATACTTTTTTTGTTAATAAAAAGCAAAGGGGGTGAAGGTATAAATGAAGAAAGAACACAGTATTTAGCTCAGTTTGCTATAGTTTGACACCCCTATCAAAATTATTTAAAACGGAACAAAAGAACCTCTGATCACTGACCCTAATCCTAACAGAGAGACAAGATGAGGTAATCTCTTTTATTGGCCCAACTTCTTTTGGTCAGAGTGACAATTTTCAAGCTTACACACACCCAAAGAAGAGCTCTGTATAAACTCGAAAGCTTGTCTCTCTCACAAAGAGAAGTTGGTACAATAAAAAATATTACCTCACTCACTTTGTCTCTCTAATGTCCTGGGACTGACACAGGTTGAAGATTGAAGTCCATGACCTCCATGATAACATTCTCTGAAATGCTTCCAGTTTCATGAATAAGGCCAGTTAGACAGGCAGAGATGCAGGGTCTCAGTGCATGAATGAGACAATGGTATAGGAAGGAGGGCTTTGGGTTATTAGGAGCTGAGGAACCTTTTGGGAAGGGAGGAGCCTATACAGGAAGGATGGGCTCCACCTAAACCAGATTGCTGGCAGATAAAATTAAAAAGTTTGTAGAGGAATTTTTAAACTAAGGGCTGGGGGAAAGCCAACAGATGCGGAGGTTCAGACAGAGATATTCCTTATGGGAGGATATATTAACGAGGATTCTCTATATCCTAGTAAAAATGAGAGAATAGAAGTTGATCAAATTCAGGTGGGAACTGAAGAGAAACAGTCAAATGAAAAAGAATCCCATTCAATTACATCACAATGGCAAACAGCTTAAAAGTGATTAATTTTATAAGTACTTGTATACAAATTCTAGAATTCTAAATAATAAGATGGGTGAACTTGAGTGCCTGGTATTAAATGAGGATATTGATATAAGAGACATCATAGAAACCTGGTGGAATGATGATAATCAATGGTACATGGTAATACTAGGGTTCAAAATATATAGGAATGACAGAGTAAGTCGTGCTCGGGGGGGGGGGGAGGAGTGTCTCTGTATATGAAAATTAAATATAGTAAAAGTCTTAAATGAATCAAACTGTATAATAGAATCTCTAGGGATAGAAATGAATAATAAGAATATATCAGTAGGAATATACTACCAGCCACTTGAGCAGGATGACGATGGTGATTGTGAAATGCTCCAAGAGATTAGAGAGACTATACAGAACTGCGTGCCATGCCCTCCCCTTCCCAAACTCCCCACACACATTCCTTGCATGTTCCCAGCCCATCGCAGTACCCTTTCACTCCACCCCTTCAAACAGGTTGCCTAATGACAGCTGGACCTACACATAACTATGAGAACCTCCATTAAGAGAGTTCTCCTCAGTGTCATTTTCCTTGCAAGACATTGAATTCTGTGTATTGGTTATTGCTGTTTAATAAAAATGTACTCATAGAAAATGAATCTTTTTCTCCTACACACAGTGGTTGGTGCTGGAATTCATACACAGAGGCAACTGACATATTTGCAGACTACTAATCACGCTCAAGAAGCAGTCATTACAAGGGTCATTCCAGGCAGCAAGTAAACAAAGCCTTGCTGAATGCATTATAGAAAGACACATTACTGGGGCTCATTGTCAAAATGCTACTTCAAAGCCTCCCTTATTCAAATAGCCCCCCATTGAGTCCCTCTAATATCCTAGTATCTGGCTACTCAAAGTCAACCGCCAGGGGAGCCGCCTCAACGCTCCACCCCGGGAGAACTTTTCCCCCTTAGCTTCACAAATGTTATGCCAAGCACAGCAGGCTGCTATAACCATGGGAATATTTTCCTCATTGAGGTTTAACCTGCCAAATAGGCAGCGCCAATGAGCCTTTAATCTGCCAAAGGTACATACATTCAATGGTCATTCTGCACCTGCTGAGCCTTTTGTTGAAGAGCTCCTTGCTGCTATCAAGGTTTCTGGTGTACAGCTTCTTGAGCCACAGGAGTAAGAGGTAGGTTGGATCTCCCAGGCTCACTGTAGGCATTTCACCACCCCCATCTGAATCTTCTGGTCTGGAAAGTCCCTGCTTGCAGCCTGCTATCCATGCCAGTGTTAAAAATAAAAAATAAATGAATGGAGATATCCTGTGTCCTAGAACTGGAAGGGACCTTGAAAGGTCATCGAGTCCAGTCCCCTGCCTTCACTAGCAGGACCAAGTACTGCTATTTGCCCCAGATCCCTAAGTGGCCCCTTCAAGGATTGAACTCACAACCCTGGATTTAAGCAGGCCAATGCTCAAAGCCACTGAACTATCCCTCCCCCTGAAGATATGTGTGTCATATACTGTCTCTGACCACCCCGCATTGATAGCAGTGAAACGACCCCGGTGATCCACCAGTGCCTGCAGTACCATAGAGAAGTAGCCCTTTTTATTGATATAATCTGTCATAAGATGGTCTGGGGCCAGAATTGGGATATGCATGTCATCTGTCACCCTGCCACAGTTAGAGAATTCCATTGCCGCAAACCCATTCACTATTTCACGCACATTTCCCAGAGTCACAGTCCTTGGCAGGATGTGATTAATTGCCATGCACACTTGCGTGAATACAACCCCCACAGTGGACTTCCCAACTTCAAACTGACTCATGACTGACCAGGAGCAGTCTGGAGTTGCCAGCTTCCACACAGCAATCCCCATGCGTTTCTCCCCCAAGAGGGCATCTCTTATTTTGGTGTACTCATGCTGCAGGGCAGGGGGGAGCTCCACACACAGTTCCATGAAGGTGGCTTTGTGCATCCAAAAGTTCTGCTGCCACCACTCAGTGCTTGTTTCCCGAGCCCAATAGTGACGGTCCACCATGTTTAGCTGCTCCATGAATGCCAAAAGTAATCTAGATTTGTTTCTTTCCATGGCACTCAGCAGGGTCGGCACCACGAATTCCTGTTCAGATTTGCAGGTCATGAAATACTTCATGATCAGTCGTGTTGTGTTCAGAACACTTATCACAAGACTAGAGAGCAGTGCAGGATCCATGCTTTCAGGCAGAGATGGCAGGCACACAGTTTACAGGGGCTGCTGAAAAATGCGTGAAATGTAGTCGGAATGATGGAACAGAAAAAACTGCATCATGGGATGGTGAGCCTGCACCCATGATGCATTGCAATCCATTCCCCATTCCCACAACTCCTAGCAGCTTCTACACAGGGATAGCTACCGACAGTGCACTGCTCTCTCTCGATACTAGAACATCAACTGTGGACATGCTCCAACAACACAAGGAGTGTTGTGTGAACATGCACAAGCAATGGGATTATAGCGGTTTATGATCGGCAGCATAACTTGTGTCGACTTAATTCTGTAGCCTACACATAGCCTTAGTCTCTATTCTTAAGAGGTGTATAGACAATATTTCTGGCTGAATGTGTCAGGGCTGCCTCACACTTCACCTGAAGAAGACAGAAGTCTTGCTGGTATGTCTGGTAGGTAGGGTCATTGCTATGAAGGGTTTTGCTTCCTTTGTGCCCCAACTTATAAAGGGACACAGAAGTAGCCAAAAAAGACTGGATAATGCATAAAATAGAGACCCTGACCATTTGAAATCCCATAGTCTTTTGTCAAGCATAGTCTGATTCTATTATCCTGGCCATTTTCCATCTCAGGAAATCACTCTATGTAAATTCCACCTCCGGTATATATAATATTCTTCTTCCCTTTCTGCTCTAAATTCTTTTGTAGTGTTGCTGTGCACTGTTAAACTTTTTCTGTGTTTCACTCCACTGGCTGACTGTTCATTAAGTGAGACATTAAGTGGCCTTTGTATACATTTTGCTTTTAGTTGTAAGGTACCTTGAGATCCTTCAGAAGGAAAGGTGCTTTGTGAATAGAAGATGGAGCAGCATTAGACAACATAGTAGTAAACGTGGCCAGTGCCTTATCTACACTAGTGCTCTCCCCTTTGCTACCATTGGTAGAACTGCACTGGTGATAAGGCAACAGTGAGAGAGTTTAAGAAAAGGGTTATGGCAGACAAGGTCTCTGGCTGTAGCTCCTGGTCCACTACCTTGCTTCCAACTCCTCTAAAAATCTGATTGAGCTTGGTAACACTCACCCTGGCTGAAGCAAAAGGATGATTGTCACTCTAGAGTAACAAGGAATTTTATTCAGAGCTATCTCTGGCTACCATATCCTACAGATGAAATAAAAAACAATATAATTGCAAGCTCACATGCAAATTTACAAACTATTTGCATGACTTTTGAGGGTAGTTTGGTCACTATGACCACAAGAATGCCAGTTTGTCATATAGAATATTAATACATCATAGATACAATCCGCAGAATTCCACTGCCACAAACACCATGCATCTGCTCTGGCCCTAACACTAGCCTTGATCCCAGGCATGCTTATAAAAACTAGATTCAAAATGGCAAAATCTTGGGGACAGTGCAGGACGGTGGTGCTGTGAATGTGCATGCAGCAGGTTTCCTTACCTGCAGGCATTCTTCTGTGTCATCGGCTTGTGCATTTCTCACTTCAAACTCTCTTTGAGTGTAGTGATAATGCCACAGAAAAAGAGAAAATCGCCAGATGAGAGCAATCGGCAGAGGCCTACTGAACACAATTTGAGGTTAAGTACTGGTGATTGGTGGGATGGAGCTGCATGTTCGGGTACACCCAGTGCAACTCCCTATTCTCCTTCACGGCAGGCAAGTCCCAGGGACCCCATTTTTGAAAATGGTGATTCTCTGGGGATCTCATGGAAGACGTTTCTTTCTGCATTAAGATCCATGGAGGAAAGGTTGGAGATTAAGATTGATGCCTTGGCTCCACAGTTGTTAAAAACTGAAACTTCTATTGAATCATGGTGGGAAACTTTGCAGACACTTACTAATTGTTTATTAATAATGACATAATTATATAGCAAGGTCTATGACATTTGGAAATGGAGGTTGAAAGACTTAATAATGTGAGCAGTGTATTAATTAAAGAAAATATGTTATTTTAAAAAAATGATAGATTGGAGGGCAGTAGAATCATAGGACTGGAAGGGACTTCGAGAGGTCATCTGGTCAATTCCCTGCACTCATGGCAGGACTAAGTATTATCTAGCAGTGTTGGGTCTTCATAGAATGTGCAGAAAGTATTAGGAGGCATGGGAGAGGCTGGTAGCATCCAAATACTTCTGGAAACTATCTTTGACACTAGAGTTAAGACCGTCCCATTGGATTTAACTCTTATCCACATTCCTTAACTCTTGATTATGCTGCAGAACTTGGTTGCATAGTCTGCGTTCATACCCCACAGATAACTCCCATTGACTTTAGTGGGAGTTTTGCTCACTGATCAGATGCAAAATATGCAAAAGAGATCTGCGGTGAGCATCTGAGAACAGGAATATGTGCTAAATTCTATTTCCTCAATCTGTGAAAAGTGTGTTTTGTATTCAAATGCTTAGGGTTCATTCAAGAGAGAAAACACTGTTGCAAGTTTATTGTTTCTAAGGTGCTGAAATACTACAGCGATGGGTGTGATAGAAAAACCTAGACAGATAGTTAAAGCAATTATGACTTACAATAACAATTGGAGTTTCCTTAAAATGAAGTGAGAATTAAGATTTATCAATATTTTATGAGCATTGCTATGATTTTTGTACTCATCCTATTTTCTAGTTTTCTTCAGAGCTGAATAAATTATTAGCATAAATAAACAATAGGTAACACAATAAAATAAATAATAAATAAATACAAATAAACCAATACATAATTTTGTGTATACGCAATTATATTATTACAGATAAAGCTGAGTGATCATATAAACTACTGCAGTGATAGGTGCATTATAAGCAATTAAAATAAGCTATATATATATACTTACATAGTAGTAAAAGCCATTGTTTAATACGACATTGGGATTTACATTATAACACTTTGGCCTTGGCTACACTTACCAGCTAGTTCGACGGCTGGAAATCGAAGTTCTGGGTTCGACTTATCGCGTCTAGTCTGGACGCGATAAGTCGAACCCGGAAGTGCTTGCCGTCGACTGCGGTACTCCAGCTCGGCGAGAGGAGTACCGCGGAGTCGACGGGGGAGCCTGCCTGCCGCGTGTGGACCAAGGTAAGTTCGAACTAAGGTACTTCGACTTCAGCTACGTTATTCACGTAGCTGAAGTTGCGTACCTTAGTTCGAATTGGGGGGGGTAGTGTAGACCAAGCCTTTGTTTCCACTTGCTCATAACTTTATGAAAAATGATCCATTTAGCTTAAATTTTTTATGCATGACCTCAGCCCTGGGTAAATTGTCTTGTTTGTTTGTACTTTTGTTTGTTTGTGAAATGTCAGCAAAATCTATCCAGGAATCCTGAGCAGACAGAAATAATTTGTAACATTTTTTTCCTCAGCTTTGATGAGATAGGATCTTGGAGTATTTCAATTATCCTGTTTCATTTATCCACTATTTCTAACCAACTGTTTTAGCTCCAGCGTTTAAGTCTGGTAAGGGCCTAGTAGAATTTCTTTTGTCATGAAACATTTTACATGAATCTTTCTGTTTCATATAACACCTTATCCTTTTCAGAATTTGGCCAATAAGGCTCTAGTTTCGGGGAAATGATGGTATATGTGAATTTGATTTTCTAATAACAACTGGTGGACTATTTATCACTGTTTAAACAGTTAGCTCAGGAAGGCTGGAATGGCTCATTCTGCTTCAGGATACTTTTGACAGCCTGGACTTCTCTCTCTGTGTTGCCATTCCCTTGAGGGTAATATGGACTAGCGGTGAATGTCTTGAATTTTGCAGGTGAAAAATGATTGGAAATTAACTGATTATACATTACATAGAGACCAAACAAACACTTTCATTTATAACTATCTTGCCAAATGTAGTTCACATAAGTAATATCTCTATGAAACATGAAAAATAGTTAATGACCACTAAATATGATTGGCCATTGTAGTCAGGTATAGCTGTAGCTGCCATGATCCATCAGGCAGAAGGGTTTAAATGTTCTTTGTGCTGGGAGCCTGTTGTCACTGCCGTTGCAAGATATTACTTTATTTTTAATGGCTATACTCATTTCTAGGTACCAGATGGCTTGTGTTCTTGTTCTCAACGTATGCTTAATCCCATGTGAGCTTCAAATATCTGGATCACTCCCTCACCTTTCAGTATTTCTGGGAAGACTGTGAATTTATTCTCGTTTCAGAGGCTCTTGGTTTGTCAGTGCAGTGACACTCAATTCATTAAGTAAAGCAAAAAGATCTGAGCTTCAGCCCTCATCAGTAGTATATTTAGCCACCCTCTTTAAGATACTGCATTATTGTTACAAGCTCTCTCTTTGCATTGGTGAGGTAAGTAGTGAAGGCATAATTTACTTTTATTTCAGTGTTGCTGAATTTAATAAGGTCAACACAAATCCTTATCGTTTCATTTGTTTTCAAAAACAGGAACAATAAGCTCATGCCACTCAATTGCTTCATGAATCTGCACAATAATTCGAGTACTCTCCCTCATTCAAACTCCACCTGCACTTTTGGTGCCAGTGAAACAGATAATCTCCCCTGGGCTTTGCAGTAGGTATCAGGCCATGCTTTATAGAATATCCCTTAATGAGACCTGTATCTCCTAGCGCATCAGTATTTATATGGCTTACATGTTTGATTAATTCTCTTGTCTTTGTGGACTTTGGCCCAGCATACTAACAACCTTGTCACTATAGACCCCAGACGTACAGAAACTAGATGGCGTGCCACTTAATTCTGTGATTCTCTATGCAGCAAAGTAGGGTGACCAGACAGCAAGTGTGAAAAATCAGGACAGGGGGTGAAGGGTAATAGTAGCCTATATAAGACAATGCCCCAAATATCGGGACTGTCCCTATAAATATCGAGACATCTGGTCACCCTACAGCAAATTGTTGATTGCATTTGACCACAATCTGTCCAGAAATTCCAAAGTAGCTTTGGTGCGCTGCAGCTGGTGTGTGGCAGCATTGTGTCATAAATCAATGCAATGAAAAATAAAATCCTATTTGAATCAAGTCCACCTCTGATGTGCTACATCTTTGCTTTCCTCACACACAATATTAAGCAAGTTTCTATAAGTTTCTAATAACCTCATTATCCAGCTATGTTGGAAGAAGGACAGGAGACACTGGATGTGGTTTAATTAGGCTGCAACTTTATTCTTAACTGTCTGGGAGTGTACAGTGCAGGTAATTCCATAACCATTTCAATATATACCCAGGAGGCTTCTGTCAACCCGCTTGTAGTGGGGCGACGCCTCACCCTGCAGCTTCTCCTGCTGGTTGTCCAGGAATTAGCTCTTTTTACCAGCTCTAGAGCGCCCTTTGCTGGTGTCTCGCCGCCGCTGGCCCCCATGTCCCTCCTGGAACTCAGTGCCCTTTTACCTGGGATGCTGCCCCTCCGGGCAATACCCCACAGATCTGGGTCTCCCCTCCCTGGGGAACCCCCACCCTCTATCCCCACCTTGCCTCAGCCTATGGGCTACTGCCAGTCACCATCTAGCCCCCTTTCACTGGGGCCGACTGCAGTCTGTATAAGCCTCCATCATAGGCAAGGGAGGTTTTCACCTGCTGCGTTTTCTGCAACCCAGTACCTCCAGGGGCCTTGTACAAGGCCCTGCAGCCTGGGGAGTTGCTGGCCCAGAGCTCCCCAGGTCCTCTGGCCTTTCCCCAGCCCTGCTTCACTCCAGTACCCTTTAGTAATCAGGCAGCTAGGTCCATCTCCCTCCTCAGCTAGAGAGAGACTCTCTCTAGCGCTTGGCCACAACCCTCTTATAAGGGCCAGCTGGGCCCTAATTGACCTAGCCACAGCTGTGGCTGCTAGTGCAATCAGCCTAGCTGGTTGGCTCAGCTAGGCTGATTGCACTAGCCCTGTTTACCCAGGAGTGGGGCAGCTGCCCCACTACACCTCCCCCTTACCCATCCTGGTCCCCACCCAACCTGCTGGGTGGGCGGGACTATGAAGGAGAGGGGATTGGCTCCAAGATATACCAGTCATAAAAGCCCTGAGCCTCTCCTGTTTCCTCTCCTTTAAAGAATACCTCCTTTACATTTTTTTCCAATCCATTTTATCTGATCACTGTGTCCCTTCCCTACAGAGTACCTGTACTGGACATCCGCGCTACACTGACATAATGAGTTGCAATATCATAGTCTAACTCCTGTTTCATGTTTGCTCCAACTAAGCCCCTCTCCCCCGAAACTTATTGAATTAGCAGTTAATACCAGTAAGGTACATTGTATTAAAATACAATTGTGTTTTGGGTGTTTTCAGGGCCAGATTAACGCATAGGCTAATAAGGCTATAGCCTTAGGCCCTCCTATTTTTAAGCCCTACTGTTGGCCCCCCATTCCATATTGAAGTAACAGCTGAGCGACGGTAGCGGGGCCAGCAGAATTTTTTTGTCTCATTAGATATTGCTTTGTACAAATCAATCAAGATTGTGAATTCAATTTATGGAGGTTGTGATTTTGTCTTTGTGGGCTAAGTAAGTGTTTGTGAGCCCAAGCAATATTGAACTTTGTACACAGAAGGCCTACACTGGACTATAGAAACCATGTTGAAGATAGGAGGATGGCAGAAATTGAAGGAGGTCAAAGAAAGACGGCAAAGACAAGATGTAGTGCTGAAAGGTACTCCTTTCATCCTAACGTTTTTTCCTCCTACTAAGTCTGGTGGTGAGGAAGTCCAGGCGAATACCAGCCCAAGTAAACCTGCTGCTCCTGCACCTGATGAAAACAAGCAGCCACCTGTGACTTCTCTAGCTGCAGTCTCACCCCACTCCTCTGAAGACGTTCCCAGTGATAGTAATACAAAAATATCCTTCTCCAACCATCCAGGCAAGTGGGACATCACATCTCAAGATCTCATTGCGTATTGGACTGAGAAGGGCCCACAGAAATGCCCGAATCTAGATACTGACTTTTCATTGACAAAGTGAGAGTACACCAATCAGAATCGTTATCTGACCAAATCAATGTTTGAATATGTGAAGCCTAACAAACAGATTGGCAAGAGAGAATGGCTCATCTATTAGCCTTCTAAGAAGAAAGTGTACTGTTTTTATTGCCACCTGTTTTCTTATACCAAAAAGTGGGGAATGTTCTGCAAAGGCTTCAATAATTGGAAGTATATTGCATACGTTACCAATCATGCAATGAGTAAACAGCATGCATTGTCAATTAACAGGTACCATGCCCGAAAGAAAGTTAGTGGCAGAATTGATACCCAAATGGAAAACCAGTTTTTGGAAGCTTGTGCTTATTGGAAGAACGTTCTCAGACGCATAGCTGAAACCATAGTTTTTCTTGCTGAGCATGGTCTGCCATTCCGTGGCTCAGATGAGACTGTTGGATCGAAACACATTGGCAATTACCTTGGCGTTTTAGAGCTAATCGCTAAATTCAACCCTTTCTTAGTTCAGCACATCAATGAACACGCAAATCGTGGAAAAGGCCATACATCATATCTATCAAAGATTATTTGTGATTAATTCATTCCACTGCTGGCAAAGAAGACACTATCAGCCATTGTAGATGAGATCAAAGATGTGGGATATTTTTCAGTGTCCGTCGACTCAACACCCGAGGTGTCACATGTAGATCAGCTGACTGTCATCTTTGAGATTTGTCAGGACGGTGATGGTTTGCTTCCATACCTGTGGACAGTGGCACACTTAAAAATGTGAGGTTTTGCTTTCTGCAGCTTCCTCCCTTGTCCACCACCTGTTTTTTTCCACTGCCACTACAAAGCAAAAAGACATCAAATAATCTTAATATTGTTCCAATCAGGAAAAAGATACAAATCCCCAACTTTAAGTGAATTTGGACAAGGAGGATCAAAAATCAATAGTAGTCTCTCTTTCTCTCTCTCTTTTTTTTACAAGACCCCCCCTCCCCTGGTCTATTACTCCCATCTATTTTTATCTCTGTGTGTCTACTTTCCCATCTCTCTGATATCCAAGCTCCTCTATTTTATCTGTAGGCACCCTTTACCAGAGGGGCACAAAGCAGGGGGTTACATATCCAATTTCACTTTCACAGTTTTTGTGCTTGTGGCCCAGGAATCCACATTTACAGTGCTACCAAAACTCCTCAGAAGAGAAAGCCCGAGAAAGCTCCAAAAAATCGGAGGTTGGACAGTTTTATGTTTTCCTTCTTGAACAAATGAGGTAATTTACAAGGGCATTTAATTTACTTGCTTTTTCAGTTTTGGTATCTATCTTAAATCTGGAAAATCTGTTCATTCTGGTCATGTTACAGCACTAACTGAATTGAACAACAGTGGAGGGTAGCAATCAGACATTTCTTTCAAAAATATGTTCTAACACTAGGCAAGCTATTTGTCCTCCTTTTCTAAGGTTTGTTCCCTGACTGATACTGAGACAAAACTGGATGTTATTTTGTCTGGTATTGGACAAGAGATGCCATTTTGAAGAGCACGCCACCCCTCTGCCCCCTAAAACTGTGATCTCCAGAGGAAAAAATTTAGGCTGTGGAATAGTTTTCCAAAGGAAATGTTGGAAGCTCCATTTTTTGGCACATAGATTAGCCAAAGCTCTAGATAATTTCCTGTAGGGAACAAACATACACTAGTTCTAGGATGATGAACAGAATGATCTTACAGACCTTTTCTATACTGAATTTTTATGATTTTTGAACAACAACAACAACCACAAATATTACTTTCTAAAAAGCAAACAAGTTCTTAATCTTTCATTTTAAAATCACCATTTTACAAGTATAGCAGAATACTGCAGGTTGTTCATTTCTCAGTCACTATACACTTAATGCACTTGACTCAGCCAAGGTATTCATATATTTGAGGAAGATGCATACCCTGATGCTTTGGATGGGATCTCTGAAGAAACTTAGCTGGTCAGAAAAAGCAGCAGCTATTCCAGGCCTCTCTTTTTTCAGCTTTAGTTTTCTGAGTCTTAAAAGTCACTTAGCATGGAAGAACAAGTCGCCAACAATTCATACAGAACAAGGACCCACTCCTGCAAGTCCATACTGTCATAGGACTACTGAAGTGAATAATGGCTGCAGGATTCTGTCCTGTTTTTTATATCTTGTAAACAAGACTCCGAAATTTCTACCAGTTTCAAAATGTAGTTCCTCAATTCTGCTTGATGGTCTATAATCAAAATCAGGCTCATGGTTAGTATAATCTGGGAAACATTCTAATTGTTATTAGGTCCCAAATTATTAATTATTATTATTATTATTATTTATTTATTTTATTTGTCAAGTCTGTCTCTTTTCCTGAGAACTTTTATTATCAAATAAGATAAAACAATAGCAAAAAGCTTCATTTTAAGAAAGAGTAAATATCTATATATATCAGTAATTTCTTTGCGAATCTTTTAGAAGTTGTGGGAGAGCCACGAAAGGTCTTGGAATGTTGTGGAGGCTGTCAATAGGATGGGTATGATATATATAGCAAAAAGATAGTGCAAGATGTAGAAACATATTGAAAGGAAATAGAAAACATCAGCCTGGATGGATGGTTTGTTAGAACATTTAGATCCAAAAATAGAGGTTTAGGACCAAAGTCTGATATCCTAACTCATCCTTAATAGCACTTTGCTCCATAAATAATTTCATTGAATTTGTTGGCGCTATTCATGGAGTCAGATAGTATTCAACAGAAGTAAGGGTATCAGAATCTGGTCCGTGGCAAAGGAGGGTTTCCCTGACTTCCTCTTTACAAATAAATTGCTGAAGAGCATTGATAGCAACATATTACTAAAAATCTCCAGCCCATGCATCTTCACCCAATTTTCTTTAATGCAATTTTGTTCCTTAAAGGAAAAATTCTTTTTAATCATTCCAAGAGTGGATACTTACTAGCCAGCGTACTAGTCATCTTATTTTTCATCAAAATTATACATCTTATATTTCATCAAAATTATACTCTTATATTATATTCCAGTGAACTTATATGTGAATAGATACTGCTTGCAATATTTCAGTGAATTGAGTAGCTTCATTACAGAATATTTTTTTTCAGGATGGTCAGAATAGTTTTCCCATAAGCACAGGCATAATATAAAATGTGTTTAGTTGTGTGGTCCCACTGATTAATTTTCTTTGTCATCACTTGATAGGAAGAAAATTGCTTCGAAGCATGAAAAACTAAGAATAGGCAGATCTAGCGTCCTCCCTGTCATCATTAAATCAGGGAAAAAACAACAATTAATACAGGCAAAGGTAAGAGAACTTGATTTTCAGTCCTTTGCAGATCTCAGAGAGGTAGGTGTAACTTCCTGTTATATCAGAATATGATGGTACTTTCCTGTGCCAGAAGTAGGAATCAATTGGCAGCTAAAACCCAGAGCCAGACTGAATGCAGAGTTGGCGGACACAAGCAGCTTTAGTTAGTCTTCTAACCTCCCACACAAGGGCCAGTCATAATCACAGACCCTGCACTTGATGGAATTCAGGGACTTCTCAGTCCACATGTCCTGGGGTACACATTCCCCTAAACAGAGACAGGAGGGGCCATGGTCCCTCTCATTCCAATCCACAGAACAGGCCATGTACATCAGTGGAGCAGGCGGTACTATCTTAGCCTGCTTAGTCCCCCTCTGTGTTGGCCACTCAGACCTGAATGCACAAAAGGAGGTGCCTAAGTCTCATTTTAGGCACCTAAGTCCCAATTTTTGGACTGCTGCAATGCTCAAAAATCCAGCTGAACCCTGTAGGTGACTAAGCTCACTCATCACCTAAATTTTGCAGAATAAAAGTTGCCTACGTGCAAGGGTGACGGAGTCTTCCTAAAAGGGGGGGGAGGGAGGACATTAGGCACCACTCTCTCCATGGCCCCATACCTGTCCCTCCTCTTCCCTATGAGGCCGGGCCGGGGAGCCTGGGCCCCTACACCTGCTGGGGAGCGGGAGGAAGGGGGCGAGAGCAGCCCCCAGCCAGTGTCCCTACCCCCGCCCTCCCAGCATCTCTTACCCTGACCCAGCTGTGGCTTCAGTACCTTCCGTACAGGCTAATGGTGGCTGTATAATCAGCAAGCCCCATTCCAGCATTAATAGCTATGCAGGTATCTGGCCTGGCCTGGGGGCAGGGCCGCAGCCAGGCCATGGCAAGAGCCACCCAAGCAGCTGTGGGGAGCCACAGACCCTCCAGCTGCCCTGGGTAGGGGGTTAGACACAGGCCAGGGTCTGTTCTCGGACCCTCTCACCGCAGGCAGGTGGAGGCTCCCCACAGCTGCCCAGGCTCCCCAGGCCACTCTTATCCGGGCCCGGCTCCAGCTTCCGGCCCCCAAGGCCCCGCCATAAGTGCCAACTCTGTGGGTGCTCCGGGGCTGGAGCACCCACGGGGAAAAATCGGTGGGTGCTTAGCACCCACCGGCAGCTCCCTGCCCCCCCGCCCAGCTCACCTCCACCTCCGCCTCCTCCCCTGAGTGCGCCGCATGCCTGCATTTTCCCCCTAGCTCCCAGTGCTTGCGCTGCGAAACAGCTGTTTTGCGTGGCTGGGAGGGAGGGAGGGAGGGGGGAGGAGGGAGAACGCGGTGCGCTCGGGGAAGAGGCGGGGCCGGCACGGGATTTGGGGAAGGGGTTCAATAGGGGCAGGGAGGGGGCGGAGTTGGGACGGGGGCTTTGGGGAAGGGGTTGGAATGGGGGCGGGGAAAGGGTGGAGTCGGGCCCGGGCCCGGGGGGGCGCGAGCTCCCTCCGGCGCCGGGGAAAGTTGGTGCCTATGGGCCCTGCCCCCAGGTCAGGCCAGAAGCCGGCGCTCAAAAGTGGGAGGGCCATGGCCACTTGACCCCCCTGTTCCCTTGACCCCTGCCTAGGTGCCAATGTTACTGCCTCTGCACATGTGCACTGCTGCCTCCCTCTATGCATCCACATGCCTAGATCTGCCTCCAACAGTGATTCACAAACCAGGCGAAGATAAGTATTTAGCTGACCAAGTCATGTGATGTCCTGTGCAGGTCCCAATCTGTAAGCATGCTCAGAGGGCGCCTACCAGATTGCCCTCCCTCCCCCTGGTGAGTTCACACAATAACAGCTGGGGGGGGGGAGGAGGGAAAGGAGGACTTCCCTCAAAACTTTTAGCCTAGTGGTTAGGGAACTCACCTGGGAGGTGGGAGACTCTTGTTCAAGTTCCACCTCTGCTTGAGAGGGAGAAGGGATTTGAACAGGGTTCTTCTGCCTCTTAGGGTCTGTCTATACTGCAATTAAACACCTGTGGCTGGCCCACACCAGCTGACTCAGGCTTGCGGGGCTCGGGCTGTGGGGCTGTTTAACTACAGTGAAGCTGATCTGGCATGGGTTGCAGCCTGCGCTTTGGGAAACTTCCCACCCAAATCTCGCAGGGTCCTAGAGCCCAGGCTCCAGCACAAGCCCAGACATCTGTACTGCAATTAAACAGCCCCACAGCCTGATCCCTGCAAGCCTGAGTCATTTGGCACAGGCCAGCCGCAGGTTTTCAATTGCAATGTAGACATACCCTTTGATGAGTATGGGATAGTCTCTCCTGTTGAAACTACTGCACTCTGGATAAATAATGAGAGAGTCATTGGACTGGATCCTGGGTGTTCCACTTCCTGGGCAAGTGCTCTAACCACTGGGCTAAAGAGTCATTCTCACGCACATACGCAGATGCGCTCTCTCTCTCTCTCCCCCCCCCCCCCCGCCCAACCGACTCTTCAGCAGTCTAGGTGCCTAATACAGGAGAGAGTTTGCAGCTGAGATAGGCACCACCCTGCCACCCAGCGGTAGGAACTCATCTCTGAGATAGGGGCAAGGTTTAGCATGTACCCCTATTGCAGGCATTTCCCTACCTATCCTGCTGGCTTTTGTTAATTACATTCTAAGGCGCCTACCTCTCCTGTTCATTGTATAGGAGCTCAGGTGCCTAACTCAGCATTTGTGAAGTTAGGTGTTGTTATGCGGCGCATCACCATGCCTAACTCCTTTTGTGCATTCAGGCCTCAGTGCTTCTCTCCTGGCTCAATGCCACTGGAGGATCCCACCTCCACAGGATGTGCTTTGCAGAACCTGATACAGCAGCTGTACAGCCATAATCTGTTGACAGTGCAGCACAAAGGGGCAGGGTCACATGGCGATATCTGACCCACTGTGTTGAAGATCACAAGGTGCACTTTGATATGTCTACAATGCAGGACAATGGTTATACTTTGAATTAGGGTTAGCAGGCCAGTCAATAATCAAACAAAAAGGGGGATTTGGGGATTAATAGTAATGCAAAAGCAATTGAGGCCTATTCCTGTTCCCACTGAACCCAGTTTTGCCATTGGTGTCAATTAGAGCAGAAGCAGGGCATCTGCGTAGCACTCACTTGTCTTGTGACGTTTTTCTTAGCTTCGTAATACTGAAAACCTAGACCTAGAAATGCTGTGGTTGCATTGATTAGTGATTGTGGATCTATAGTAAACTCCCAACCAGGGCCGTCTCCAGCTTTTTTGCCGCCCCAAGCGGCGAGGAGGAAAAAAAAAAAAACCCTGCAATCGGCGGCACTTCGGCGGCTGCTCTTCCGTGCCGTCTGAGGGACCCACCCCCGAATTGCCGCCGAAGACCTGGACGTGCCGCCCCCTTCCATGGGCTGCCCCAAGCACCAGCTTGCTGCGCTGGTGCCTGGAGCCGGCCCTGCTGCCAACATTTGAATAAAAGAAGGAATGTGCTATTAACAGGTTTTGTAGTTATTACATATATGTTTTCCTTTGGGTTGTATTAGTCACTAATCATTTCAAGCAGTGCATTGAGTTTCATTCTGCTCTTTACTTAGTAATTCACTGCTTGCCTGTCTTCCTGTGCTTCAAGTACTGCTGCCTTTTTTGTCCAGTCCTTATCTGAAACGGTGGAGCCTTGTGTTTATCAGCAGTACGCTGCATGTATCAACTCTATTCCAAAGCCCACTTTTCCAGCTTCCATTTCCATGATCAGGATCCATCAGGGCATTGTCTTGTGCTGGTGGCAATGAGATTCTCTATATGACTCCTTTATTTTGATACAGTGCAGTGTTTTTCATAAATCATGTATGCGTGGCAGAGCTCACATGTTTTCTTGCTCTCTCACCATGCTTACAGCATATCCCAGCCATCCTCCCATGCTACATGTCAGTGTAAATATGCTGTGAACAAAACTTTAGAGTGAAAAGTTAAAAGTGGTCCCCAGCTCCCTCTCCCCATCTTCTCTCTATGGTACTTGTATGGTCCCCATCACCATAGTATCTGAGTACCTCACAATCTTTAATGTATTTATTCTCACAACTTCCCTGTGAGGGAGGGAAGTGCTATTACCCCATTTTACAGATGGGAAATTGAGGCACAAAAAAGCAAAGCGACATGCCCAAGGTCAACTTGAATTTCATTGTCAAAGGAGCCTTGGGGGGAACATCCACCATCTCTCCAAAAGATGCTATTTGTTTTCTTTCCTTGTGAAAACAAAAAGTGATAATATTAAAGTAAGATATTTTTAACGCCCCCACTGGCAAATAGTCTTTTTCCTTTTGGAACTGATTTCCTAGTCTAGTGAGACATAGAAAAAAAAATCTCTGAAAATAAATTAGAGTTGTCAATCTACATGGTCACTTACACATTTTTAACCTACTGTGATAGGTGTTAGCCATGCTATGGTGCATATTTTACTGCTATTGATTATTACTGTAATGTATTTTGCCTAAGGCTCAGTGGAAGGGTTTGATGAATTTCCTTGGGCAAACTCTGGAAAGTGGTAATGTGGTGATGAAACTGGGGAGAGTGAGTGGATGAAAGATTTGCAGAGGTGAGAGTGGAACACTAGAGAGCGCTGACATTCCAAATGAAATCTTATCTGTGTTAACAATCGATTCCAATTGCATCTGACAGCTTCAATACACTATTAGTTCTGCTGGTGTCTAGGCCACTGAAACTATGTAGAATTTAATGGAGCAGATTGCATAGCTTTCTTACTCTTCTTTGAACTTTCTTGAGTGATCAGGGAACGTCTGCTCTTACTGGTAGTCACCTTTTCCCCCATAATAACATACTGTTGGTCTCTGAGTTCCCAGTGGACTCTCTGATACCAATCTTCAGGTGACTTGGTTGTCTTTTGTCACTGTTGGTGTTTATGATTTTCACTTTCATCAGTTTGTCCAAATTCTGCTTGTACATACACAGTGAAACTGATTGTGGCTTGTCACTGCAGTTGCCATCAGGGACCCGGTATTGGCCTTGGTCCAAATGTCTGATCAATCATTTGTACCCATGGCTAGCAGGAGGAGTCAGTGGTCCAACAGAACAGAAGAGGATGCTGGAAATAAGATGTGCACTCTGGCTGCCTGCATAGCTATTAATGCTGGAATGGGGCTTGCTGATTATACAGCCAGCATTAGCCTGTACGGAAGGTACTGAATATGGTACACAGAGTGTAAAGGCTAGAACTGTACCTGTTATATAGTGTGCTGTATTTTGAGATTACCATTTCCAGGAAAATATGTGAGTTAGAACTGGCAAAATTAACTTGGCTAGCACAAGCTGGATTTCACAGCCACACTGGGGAGAAAAGCCTGTATTTACTTTCCTCTACCTACAATTATAAAAGATTCAACAATATTTCAATATACAGTTAACACTGGGCACATAAGGCTCAGTTTTTGGATGTTACAGACAAATTTCAAAAATGATTGAGCCAAAGGCATCTACAGTTTAAAAGTAATAAAAATTAAGTAGTAAAGAAGAGACAAAATTCTTGGATAAGAATTCTGCACATCCTGTTATATTTGTTACCTTTTTTCTCTTGCCCTAACCTGCTTGTTTGTCCACCTGGTACGTCTTGTCTTTTAGACTGTAAGCTTTTTGGGGCAGGAAATTGACCATGTTTGTACAGCACCTAGCTGGTTGAGACCTTTTAGGCAATACCATAACTGTTAAATAATAGTTATGATAATAAAGCATAATAGAGACTCCTTGTGCAACCTGCAATTTGACACCCACTTCAAAACCCACCTCCAGACCTATGAGGGTGACTGGCCCTCATCCCAGGGCTCTCAACCTCTCCATCCTCTCCTCAGTCTTGAGAGGAGGGGTGGAACAGGAGGTTTATGCCCCTTCTGTGATAAGGGGGGTGATAAGGGGAGCCCAGGCTCTCCCACTCCATTCTCTGTTTTGCACTAACTACTAACTCCATTAACTTCACTGAAGTTATGATATACACTGATGTGAGATAAGAATTAGGCCCATATGCTCTACTGAAATGAGTGTATTTTGAGGAAAGTGTGTGTATGTGTCTCCTCTGAGGCCTACTCACATTTCTCCTTTTTAATTCCTTTATTTTTGACCCATCCTTCCAGCCAAAGAGGTTTGAAAGTCATCTCCCTGCAGAGCTCTTCAATGCCACTCCTGGATTAGTTGGAGAGAGTGTCATTAAGGTAATGGCAGGTGTTCAAGAAACCCTGGGTTTAAATTAACGATTGTGGAAAGGCAAAACCAATGGGTCACACTTCCCTGGCCGGCCAGTGGGCTGCGGAAAACCAGGGAACGAGGGACCTATCCTTGTGTACACTCCTTCTTTCATTCTAAACCTGTCTGCACCTCGCAGATCCAGTCAAGCCTCCCATCCGTTAAACCACTGGGTGGCAGTGAGAGGTGTGCCTGGTACCCAAATTCAGACCTATATCATCAGTAAGCCGACATACCTGGCATACCTTTGAATGACTTCTGTGTACATTTCTGATTTTGTCCATGCACTTCCCTCTGCCAGAAGATAATTTCTGATCAGATTTCCTACAGCTTAAATGTAGTATTATTTCTTGTTGTTCTAACAACATTATTACCTTGTGCACTGTCACTGAATTTATCTCACTCGTGGCATCCCTTCATGCAGGAAAAGGAAGCAAGTGCTGTTGTTCACAATATGAAACAAGACTGTGAAAAAACCAGTGTCAACTTGGGTCAGATTAATTCCTGTGCATATGGTAAGCAATGAAATTATAACCATCTTTCCTGATATTTAAATGAGAAAGTATCCTCACTAAAATTGCTTATCCATATAAAAATACATGAGAGAGTCTTATTACTATATTTCCCTCAAGTCATAAAAAAACCCATTTATAAAAGATCTATTTCTGTAGAAATAGCAACACTAGAGCATAACTTCTAACACAAACCTCCCTCCCCACAAGGGGAGAGATTTTTCATTTGGAGCTAAATGAAGCAAAATTTACATATGTAATCTTTTATTTAAATTAATATAAATTACTTTACATGAGTGAGGCTTTGCAGCATCAAACTATTGATTAAAAAACATTAGTTCTTTCTTTCTTTCTCTCAAACACTTATTTACAGAGCCCTGCGTGGACATAAAATTTGTATCTGCATCTGATATGTGATCTGCAAACATGGTCCGTGGATATCTGAGGATATAAAGTGGATATCCACAGATTTGCAGAGCTCTACTTATTTAGCTCCCTCTTGGCCAAATCCTGCTTGCCTTAATGTGAGAAGTCCCACTGGTTTCAATCAAGTGCCTAATACTTTTCCATGCTGATATAAACTCTTTGGAGATGCTGAGATATAGATTTGGTAAAGCAAAACTTTTTCTTGTGCTAATTCAAGATGGTCTTAGACCCTTCCTCCTCAAAAGCAAAGTTAATTTATTTAATATTTTTTATTAGTTATCATTAGTCAATGAAATTTAACATACTGTAAACTGAGACTGCACTAATGCCTTAATTTAGCACAGCAAACAAACACTTGCGTAATTTTAAGCATGAGTAATCCTGTTGGGATTAATCACATGCTTAAAGTTAAGCAGGTGCTTAAGTGCTTTGCTCCCACTGAGATGTTGCCTCTTAATGGATTTTGTGCCTGATATATATTCATTCAAGTCACATTTGAGTACTCAGTTCGATAACAGCACTTGCAACACAGACTATCATCTAAGGCCTGGTCTGTGCTTAAAAATTAGATTGACTTAGCTATCTTGCTCAGGGCTGTGATAAATTTTGCACTCTTAGTGTGGTAGTTAGGTCAACCTAACTCTCATTGTAGATGCACCTAGGCCAATGGAAGAATTCTTCCATTGACCTAGCTACTGCATCGCGGAGAGATGGATTAGTCACATTGATGGGAAAACCCCTTCCATCACTGTAGGAAGTGTCTAAACTACAGTGCTACAGCAGCACATACCCTAAGACCCATTGACTTTCAGTGAGATTTAAGCTCCTAAAGACCAGATTTTAAAAGATATTTGGGTGCCTAAAGTTGCAGACAGGCCCCTAGAGGAATTTTCAATGTGTCCAGGTACCTAACTCCCATTTTGGGAATCCAGGCACGTTTGAAAATCCCATTAGGCACCTAGATACTGAAATAACTTTAAAATTTGGCCCTAAGGCCCAGATCCTCAAAGGTATTTAGATTCCTAACTTCCACTGAAATCAGTGGAAATTAGGAGCCTAAATATCTTCAAGGTTTTGGGTCTATGTGCTTATGTCACTTTTGAAAATGGGATTTAGGCTCCTAAATGATTAAAAAACAAACTACAAATGTCTTAAATATATTTACAAAAAAAAAAAAAAAATTAGGAAGCTGCCATCTTGACAATTTGACACTGTCATTTGAGGCAAAGGCATTGCAGATCAAAATCTGCATGAATGGGAGCCTTTCAGAATTTCTGTAAGTTGTATTCTAAGTTGTATTACTTTGGAAAATGGCTAAATTAATGGCGGCTAAAATGGCCTTTTTTGGATAATAGCCTTTGCCTTGTAACAACCTTGAAAGTCTTATGTATTTCATGCATTAAGATGGGAACTGTATTCTCTAAAACCTATTCTACACCGTTAGTTTAGCTCAGTGGTCCCCAAACTGTGGGCGTGACCCCTAAAGGGGCGGGGAAGAACATTTGGGGTGGGGCGTGGCAGGGCCCAGACCAGCCCCCACAGGGGGCAGGGAGGGAGCACCACCCAGCCCCGCTCTGTCCCCAGCTCCACTCTGGCTCCACCCCCAGTTGCGGCCCTCAGCCCTGACTATGGCTCCACTCCTGTCCCCAGCCACGGCCCCTGGCTCCCAGTCACAGCCTGGCCCCGCTCCTGGCCCAGGCCTCGGCTCCTAACCATGGTCCATCTCCCAGCCCCACTTCTGCTCCAGCCACGGCCCCAGCTGCATCTGCGGCCTCAGCTTTGGCCCGAACCACAGCCCCGCTTCTGGCCCTGGCTCCCGACCCCTGGCTCCCAACCACGGGGGCACGGGCAGATTATATTAGGAGACAGGAGGGCGTGACGTAAAACATTTGGGGACCACTGGTCTACTCTAGCGCTTCTATTAGGAAATATAAATACAATTGATAGACCCAATATTCTTGATATTTTCCATACCAAAAAGCTGAAGGAAAAGATATAGTGCCATTTTTAAGAGAATGTGTTTGTACCTCATAAAGCTACAGAAAAGGGCTCACTCAAAGCGGATGTAATGGCACTGCATGCCTTAAGGAAGTAGTAATCAGATATGGATCCTCTTAGTTGTAGGGAACTGGTTTAAAATTGCCCCAGATCTGTAATAACTCAAAGTTGTTTCCTACTGATGGCTGTTTTGTGGCCAATGAATGTGTGACATGAATTACTGGTCTCAGTTCAGTTCCTATAGGACAGCTGGCCTGACTGGTGGCAATCTCAGAAGTGAGCATAAGAAATGCAGCTATGGAGACTGATGTATCCTCTCATCCTTATAAGTGGTTCTTTCCAATCAGGACTAAAACACACTTCCCTACCAATGTAAATGATCTGCTCAGTGTAAATGAGATTAGAAACTTTTACTTCTGCTACCTGTTCTGTAGCTTAGCTCTTCACATGCTTTGTCAATGACAAAAATAAAATGTAAGTTTACAAACAATACAATGTCCTACTTACAAGTGACTGATTGCTGTGCTGAATGTGCTGTCCTTCAGGTTTACGTTCTCCATTAATGCAGTTTGCTGTAGCCTTCCTTGTCAATTTTGAGCCACTGTCAATTTACCAAGAGTTTCCACATGGCTCTTCATCCTCTTTTGTGTGGGTGGTGGGGAGGGGAGAAAAGACAGTCAGGATTAATTGTCTGTCCTCTTGCTTCTATCAATGAGTTTTTCTCTCAATTCATATCTGTCAAGGCTTATAGGAAGAAAAATTAATCTTTTTTTATTTTCTTATATTTCTTTGCAAAGTCCATTTTGTGTGAAGTTCTACTTTTGCCCCATTTCAAATGCCTCAATATATTTTTAAGGGGAAAAAAACTAATCAGTAGGTCTCCTCACCATAGTGTGGGAGAATCAAACAAAAATTATCACCACAATACGAAGGCCCACATGCAGTCATTTACTTCTTTCTTTCCCTGAGGCAGCCTAGTGAATCTTCTTCTTTAGTTGGTAAAACATGTTTTATGCTTTGTTCTGCAAATGGTGAGATTTGTGGTATTTCTAATCTCTGCAAGTGAGTTCCATAGTGAACCAGTTACTGAGAAAATTCTATCCCTTACTTTCCTAAGTTTTCCTCTCAAGGTAAGCAGTTTCATAGTGACTGGGGAATATAACTCTCTGTGGAAAAGTGTACTTTACTGTAAACATGTTCTTCTAGACACAGAAGAGTTAGGAACATAGAATTTGCCATATCAGATTACTAATCCATCTGCTCTGCTTTCTACCCTTGGCAGTGGTTAATAAATTACATTTCCAAGGAAAGTGACCAATTCCCCCCATGACAGGCTTGGCAAACTGTGCAGTCCTGGAAGTGTGGGAGCTACCCTTTGCTTAACTTTTAGCTTGTATTGCCACAAAATTTGGTCACAAAATTATCCAGCTCTTTAAAACCAAGCCAAAGTATTTGACTATGTCACCATACTGTCACTTGGTGATTTCTGAGGCAGGAAAAAGAGGAATGATGGAGAAGTCAAATTACTTCTTTATTTTCGCATCTGTGGGTGCAGCCTAACCTCCATCATACATTTCCATGGCATGGCTCATTTTTGTGATTTTTTTCTTTGCATGGTCAAAATAAGAAACCTTGATGGGCATTTACTGGAATGTCACTGTAATTAGGTCTACAAACCCCATATTGAACATAGAGGGGGGAGGAGAGTCTGACCTGTTTACAAGCAAGCAGCTTGATCACACCCCCATGTAGGTAGAGCTGCCAAGCATGGATAGAGGTTATAAAGGCAAGAGTACAGAGACGGAAAGGGAGTGAGAAGGGCATGGGACAGCAAGCACCAGCACCGGGCTGCCTCAAAGAAAACAGTCAGGAGACTGAAAGAGACCGCAAGCCCAAAAAGTGAAGGACTGGCAGGCTTAATTGAAGGTGAAGGTCCAGGAACTGACCTGACTGAGAGCAAACTAAGGATGGTCAGTCAGGAGAAGCTGAGGCTACTCAAGAGATCAACCCAAGAGGCAGTGACAGTCACCCTACCCCAGTCCATACTAACCTACTCCTTGAACAAGAGAAGGCAGTAGAATAGTTAGAGTACACATCCATCCACCCGTGGAAAAGATCCACAATAAAGAAAAGGCCCTAAGTGCAGATAGTAAATTTATGACACAGAATATTTATTCTGGTACTTTTGACACAGTTGAAGCTTTCTGTTTAGTTTTTAATTATGTTGTCTCTTAACTAAGCAAGATTCCTTTAAAGGGAGTGGCCCATGAGGAAATGCAGTGATCTTGAATGGGCACAGAACATAGCATTATTAAGGATCACTGCTGTTCATTGTTTGCAGTGGTGTTGTAGCTGTGTTGGTTCCAGGATATTAGAGCAACCAGATGGGTTAGGTAATATCTATTATTGGATTAAATTCTGTTGGTGAAAGAGAACTTTTCGAGCTACACAGAGCTACTACCTAACTCCCCCCACCTTTTTTTTTGTCCTATGATTGTAGAGGTGTGAACAGGCCACTTCACCTTGAATGATCCCTTAGAACATGTGTTAACTATTTATGCTAAACAATCTGTTCCACTGTGTATTTAGCTCTGACATTCTCAGCCTGGTCTATACTAGGAAATTAGGTTGGTTTAACTATGTCAGTCAGGGATGTAAAAAATCCACACTCCAGAGTGGAATACTTACTTAAGCCAAACAAAATCCCAGTGTAGACAGCACTAGGTTGATGGAACACTTCTTCTGTCGACCAAGCTACCACCTCTTCGGGAGGTGGATTACCTACGCTGACAGGAGAAAACCCCCACCCCTCAGCGTAGGTAGTGTCTACACTGAAGTACTACAGTGGTGCAGCTGTGCCACTGTAGGGTTTTAAGTGTACGCAAGCCCTGAGTGTCTTTCCCAGACAGGAAGAAGAGCTCTGAGTGGCTCGAAAGCTTGTCTCTCTCACCAACAGAAGTTGGTCCAATAAAATGTATCACCTCACCCATCTTGTCTCTCTATTGCTATTCATTGTCATTCAGCTCGGAGCTGACAGTGGCTTCAGCCCAAGCTCGGAAGTATTAGATACTCAGGCCTTGGCTACACTTGGGGATTAACAGCGCTGCCGCAGCAGCGCTGTGAAGCACGAGTGTAGTCATGCCGCCAGCGCTGTGAGAGCTCTCTTGCAGCGCTGCAAGTCCTCCACCTCTCCGAGGGGAATAGCTTGCAGCGCTGCAGGCTCTGATTACACTGGCGCTTTACAGCGCTGCACTCGCTGCGCTCGGGGGGGGGGGGCGTTTTCACACCCCTGAGCGCAGCAAGTTGCAGCTCTGTACAGCGCCAGTGTAGCCAAGGCCAGAGACTTTGGATGAAGCTGAAGCTGAAAGTGCTAGATTCAAAAGTCACAGGAAAGCTGGATCCGGAATCAGCCAGTGCTTTTAAAATAATTTTTAATGCATTATAGGGAATATTTTTAAAAACTAAATATAGGCAAAAATATCCCAAATTATTTTTCCTTTGTTTCCTCCACCCCTTTCCTTAGCTGTTTAAATTACTGAATGAATCCATAATTGCTCTTGGGCCTCTCTGTGTTGCTCTACATTTGTTTATATCGAACTTGCATTATATAAGCATGTTACTTCCCCCCTTGAACTTAGTTTTAGATATAAACAAAAAACATATGGGTATAGTTGTCTTTATTTTTCTTTATATATACATTCTATTTCCTAATAATAATTAGACAGTCCAACTGCATATTCAAATCTGACTATTGTATCTGTCCATTAATTTAAACTACATTTGCCACATATCTTGCACCTCTTATGGCCATGCCAACCATGATCCAATTGCCAAGAAATGCAATCCCTGATTTGTTTTGTTGGTTGAAACTTGATTTCCTCCAGTTCTGGAGTTTTAATAGGATATGAAGGATTAACATTTTCAGGTTTTTGCGTGTGCACTTTGCAGTTTCCTGTTGTTCACTATGAATTGGTGCTTAGTTATCTACTTTGCTCAAGCTTTATGTTTGTAGCTTAGCTAGACTATTTTGAAAATGTCATCCCTATTGTTAAATCTGACCTTCATTCAGTAACTTTCTCAAAATGCTTCTTGCTACAAAACCCTACCAATCATCCATGGCTATGCATGTGGTAAGATGTGATTGCTTCTTACTGTGAAAAACTTAATTGTTTCATTATTACCTCATCGTCCTCCCCTATCCCACCCTTCTGTTTGCCTCATTCTTGCATTTGTATGTGAGATTGTAAATTTTCTGGGGCAGGGATTTTTGAATTTGCTTAATGTAATTATAGCACCTAGCACAAGTGCCACTGTAATTCAGATAATACATAATAACTCCAATCAATCATAATAAGTGAAATTAAATAAAAACTCAAGAAACTTGGACAGCAAATCAAATGCAATATAGGCCATAATACTCTGAATGTATCTGCATTACTTGTGTGTGCATGCCTTATTCCACCGTGTATTTTCACAAACCCTACCACTATTACTTTGTTAATTATAATTATTTTATTAATTGTTTTTGCATCACCCAAAAGGGTGCTAGGTGTTTTACAGTATAAATAAAAAGATGCAGTCTCTGCCCTGAAGCACTTACAACCTCATTTGAGACATGACTTGACAAGAGGAACTAGCAGACAGTAGTCAGGGAATGGGGTGAGGAAGAACAGTTATATAGTAATAAAATCCCCTGGTTACTCCTTTTAGACATGAGTACATATAGCTACCCACCTACCAGAAAAATGAGTTTGATATAATTCCCTATGTAACTTGAGTGCACTATTATTTCACATTGTTCTAATGAATTTATTGCCCTCTGTATTGATATTCCATCCAACAGGAAGGACTCCTAAGGGAGATGTGTGTCATTCAGTATGCAAAGGAAAAACAGATCAAAACCCATCAAGTGAGACAGACTGTATTCAAGTATCCTTGGTAAGCAATGAAATTATAACAGCTATACATAATAATTCACTGGATATACGACTAGCCATAAGAGCCTTACTTTTGTTGCTTATCCATACAGAAGAAGCACATTCCCTCAAAAGTAAAACAACACGTTTTTGTTCATTTAATAACTTTGAAATATATGCATAGAGATACAGATACAAAATAGTGTGATCTGTTCTCATTACAGTCTCTACTAGACCAGACACCTGCAGTCCAAAGACAGAATCAGATAAAGTCTTATGTCAATGAAGACAATTACCCGATATACAAAATCAAAAAAGGAATCTTGCTGCAGACAAATCAGAAGTACCTACTTGAGAAGGTTAGAGAAAATGGGAAATCAGTGGGTCAATTCTACTCTCAGTTACATTGGTTTAAATCCAGAGCAACTCGTTTGGCTTTTGTGAAGTTATTGTGGATTTACACACGTGCGATTTAGAGCAGAATCTGGTTCTCTGAGATTATTGTAGCTTAAAAGGACATATTCAGCTGAAATTTGTCCCAATTTTTAAATTGTCTAAACACAATTTTTTTTATAAAACCGAAGACCAATAGAAAATGTGTCATTTTTTAATCAGATGAAAACTAGTATTTTAAACAAATAAGCTCTCCTCTGCAGTATTTGAAACCCAAACATTGCAGTACTGAGGGCCTGATCCAAATCTACTGACATCAGTGGGAGTTCTTCCATTGATTTCAGAGGGTTTTGGACTGAACCTTAAGAATGTGCAAGTGAAACTGACCAGAAACAAATATGACACTGACTTAATTTCTTTTTGTTTTCCACCTCGGGGCAAATGCAAAAAGAAACAGAGAATAAACAGTGATATGTAAATTGAATTTTAAAAGTATTTCATTTTTAATAAACTAAGGTGATAATATAATAATAGAAATATGTTTGTTTAAAGTATATAAAATTTAAATTGACAGCACCCCTTTAAAACTTCTGATATTCTGGCTGGGTGTAAGATAGATACTCTAGTTTGAAAACAGTCCCTTAGAGTTCCTGGAATCCGCAGTAGAGACGCAGTTTCTCAGCCCTACCGGGGCATGGTTTGTCCTACCAACATTTGGTTACAGAGTGATAAGCGGCATAGATTTCCTGAACTATTGAACTGTAGGAATTTGAAGTAGGAAAGTGGTGTGAAAGATGTCTTGTAGGCACTCTTCCAGCTGACATTAGGTAGATGCTGACCTAAGGATTAGAGCAAGGATCTCAAACTCAAATGACCACGAGGGCCACATGAGGACTAGTACATTGGCCCGAGGGCCGCATCACTGACACCCCATACCCCTGCTGCCCCCAGCCCTGCCCCCACTCCACCCCTTCCATGAGGCCCGGCCCCTGCTCCGCCTCTTCCCACCCCCATTCCAACCCCTTCCCCAAAGTCCCAACCCCAACTCCGCCCCCTCCCTGTCCCTATTCCAACCCCTTCCCCAAATCCCCACCCCTGCCCTGCCTCTTCTCCACCTCCTCCCCTGACTGCGTGGCTCCCTGCTCCTCCCACTCCCTCCTGGAAAGCGCTAAGCTGTTTGGCGGCTCCTGGAGGTAGGCAGAGGAGCGGGGACATGGCATGCTGGGGGCGGTGGCAAGTAAGGGGAACTTGGCGGGCCACAGCAAATAATTCCGCGGGCCGCGTGTTTGAGACTCCTGGATTAGAGGATTATCAGGATTAGCGTACTC
Organism: Trachemys scripta elegans; assembly: GCF_013100865.1. Taxonomy (NCBI): domain Eukaryota; kingdom Metazoa; phylum Chordata; order Testudines; family Emydidae; genus Trachemys; species Trachemys scripta. Next base: position 130,559,734 of record NC_048298.1, read on the forward strand.
CTCTGAACAATTCACTTGAGTTTAGACTCCTGCCAGTTAACCCTTTAGTTGTTCAGTGTTTCCCTGGCTGTATCTCCAGACTAGTTATCTTGGTACCAAATCCTCCTCAGTACTTAAAATATGGTGTTACTGGGTCTCAGTATTGCTTCTTTTCTTCCTATTTTGTCTATTTAGATTGTAAACTCTTGAGGGTAGATACTGTCTCACTGTCTATATGAAAGCATCTAGCACTATGAGGCCCTGATCTCAGTTGTATTGTAATATAAATAATTAATAAAAATAACAGTAATATCAGTCACTCCAGCTGATGCAGCCAGCTGTGCTAAGAGGAATGTCTCTAACTCATGGTGGTCATAAAATGGAACAAGAAATTTGTCAAGAGCTTTAATTTATACTGGCTTCTCTGAGACAGAAGCAACCAATGTAAGGTTTACTCTTTGCAAACTGTAGCATTCAAACCCTGGTTCAGAGGAGACACAGAATGAATCATTGAAGCTACACATAGACTATCTCCTTGGGGCCAGTGCAGCATTATACAGTCAATGCTTAACATGTAACATGAAACACTGCAACAACACAACATATATGATCTGTAGCCCATTCAAAGTATGGCTGGATCTATTAGCACCATCTTCTTTGTGATCTATCAGACTTCGGAGGTGACTCTGCTTTCAGAACAAAAGAACAGATGGGCAGAACCACCATCATATATTAAGGGAAGTAACCAAAGGAAATCACCTTTGGCACCCACCTGTTGACAATGGGTCTGTCTGCGTTTCAGCAGTAGATATCTTTGTCTAGTGACACAGTCACTGGAAAATGGGAAGATGGTCTTGGTATCCCTCAGATCAAAGTCTACTCATCTTTTGAGCTGTTTGCCCAAATGTGTACATTACATTTAATTTGTAATTACACTATAGTAAATACACCTAACTCTATATACGAGCTTTTTTATGGTGATAACCGGAGCAGTTGTAATTAGAGAAATGACTTGATAGATTTCTAAAATTATGTGTTTTTACATATATATACTAATATTAGATATGACCCCAAGGGAGTGATTCCTAGCTTGATTAGTACAACCCTTTTCCATCTATATCTAGTGGGAAAATTCTCTCTTCATAGTTGCAGGGTAGCTCTCAGCACCACAATTTCACCCTCTGGGAATTCCAGCAGGTAGCGAGGATAGAATATTAGCAATGATCTATGTGGGGCTATGAAGAGAATTTTGCCCTGACACTTTATGCTGCTCTTTGCAGGAATATTTTAGAATTATTTATACATGAAACAATAAGGATACTTAGATATAAAGATATACTTGAAGCACACATTGGATTACCAAAGTGTGCTTCAAGTATTACACACATTCTTAATAAACCTTCAGTTTCATTTTATTAGCCATATCTTTAATGGTGGAATGAACCGACTGACGTTGAGGAGAAAAGCAAATGAACGCGGCTCTATTGAGAAGAGTGTATTCGGAGAACTCTAATTACATGAAATGCTATAGTAAATGACCTGCAAGACCAACACTATGAATATTAGATACTACTGTATAAGAGATAATATCTCTTGAAAAATTTCTCAGAAGAGGATTGTCTAGGGCAGTGTTCCTCAAAGTGCAGGGGGGGTGGTGAAGGACTAGCAAGGGGGCACAGAAGCTGTATACATTAAGATGGGCAGGAATTTAACAACACAAGTTACGGTTGCCAGGGACAAGGGGTTCAATTTCCTGAAGGGGTGGCACAGCTTTCAAAAGTTTGGAAAACACTGGCCTTAGGGATGGAGTTCAATGGGATTCTATTCCCAACTCTGGCTCTCATTTGCTGTGTGACCATGGGCAAGTCACACTGAGTTAGATTTTCAAAACATGTCAGTTCCCATTTAGGCAATGAAGTGGTAGGATTTTCAGAAGTGCTCAGCACCCAGCAGCTCCCATTATTTTCCTATTGGGAATTATTTCAGTTACAGCAATATATGATGTTAGGTCATTGTCACATGATAGAGTTTCTGGTATGGTATAAACAAGTCCATATGGACTCTTTGACTTACCTCTCCCCCCCCCCCCCAAATCTATTTAACTACTTTCATTATTAGTCTGAAACTATAGATTAATTCCATCTGGGTTCATCTGACAGATGTTACAACCTATCATGAGGTAGTCAAAGGTACACCAGAGTTTCAGCAACATCTTGTTGTCAGATTCATAAAGACCTTGACACTTTTGAAACATCCCACTAAGAAATGTTTTGTGTCATGGAAAATTAATGTGAACCTACCCAGACTGTCAAAAGTTCCTTTTGAACCACCTAGTAGGTGTGAGTTCAGATTTCTTTCGTGGAAGGTTAATCTCCTGGTGTTAGTGAATTAAGTTCATAGTGTCAGGGCCAATCAGAGGGACGGCCAGGAGGGCCATTTGGCCTGGGCCTCAAGCTCAAAGGGAGTCTCAAATTTAGACACTTGTTAATTTTTTGGCATGTGATAAGTTTCGCAATTTATTTTTATGCGCATTCGTATTGGACCAAAACGTGACATACTCTCTCAGCTTAGAGCTGCAAATTTAAGCAAATAAGAGATGTGATTTGGTAAAAGACATAATTTTTTTGTTAACTGATATAAATATTGTCATATTAAAGGTTTTAAAATGTTCTTATATATTAATAAAACTATATTGGTTCTGATGGCACAAGATTAGACCATGTGTCATCATTTGTTATTTTTATTATGGCTAGGAGCCTCAAAAGCTGGAAGTGGCCTGGGCCTCTCTGGAGCTCTGAGAGGGCCTGCATAGAGTCAGTTTGTTCTAAGCCCTATTGATTGATCCACCTTATACTAAATTTGGTGTTACACAGTCATCCAAGATTCTTCTCCAAGACAGTGATAGAATTCCACTTTAGGGAGTCTCTTGTCCTGCCAACATTCTTACCACAACTATGTGCACATCCCAGAGGTTTTTCTTTACTATACTCAATTCTGGAGAATCCTCATAGTTCTATCTGGAATTGGCTAAAGAAGACTTTAAACAGATAGCCAAACAGTTATGTTCACCACTGCCCTGTGTGAGAGGATCATATCACAGCTCATTCTGGAAGAGGCAGAGCAGCTTCCTTTCTCACGTTCTGATGATAAATTGTCAAAAAGAAACTTTGTGTTCTTCTGTTCTGCTTTTGGAAGTCTTAGTTTCTTTCATCTGAAGGCTTCTGGATTATTGCCTCTTGGACACAGATGTCATTATCTCAGACCTCCTATACAACAGCTTTCCTTAACTGAGGCCTCCTGGCTGTCTCAAAATTTTCTGGGTCAGCTACAGGCTCAAACTGTTCTTAACTCAAGGCTGTCTCAAGCTTGAGACAATCTCAAAAACAAAAATTCTATCAAACTGCCCATCAACTCAAATACTTATTTCAATTGTGTCTTTACATTGAAATACTTAGATCCTTATTGGGAACGGCGTTATATCTTTTTGGATCATTCATTTTTTCCCCATTTTTCCCAGCTATTTTCCTGACCTCTTCCAAACCCCAAATACTACTTTTGGGGGGCACAGAGCACCCACTGACTTCAACTGGAGCAACATGTGCATTAATAGGTGGAATCTAGTCTTTATTTTGGACCTTGTAGCTTATGTCATTGTATTTATTATTTTTCATTGGTAACTTTTCAGTAATGTAAAGTAAATAGATTTCTAATCTGCTAAAATGTTTTGCATGGTTTGAGATTCCTCCTGTCAAAAAATTGTAAATTTGTTTTATGGAAAAAATGTTGAAAAAAATCATTTTCTTGGAATACTTCAACTTTTTATAATAGTAAATAGTAATTTTTTGGTTTTCAGATTTTGGATTTTCCCTCCTTTCTCTCCCTATTCTCACCATTTTTCTTTTTTCCATTCCCCACTCCCCTTTCTTTGATTTTTTCCATTGCAAAAGGGGGAAGGAAGAAGGAGAAAGACAAGGGGGAAAACAAAACAATTTTCATGTTTTGGGGGTTTCATTTTTTCCTCAAAAGATCAGAACATTTTGAAAAAAAATTCTATGAAAATTTTCATTTTTGATAAAAGGCCATTTTTTGTTGAAAAAAATAAAGTTTTGAATGAAATATTTTGACAGCTCCAATTTCAACATTTCACAAAGACTGTCAATGTGACTTGGATATTTTGTTTTTAATCTAACCTAGAAATGAGCTCAGAGTCACATTATTTGTGTTGCTGTTACCCTTTTTTTGTTTTTGTAAAAGACCTTGTCCATGCATCGTCGCCTTATAAAATTTGCTATTATCAACTTCAGAAGGAAAATACAGGGACAAGATGAACTGAGACTGATAGTTATTCCCTGCTGGATCCTGCCGAGAATATAAAAATAGAGATCACAGAGATTTGCTATAAGTACTGAATAAAAGATCACTGCAGTCTGTTTCCTTAGTATTCCAAACCTAAGCTGCTCGCTCTCTGCAAGCATTTGTTTTGCTAATGGAAAGCCTAAAAGGCTGTCAAGGCGGGTGGAAGATTAAACCATAAGCAGAAGCGGGACTACTGAAAAGCAGTCAGTTCAATTTTCTGTTTTAAGGGCAAGTGGGAAGTGATAGATGGGATGCTGGAGGGGGGTGATAAATTATTTGAAACTATGAATCAAGGAGTTTTTGTTTACAGCAGTAGAGCCAAAGCTAAGGATGCTTCTTTAAAAAATAATGGAAAGAAAATGATACACCTTGCATCTCAAGGGACAGTTTTGCAGTCATGCTGAGCCTAATTGATGAACATGTTGTGCTGGCACTAAATCCTCAAAGACTTCCTAGCACCTCAGCAAATATGCTAATGTTCACAGTTGTGTTGGATATTTGGTTCATGGCACTGCTGAGGAACTGTAGTAAAGGACTATATAATTGATACCAAGGAACTGTGCTGTAAAAGTGGTCAAATTATTATTTGTAGAGATGGGCCTGCTTGACAGATTTGGATTAGGCAAACGATGGTATGTGATTTAAAAGCGAAAAGAGAAAAATGTCAGGGAGACTGGTTTAAAACATGGAGAATTGCCAGTATGGGGGGAGAAGGGAGTGGCAAAAACTGTTGTGATCTCAGCTTCTTCAATGAGTGTTGTTTACAAATGAGAAGAAACAGAAGAATCCAGCCTAAGGTAACAGCAGTGGCATTTGTTTAGCTTTTATTCTTCAATACACGTGTTTGCATTATGTTTTGATATAGTTATTGTATGGAATAGACAATAAGTGACAGAAGAGAGGAAGAAGACAATTTCATCATTTGTGCTGTGTACAGTCAGTTCTGTATGTCTTTTTTAATGGGTTAATCGTTACACATATTTCATATAGTTTGAGGAAAGGGGAAATTGAGAAGAGGCAAATATTTAAGAAAAGTATTTACACTAGGCAAGGTTTACATCTTTAAATAAAGATTATTTCAAAGGGGTTCTGCTTAAGTTGTAAGTAAATTATTGATTTTTCAGGTTCCCAAACTGTCCAGGGTCCTGCAAGCTGATTTCAAATTGTTCTTGTGGCTTTCACAAGGACTTTGTGACTAAGCAAATATCTTTTGACAGCATTATCTAATATTTTATTGGAGGGAGAAGGAGAGGGGAGCTATAGAAATCCCAATGTGTCAAAGCAGTCTGAAATCAAATGTTCTGCCTTTAAAAATGATATTTTAAGTGTTTAACTTTTAAATATAACTTTTTATAGTTGTATTGACTTTCTGGCTGTCTAGAAGGAAACTAATGCGGGGCCTCACTCACCAGTGCCTAGCTCAAGTTTTATGCCAGTGTGTACCTCCACTGAAGTAATTCAATGGTCAGTCAGGCCCGTTGTCTTTAACTGTGCACATCAGAGCATTTTAGGAAGTCATCTAGGTATACAGAAGCAGCTGACTGGCTGAGGTTGGCAGAGTCTGTGATGGCCCTATATAAGGATACAGTGAAAGGATGGTGAATACAATGGCGAACCTGACTGGGACAGAGAGGATTTGGCTTCGCTGGGTCGGCCTCTCTAGCTCCCCCTTCAACTCATTACAAAGGTGATATTTGGCTTCAAGGGTAACTGCCTCTGTATGACCTTGTGCCTCAGTGAGGGTAAGGAAGTTCTTTTAAGGCTCGTAGACCTTGTTAGGAGGATGAAGGATGCCTTTTCCTTTTGGCCTCTTTTGCCTGCCATCTCTTTTCCCTGCATTCCCACATCTCCACAGCATAGTCAGATGCTGCACTGCAGCCCCTACTCTCCATTCTACTCAAACCAACTCCCCCCAGGCCTAGGATGGTACCCTTTCCACTGCCTGTCTCTCACTGGACATTTCTTTAACTTGTGCCTCCTGGCACACTCCTGTCTCAGGAACTATTAATTTTCGAGGGCCTGGAACAGTTCTTGAGAAAACCTTGATGCTTTTGAGAATGCTGTTTGTGCACTGTTTCTCCAGACCAGGCCCTTCACCCATCCTGTCTTCTTGGAATGATCAAGCTGCTGGGTTCTCAAAAATACTGGAATGATCATAGAATCATAGAATATCAGGGTTGGAAGGGACCTCAGGAGATCATCTAGTCCAACCCCCTGCTCAAAGCAGGACCAATTCACAACTAAATCATCCTAGCCAGGGCTTTGTCAAGCCTGACCTTAAAAACCTCTAAGGAAGGAGATTTCACCATCTCCCTAGGTAACCCATTCCAGTGCTTCACCACCCTCCTAGTGAAAAAGTTTTTCCTAATATCCAACCTAGACCTCCCCCACTGCAACTTGAGACCATTACTCCTTGTTCTGTCATCTGGTACCACTGAGAACAGTCTAGATCCATTCTCTTTGGAAACCCCTTTCAGGTAGTTGAAAGCAGATATCAAATCCCACCTCATTCTTCTCTTCTGCAGACTAAACAATCACAGTTCCTTCAGCCTCTCCTCATAAGTCATGTGCTCCAGCCCCCTAATCATTTTTGGTGCCCTCTGCTGGACTCTTTCCAATTTTTCCACATCCTTCTTGTAGTGTGGGGCCCAAAACTGGACACAGTACGCCAGATGAGGCCTCACCAATGTTGAATAGAGGGGAATGATCACGTCCCTCGATCTGCTGGTAATGCCCCTACTTATATAGCCCAAAATGCTATTAGCCTTCTTGGCAACAAGGGCACACTGTCGACTCATATCCAGCTTCTCGTCCACTGTAACCCCTAGGTCCTTTTCTGCAGCACTGCTGCCTAGCCATTCAGTCCCTAGTCTGTAGCAGTGCATGGGATTCTTCCGTCCTAAGTGCAGAACTCTGCACTTGTCCTTGTTGAACCTCATCAGGTTTCTTTTGGCCCAATCCTCTAATTTGTCTAGGTCCCTCTGTATCCTATCCCTACCCTCCAGCGTAACTACCACTCCTCCCAGTTTAGTGTCATCTGCAAACTTGCTGAGAGTGCAGTCCAAGCCATCCTCCAGATCATTAATGAAGATATTGAACAAAACCGGCCCCAGGACCGACCCTTGGGGCACTCCGTTTGATACCGGCTGCCAACTAGACATGGAGCCATTGATCACTACCTGTTGAGCCCGACAATCTAGCCAGCTTTCTATCCACCTTGTAGTACATTCATCCAGCCCATACATCTTTAACTTGCTGTCAAGAATACTGTGGAAGACCGTATCAAAAGCTTTGCTAAAGTCAAGGAATAACACATCCACTGCTTTCCCCTTATCCACAGACCCAGTTATCTCCTCATAGAAGGCAATTGGATTAGTCAAGCATGACTTGCCCTTTGGGGAATCCATGCTGACTGTTCCTGATCACTTTCCTCTCCTCTAAGTGCTTCAGAATTGATTCAGCAAGGATTTCACTGTTAAGCCAAGCTGGTCGCCTGCCATATTTACTATTCTTTCTACACATTGGGATGGTTTGTTCCTGCAACCTCAATAAGGATTCTTTAAAATACAGCCAGCTCTCCTGGACTCCTTTGCCCCTCATGTTATTCTCCCAGGGGATCCTGCCCATCAGTTCCCTGAGGGAGTCAAAGTCTGCTTTTTTGAAATCTAGGGTCCATATTCTGCTGCTCTCTTTCTTCCTTGTGTCAGGATCCTGAACTTGACCATCTCATGGCCACTGCCTCCCAGGTTCCCATCCACTTTTGCTTCCCCTACTAATTCTTCCCTATTTGTGAGCAGCAAGAAGAGCTCTGCCCCTAGTTGGTTCCTCCAGCACTTGCACCGGGAACTTGTCCCCTACATTTTCCAGAAACTTCCCAGATTGTCTTGCACTGCTGTATTGCTCTCCCAGCAGATATCAGGGTGATTAAAGTCTCCCATGAGCATCAGGGCCTGCGATCTAGTAACTTCTGTTAGTTACTGGAAGAAAGACTCATCCACCTCATTCCCCTGGTCTGGTGGTATATAGCAGACTCCCACCACAACATCACCCTTGTTGCTCACACTTCTAAACTTAATTCAGAGACTCTCAGGCTTTTCTGCAGTTTCATACCGGAACTCTGAGCAGTCATACTGCTCTCTTATATACAATGCAACTCCCCCACCTTTTCTGCCCTGCCTGTCTTCCCTGCTTGTTTCCCAGGCTTCTTGCATTTGTGTATAGGCACTTAAGATAACTCGCTGATCATCCCACTTTCTCAGAATGAGACAGGAGTCCTCCCCTCTTGCGCTCTCCTGGTCATGCTTCCTCCCGGTTTCCCATTTTCCCACTTACCTTGGGGCTTTGGTCTCCTTCCCCCCGGTGAACCTAGTTTAAAGCCCTCCTCACTAGGTTAGCCAACCTGCTTGCGAAGATGCTCTTCCCTCTCTTCGTTAGGTGAAGCCCATCTCTGCCTGGCAGTCCTCCTTCTTGGAACACCATCCCATGGTCAAAGAATCCAAAGCCTTCTCTCCATATTTCAGTTTGGAAAATCCACTAGTTGCCAGCTCCCATTCAAGCTCCTTGCTGGGCACTCAGATGGCTAGAGGTAAGTACCCAAGCATTTGAAAATTGTGGCCTTTCTGTGTCTCAGTTTCTTCATATGTAAAATGGGAATAATGATACTTATCTGCCTTAATAAAGTTCTTCAGGCTCGACAGATGAAAAATGTTCTTGAATTGATAAATATTATTAATTTATTACTGTTATTCAGTAGGAGTAGAAGCGACTTCTAGTAGTAGCAGGCATTGTGAGTAAGTTCTATAGGAACGGATCGTTGGCAAATAGTTTAAGTTTTACAAACTTTGCTTTTATTTTGTCATATCCCTCCCATCTGCAGGCACCCTACAACATAGTTGGGAAAGTATTCTGAAATCTAGTGGCTGGCAATTCTTTTTCAAAGTAGCTGGGATTTGTTGACAGCGGTTTGTTTTGGATTTTGTTTTTTGTTTTTGTTGAGGAAAATCTTAGAATTCATGGCTCCCCTTCAAAAGCCCTAAATTACCAGTTTATTTATATTTTTACACTGGCTAAGAAGTGGATTTAACATTCTTGTTCACATATTCTATTACAGCTAATAGGACAGCAGTAGTTTTAAAAGCATTGCCTGTGTTCTCTAGCAGCTAGGCTCATGACACTCTATGGGGACTGTTGTTTTTAACCTTCTCTGCTTCACACTGTGGTCTGAGTATAATGGCAGTGGCAGCATTACAATACAGCAGTGATCATGTGCCGGTGGGCCTGATTCATTGCTGCTCAGCACCTCATGCAGTCATTTACACACTGCAAAAGAAATGCAAAGTGGGTGTAAAATGCTTTCAAATCAGAATGGAAGCATTTCATATCCACTCTGCACTGGAGTTAATGACAGCGCAAGGGGCAGGACCATGATCGACTGGGCTCAAAATTTCGAAGAAGGACACAAAATAACTGACATAAAAACTTACATTACCTCTAGGTGGTCCCTATCTGGAAGCTGAATTTCCTATTCTAGGCTCTGTACAATCTTCCCTTTGAGTCTAAGATGGAAGTCCTGTTTGTATTTTTAACCTATAGATCACTTTTTTTGGTAGTAATTGTCTCTACTCTCTGGGTTTCTGAACTATGAGCAAATATAGTGCCCATCTTTAAAAAAGGGAAGAAAGAGAACCCAGGGAACTACAGACCGGTCAGCCTCACTTCAGTCCCTGGCAAAATCATGGAGCAGGTCCTCAAGGAATCCATTTTGAAGCACTTGGAAGAGAGGAAGGTGATCAGGAACAGTCAACATGGCTTCACCAAGGGCAAGTCATGCCTGACCAACCTGATTGCCTTCCATGATGAGATAACTGGCTCTGTGGCTATGGGGAAAGCGGTGGATGTGATATATCTTGACTTTAGCAAAGCTTTTGATATGGTCTCCCACAGTATACTTGCCAGCAAGTTAAAGAAGTATGGATTGGATGAATGGACTATAAGGTGGATAGAAAGCTGGCTAGATTGTCGGGCTCAATGGGTAATGATCAATGGCTCAATATCTAGTTGGCAGCCGGTATCAAGCAGAGTGCCCCAGGGGTTGGTCCTGGGGCCGGTTTTGTTCACCATCTTTATTAATGATCTGGATGATGGGATTAATTGCACCCTCAGCAAGTTCGCAGATGACACTAAGCTGGGGGGAGAGGTAGATATGCTGGAGGGTAGGGATAGGGTCCAGAGAGACCTAGACAAATTGGAGGATTGGGGTAAAAGAAATATGATGAGGTTCAACAAGAACAAGTGCAAAGTCTTGCACTTAGGAAGGAAGAATCCCATGCACTGCTATAGGCTGGGGACCAACTGGCTAAGCAACAGTTCTGCAGAAAAGGACCTGAGCATTACAGTGGACAAGAAGCTGGATATGAGTCAGCAGTGTGCCCTTGTTGCCAAGAAGGCCAATGGCATATTGGGCTGTGTTAGTAGGAGCATCACCAGCAGATCGAGGGAAGTGATTATTCCTCTCTATTTGGCACTGGTGAGGCCACACCTGGAATATTGCGTCCAGTTTTGGTCACCCCACTACAGAAGGGATGTGGACAAATTGGAGAGAGTCCAGTGGAGGACAATGAAAATGATTAGGGGGCTGGGGCACATGACTTACAAGGAGAGGCTGAGGGAACTGGGGTTATTTTGTCCGAAGAAGAGAAGAATAAGGTGGGGATTTGATCGCAGCCTTCAACTACCTGAAGTGGGGTTCCAAACAGGATGGACGTAGTCTGTTCTCAGTGGTGGCAGATGACAGAACAAGGAGCAATGGTCTCAAGTTGCAGTGGGGGAGGTCTAGGTTGGATATTAGGAAACACTATTTTACTAGGAGGGTGGTGAAGTGCTGGAATGGGTTACCTAGGGAGGTGGTGGAATCTCCATCCTTAGAGGTTTTTAAGGTTTGGCTTGACAAAGTCCTGGCTGGGATGATTTAGTGGGTGTTGGTCCTGTTTTGAGCAGGGGATTAGACTAGATCAGGGGTCTCAAACTCAAATGACCACAAGGGCCACATGAGGACTAGTACATTGGCCCGAGGGCTGCATTACTGACACCTCCTCCCCGCCGCCCTTGGCCCCGCCCCCACTCCACCCCTTCCATGAGGCCCCGCCTCTTCCCACCCCTTCCCTACCCCCATTCCAACCCCTTCCCTGAAATCCCCACCCTGGGGGTGCAGGAGGGGTATGGGGTGTGGCGGGGGCTCAGGGCAGGGGGTCGGGGTACAGGAGGGGTGCAGGTACGGCAGGGGGTTGGGGTGCAGGGTACGGCAGGGGGTCAGGGTGCAGGAGGGGTGCTGCAGGGGGCTCAGGGCAGGGGGTTTGGCTGCAGAAGGGATTTGGGGGGTGGGCTCTGGCCCGGCGCGCACCAGGGACAGGGCAGGCTCCCTGCCTGCCTACCCTGCCCTGCCCTGCCCCTGTGCCACTCTGGGAAGTGGCCAGAACCTGGGGGAGATGGGGCACAGGGGTCTGTGTGTTGCTGTTGCTTCAGGCACTGCCCCCAGCAGCTCCCATTGGCCGGGAAATGGGGAACCGCAGCCAATGGGAGCTGCTGGGGCCACTGCTTGAAGCAAGAGCAACCCACAGACCCCTGTGCCCCCCCTTCCCAGAGCCGGCTTTAGGAAGTGCGGGGCCCAATTCGAACACTTTTGACGGGGCCCCGGCAGGGATGACTGAAAAAAAAAAAAAAAAACACTTAAAAAAAACATGTGGGGCTTGTTCTCACCGGGCGGCACTCGTAGTCTTCGGCGGTTTGTCCTTCACTCGCTCCGGGTCTTTGGTGGCACTGAAGGACCTGCTGCCGAAATGCTGCCGAAGACCCAGAGCGAGTGAAGGACCCGCTGCTGAAGTGCCGCCGAAGACCCGGAGAGCTGCCGGCTGAGTAAAAATTAAAAAGGAGCCTCTAGCCAGGGAAGGGATTCTCAGCCACTTGCCCCCACCCCGGCGGCCCTGCCACTGGGCGTGGGGCCCTCTTAGGCGCGGGGCCCGATTCGGGGGAATTGGTGGAATTGGCCTAAAGCCGGCCCTGCCCCTTCCCCACATTCCGGCTGCTTCCCGGAGTGGCGCGGGGGCAGGGCAGGCAGGCAGGGAGCCTGCCCTTCCCCCAGTGCGCGTTGGGCCGGAGCCACTCTAGGTAAACACTGGGGAAGGGCGGGGGGGGGGGCCGCAAGGAGCTCACGGGCCGCAGAAAATAACCCCGTGGGCCACATGTTGGAGACCCCTGGACTAGATGGCCCCGAAGGTCTCTTCCAACCCTAATATTCTGTGATTCTATGAACTAACAGCCCTTGCTTTCAAGTCCCCGTTTTACTTTTCAGTAAGCACAATGCTGTCCTATCTTCGGTATCATCTTTTGTTCATACATACCCCACTGAATACCATTAGACTCAAGAGCTTGTCCTTCCTGACAACTCTTTACCTCCAATGAGACTGATAGATGTCTTCACCATTTGGATATAAGAAGGGATAATAAATTAGATCTGAATAAAACATAAGATTTCCAAGTGTCTGAAAGTTTGTCCAAAGAAATATCAGATGTAAGGCTCACACTAAATGTGTTACTGTCATAGGTTAGGTTTTAACATGTGTTCTGCGCTTGAAGGAAGGTCATAAATATACTCTATAAGGAGCACATGAATCCGCTGGGTGGAGAGGGAAAGTACTTCACAAGACAAGATTTTCATTGTTTCTATTTGGTCCTTCACAAATACTTCTACTAAATGTGAATGAATAAAGACGTGCCTCTACAGATGCACTGTTAGGCAGGATTGCTATAGCTTCTGGTTTTGAAAAGTAATGCTACACTGTTGGTTAATTTGTAATAATCTAATCTATCTATCTATCTATGTAATTCTAGCTCGAAAGTTTGTCTCTTTCACCAACAGAAGTTGGTCCAATAAAAGATATTAAATCACCCACTATGTCACTCTAATATCCTGAGACCAATTCAGCTACAGCAACACTGCAAACATCTAATAGAAGGCTGACCTAGTCCACTTGGAGGACAGGCAATTATTTGTACCTGTACGTAGCATTTCTCTGATGGCAGATGGCACTTTCTTACATGTTCCATTTTTGTTCTGTACTGTTACTGTCATTTCATCAGTAATGTTGTTTTCTTACTATTGTCCTGTTTCTGACAGGCATCTTTTGAGGACAATTTCAGGGGATGAAGGATGAACTTGTGGTTAAGGCACAGTTCAAGGAGTCAGGAAACATGGCTCAATTTTTGTTATTTCACAGACTCCTTGTGTGATCTGGGCAAGAGATATAACTTCTCTGTGCTTCGGTTTCCTCATTAGTAAACGGGGAATAATAACACTACACGAGGATAGGTGCTCCGATACTGCACAGATGAATCTCATCGAAGTATCAGTAAAACATTTATTTAAAAATCTGTTGGTAATTTATAGTTTGCTCTTTCTGGACACTACTTTTTACTTTAATGAAGCTTGTGTGAGAATCAGTTTTATTTTGAGCAGGTGCCTGTCACCTGCTATCTTCTAAGTATAGCTCTTCATAGTAAGTGTCATGACATTTGCAACTGAGGAAGGGAAGAGAAGCCTTGACATGGCCCATTTGGTGGTCAAAAAATCTGCTGTACATTTGGTCGCTTATGTCTTTTCAAGTTTGATTGAAGAACCTATCTAGGGAATGACTTTGTCCACTGGAGAAATACCACATATACATAAGAAAATCGTGTGTTCTGTCAAGAATAATGTAAAATAATAAAATGTGAAAAACAGGAGGGTGTATGTGGTAAATCAAGATAATACCACAGGAGACATCCCTTATAATGAGAGACAGTTGAAAGGCATGTCCAGATCCTTTATTGTTCACTTCTTCCTAAACAGCCCCTTGAGAGTTCTGTCAAAGTATGGACATGTTAAGGGTCAAAATTTGGGAGGGGAAGGTAAGGCTTTTGATGCTGTGGAGACCTGTAAAGATGTATTATAAATCATTCTAACGAAACTAACTAATGTGCTCCAAACAAACTGGGAGGAAATCAACATGTGATATTGTTTGATCACTTGCCCTGCCTGATGTGCCTGGTACCATAGGTCACAAACAGAATGGTGGCTTATAAAAAAATGTTCTAGCAGATAACAGCTGTGAGGGGGATAAACAGTACTTACCCCAATGTTAAAAATACATTACATGTATGCAGACCTTTTTCTCTGGGGCTCACTACCTATTTCACATCAGGCGCTGCACTGGTACCAGACAGTATCAGAACTGTATTTTTCACTATTAAAATAAATGCTGAATTTGTTTATTACTAGCTAATTTCTTTACTGAGTAGCCTAATGGAAGTTACTCATATAAACCCTTGATACACCAGGGAGAGATGAGATTTGGAGTCTAAATACTCAATGTGCTAATGTACACATAAGCATGCTTGTTTGTGTGCACACATTTGTGTGTGCAGGTTTTAAGTTAGACCCACCTGTTGTATCTTTTTACCATTTTCTTTGAAGCCTGCTATTTGGAGTCTCTGTGTATTCTCACTGGTGTAGAAATTGGATTACTATAATGACAGCACATGTTCTAATTGGACTGTAAATTAGGGAGATGTGTCCCCTTTGCATGAGGATTTTATATCGGTGCGGATTTTGTTGGCAGGAGAGGTGGAAGAAACTAGGAAAGAGAAGAGAGGTATGCCTATAGCTTAGTGTGAGAGCGTTGTTCCCAGGGGGAACCTGATGGAGCTGTTTATATAACAGTGAACATCAGGGATAGTACCAGCCATGGGAATTGCTTAGACCTCTGAGAATATGGAAAGACATGTGCTTGTTCTTTGACTGTGTTGTCAGAAAATAATTCGGGGTGGATTGGTAAAGATGATAGCTGGTCAGGAGAGTAGCTGTTGTGGATGACTGCGTATTTTAAGTTTGAAAGACCTAATATTATTACAGGTGATATCTGACTGTTCCTGTGATCTTTAGGACTGATGCTATGTGTTATGTCCTCTAAATAAAGAGTAATGGGCTGAGGTGTAATTTGTGCATACTTAAAAAACGGCATCATTATTTGCTAAGGAGTAAAGGAAGGATGGCTGCCTTTGATACAAGAAGTGCTGTTCTTCTTTAATCATTCTTGGCCTTTTAGTTCTGTAAGGTGCCTCTGTAGCTCCCAGGAATCCAGGTGCCCAGGGGACAATGTCAACAACCTGGACGTGGAAAAGGAGTATTATTATTCATTATTTTTATTATATAGCACTATAAATATGCACAGCACTTTACAGAAAGAAGAACACAAAGAGAACACAACCCCAGGGACAGATATAACTCCCATAGAAGTCAATGAGAATTGGATTGGGCCCTAAATTTGACAAGAGTCAAAATAGGGTGCAGAGAAAGAAGGGGTGAGTTTTCAAACAACTGAAGATAGTATATGATCTCACATATGCAGCGTATAGTTTTGCAATGGATTATTAGATGCAAAAAGCTAGAGTTTAATATTTTGAAAATTCTCAATTGGTGTTAGTAGAGATGGGTCCCCATTAGCTAAACAGTTGAAATGGTGGTGTGTGTAGGGCAGGAATTGTTAACTGTACTCACTGCGAATGAGAGATTGGGTTTTATGTACAGTTGATTTATTCATTGATTTCTAAGCAAGAGCCAGTTCATTCTATTTTGTTTACAGAATCAGAGTCATACTGGGAAAGCCCATTACTTGGGAGTGTTGGGGGAGGGGGAGTGTACAAGGATCCTTCCCCATTTCACAGTGCATACAAGAGACACTCACAATTACAACCCCTTCTCTGAGGGGAGTGCAGAAACCAGGGCCGCCGAGAGCAGGTTCGGGCCCCGGTGAAAAAAAATTTTTGGGCCCCCCGGCAAGGGCAGACCAGTTAAACATCTGGGGAAACCGAGCCCCGGGTCCCCTTCTGGACTGCTGGGCCCTGGTAATTTGTACTGGCTTCCCCCCGCTCTCATCGGCCCTGGCAGAAACTCCTCCCTCAGTGAACCCACAAGGGTTCATGTCACCCCAAGGGGGCAGACAGGAGATGGGACCATGGCCTATCCTCTTCCCATCTTGCACTGGAAGAAGCAGGCTGCACCATTCCCAACTTGGATCACTAATTAAATGCCACAATTTGGTCCTCGGTAAACAAAGTACAATGTCGAATTGAAAAGACCATTCTGAATATACTAATTGACAATCATCATCCAGGCAGGCAGTCTTGGTAAAGAAATTACACTGACTGTTTAACAAGCTCTCTGTGACTGAAAATTTTACAAATAAATGACTCAGATACAACCCTTTTTCAGTGTCACAGGCTCTAGATGATTATTCAGTGAAGAACAAAGTTTGACAGCAAATATAACAGTTAATTTTGTTCTATTTGCCATTCCTGTTACTGTTTCCTTGCCATGATAAATATGGAGAATTATGTTTGGTCTAGTGGGAGGTGGAGAAATGGAATAGGTGGCCCCTGAAAGAATTCTGCAGCAGCTAATAGTCACTATTGGCACATTTTAGAAAGAAGATTTAAATCTGAAGCCAAGCAGAAGGCTTATCCATGTTTCAGATCAGGTGTGGTATGTAGATGAAACTGATCTTTACATGCCCTGACTAGATGAAGGTGGACTTTCTAAAATCCCTTTTGAAATGGAATGAACACCTGTCAGGCAGTTAGCAGCTCTAACAGTTTTGCTGCCACAAATAACTGACAAAGTGGGAGAAATTTTTGTATTCCTGCTGCATTTTGAGTGAATGAGTGGTAGTGCATTTGTTACTACTTTTAAATGCATTGCTGGATTTGATATTTTCTGTATCATGTTGTCTCTTTGTATTCTTACAGTCTTCATTCGGCTTTGATAGAGGCCTTAGTGGATAAAACCCCCATTTAAAAAGGAGAAAATGGATTCTGTATTTGATGCAGCTGTATATTTTATATGAGCTGTATAATTCTAGTATGTTCAGGGTTTTTTGTACTAGAATTGACTTGCATTTTAATTATTGCGCTGGCAGAAATTTCATTATTCTGCTTAAAACAGTACTAAATTATATGAGCTAATGAGAATAAGCCTGTCTTTTAGACTATGTACAATTATGTTGCAATTGCTGTTAATTTTTTATCAAAGTAGCGAGTACCCAGTGCAGGAGTCTTTGTGTTATTGCAGATTATGTAGCAGATGGTGGACAGCACCATGATCTTCTTTAGGTAACTGAATGTGGCTAGATGAAAATCAATAAGATTTGATTTGAAAGGACTGGAATAGCAGGAGGGGTATGGGTTGGGACTGAAGTTCAATAATAGAGCTGTATTGTGGCTTAGTACTAAAATAGCAGAGTAGTACTGAAGTGAAGCCAAGGCAGTAGGAATGGGAGTAATGGAAGCTAAGAACTGTTGAGTAGAGCTAAGAACTTGATGACATCTGGAAGGCTGAGGTGTTAAATGCCTATTTTACTTCAGTCTTCACTAAAAAGGTTAAAGGTAACTAGATACTAAACATGATTAATATTATATACAAGGGGGAAGGAACGCAAGGCAAAATAGTGAAAGAACAGGTTAAAGAATATTTAGATAAGTTAGAAGCATTGAAGTCAGCAGAGTCTGAGGAAATTCATCCCAGGGTACTTAACGAACTACCTGTTGTGGTCTTGGAACCATTAGCAATTATCTTTGAGGATTCCTGGAGGACATGTGTGTCCCAGAGGACTGGAGAAAGGCAAACACAGTATCTATCTTTAAAAAAGGGTAATAAAGAGGACCCGGGGAATTTATAGACGAGTGTACCTAACTTGGATACCTGAAAAGATACTGAAACAAATTATTAAACAATCAATTTGTAAGCACCTAGTGGATAATGGTTATAAGGAATAGCCAGCATAGATTTGTCAAAAACAAATCACCCCAAAACCAACCTAATTTCCTTCTTTGACAGAGTTACTGGCCTAGTAGATGGGGGGAAGCAGTAGACATAGTATATCTTGATTTTAGTAGGGTTTTTGACACAGTCGCACATGACATTGTCATAAGCACACTAGGGAAATGCTGTCTAGATAAAATTATTATAAGGTGAGTGCACAACTGGTTGAAAGACCATACTAAAAGAGTTATCAATGGTTTGCTATCAAGCTGGGAGGGCATATTTAATGGGGTCCTGCAGGGATCAGTCCTGGGTCTGGGAATATTTAATATTTCCATTAATGACTTGGATAATGGAGTGGAGACTATGCTTATAAAATTTGCAGATGAAACCAAGTTGGGAGGGGTTGCAACTTCTTTGAAGGACAGGATTAGACTTCAAAACAACCATGACAAATTGGAGAATTGGTCTGAATTCAACATGGTGACATTCAATAAAGACAAGTGGAAAGTACTGCACTTAGGAAGGAAAAGTCAAATGCACAACTAAAAATGGGCAATAGCTAGCTAGGTGGTAGTCTTGGGGAACAGGATCACACATTGAATATGAGTCAACAGTGTAATGCAGTTGTGAAAAAGGCTCATGTCATTCTGGGCTGAGTGTCACATGTAAGGCATGGGAGTTAATTGTCCATCTCTGCTTGGCATCGGTGAGGCCCAGGGCCGGTGCAAGGATATTTCGCGCCCTAGGCGAAACTTCCACCTTGCGCCCCCCCCCTCCGGCCCGGGGAGGCAGGGCCACCCTAGCTATTTTGGTGGTCTATGCAGCCCCAGGCCTCCACGGGGGGGTTGTGTGGGGCCCCATCCCAGGCCTCCACAGGAGAGGGGGGCTGGTCCCAGGCCTCCGTGGGGGACAGGGGCTAGCCACTTTCTGCGGGAAGTTGAGTGACCCGGCCCCAGCCTGCTCCGCTCCCCTGGCTCCCAGCTGCGCCGCCGGCGAGTGGGGGGGGCGATTCCTCCCTCCCCCCAAGCCTGGCAGCCAGGGGAGCGGCGCAGGCTGGGGCCAGGTCACTCCACTTCCCGCAGGAAGTAGGCAGCCCCCCGTCCCCAACGGAGGCCTGGGGCCCCAGCCTGCTCTGCTCCCCTGGCTCCCAGGCTTGGGGGAGGAGAAAGGGAGGAACCGCCCCCCCAGCACTCACTGGCAGCACGGCTGGGAGCCAGGGGAGCGGAGCAGGCTGGGGCCGAATCACTCTACTTACCATGAGGTGAGTGCAGGGTTGGGCCTGGCTGCAATCTTCCATGAAAGCTTATGCTCTAATAAATTTGTTAGTCTCTAAGGTGCCACAAGTACTCCTGTTCTTTTTTTTGTATAATAGCAGTTGCTGCATGTTGGCTTTAAAGTGCATGTGCCAGCACTTAGCCAATTGCTGTTGCACTCACTATCTTACTTCCATTAACTCCAAATTCAAATTCTGGCTCTTCCAGTCGAATTGCTTGTTCATTTATTTTTGATAGTTCTTGTTTTGATTTAATTATGTATGAGAATACTTCATAATGTGTTAGTAAATGTGTCACAGTGTATTTGTAAAACCAAAGAAGATTCAGTGATATGAGACTTCACTACACACCCTGCTATTAAATCTTCACTAAAAACTAGGAAGAATGCCATTTTTGTGCAGCTTGAATAGCTTGAAGATTAGAGAAGTGTTGATGTGTGAGGTTCTGCTGTATCTCTGGTTCTCTTTCCTATTTTGACTTCTTTCTTTAAAATCTTGCTTTTACAGTAAACTCATGGATTGACTAATAGGTCACAAAGTATGGTAGTTAAGATGGTTTCTATAAATATGACCTTTTTCTACCAACAAATGCTTTGGGTTATCCCAGGAAATTTGATGAGTTAATAAATGTTTAATTTTTTCACTGAGTCAGGAGTATGCGAAATTGAAAATAAATGATTCCTCTTTGACTATGTGTCAGTCTATATCCCACTGTAGGGTGCTTGTGCCCATCATGTTCTTAAGATTGGATTCTTTTGAATAGCAGTGTTTCTCAGGGACGTTCATGTGCTGCATGCCTCAACATATTCCTATCAATGCTTACTGCTGAAAATAAGCTGCGGGGAAAAACCAGGTCCGCTATTTATTCTGAAACACGGTGCAAGCCCTGGATCCAGTCCCTTGGCACTGCCCATTGAAGAGATCTATTCTTCTTCTTCATCCCTGCAATGTACATTCTCGCCACTTTTGAGCAGAGAACATTCTCCTATGAGATCTGTGGTGGACATCACTGAAAGGGCTGGCTGCTTTCTTTATAGGGCTCAGCTGCTTGTGTGACAGGAATGGCATTGGATTAGCCAATATCAAACAGGCCAGCCATACCTCAATGGCAGGCCATTGCGGCCCTGTTGGGTTTACTGGGGTCTACCCTCACAGGCCTCTAGGAGCCATTTGATAGAACATTCAAGGAAGAGGAGGAGATTACTCTGCCCATTAGCTTCTCTGACAAGACTGCCTATGCCAGACTAGCAGGAAGAGCTAGACCTGGAGGCAGAATAACAACAATGTCATAGAATCATAGAACTGGAAGGAACCTCAAGAGGTCATTAAGTCCAGTCCCCTGCACTCATGGCAGGACTAAGTATTATCTGAGCACCTATGACAGGTGTTTGTCTAACCTGCTCTTAAAAATCTCCAATGATGGAGATTCCACAACCTCCCTAGGTAATTTATTCCAGTGCTTAACCACTCTGACAGTTAGGAAGTTTTTCCTAATGTCCAACCTAAACCTCCCTTGCTGCAATTTAAGCCCATTTGCTTCTTGCTCTATCCCCAGAGGTTAAGAAGAACAATTTTTCTCCCTTCTCCTTGTAACAACCTTGTATGTACTTGAAAACTGTTTTCATGTGCCCTCTCAGTCTTCTCATCTCCAGACTAAACAAACCCAATTTTTTCAATCTTCCCTCATAGGTCATGTTTTCTAGACCTTTAATCATTTTTGTTGCTCTTCTCTGGACTTTCTCCAATTTGTCTACATCTTTCCTGAAATGTGACACCCAGAACTGGACACAATACTCCAGTTGAGGCCTAATCAGAGCGGAGTAGAGCAGAAGAATTACTTCTCGTGTCTTACTTACAACACTCCTGCTAATACATCCCAGAATGATGTTTGCGTTTTTTGCAACAATGTTACCCTATTGACTCATGGTCATGGTCAGCTTATGGTCCACTACGACCCCCAAATCCCTTTCCACAGTACTCCTTCCTAGGAAGTCATTTCCCATTTTGTATGTGTGTAACTGATTGTTCCTTCCTAAATGGAGTACTTTGCATTTGTCCTTATTGAATTTCATCCTATTTATTTCAGACCACTTCTCCAGTTTGTCCAGATCATTTTGAATTTTAATCCTACCCTCCAAAGCGCTTGTAACCCCTCCCAGGTTGGTATCGTCTGCAAACTTTATAAGTGTACGCTCTATATCATTATCTAAATCATTGATGAAGATATTGAACAGAACTGGACCTATCTAGGTAATTTTTAACTTGTTCTTTCTCTATTTTAGCCTCTGATCCTACCTCATTTTCACTGACATTCACTATGTTAGACATCCAATCACCACCAACCTTCTTGGTGAAAACCGAAACAAAGAAGTCATTAAGCACCTCTGCCATTTCCACATTTTCTGTTATTATTCCACCTCCTCTCATTGAGTAATGGGCCTATCCTGTCCTTCGTCTTCCTCTTGCTTCTAATATATTTGTAGAATGTTTTCTTGTTCCCCTTTATGTCTCTAGCTAGTTTGATCTTGTTTTGTGCCTTAGCCTTTCTAATTTTGTTCCTACATACTTGTGTTATTTGTTTATATTCATCCTTTGTCATTTGACCTAATTTCCAGTTTTTGTAGGACTCTTTTGGGATTTTTAGATCATTGAAGATCTCCTGGTTAAGCCAGGGTGGTCTCTTGCCATACTTCCTATCTTTTCTACGCAGTGGGATAGTTTGCTCTTGTGCTCTTAATAATGTCTCTTTGAAAAACTGCCAACTGTCTTCAACTGTTTTTCCCCTTAGACTTGTTTCTCATGGAATCTTACCTACCAACTCCCTGAGTTTTCTAAAGTCTGCCTTCTTGAAATCCATTGTCTTTATTTTGCTGTTCTCCCTCCTACCATTCCTTAGAATCATGAACTCTACCATTTCATGATCACTTGCACCCAAGCTGCCTTCCACTTTCAGATTCTCAACCAGTTTCTCCCTATTCATCAAAATCAAATCTAGACCAGCCTCTCCCCTAGTAGCTTTCTCCTCTTTCTGAAATAAAAAATGTTTCACCACCAAAGGCCTGTCATCTTTGTTGCCCAATGAGGCGGTGTACTCAGCCCTGATATCAGCATGAGGTTATTTTGAAGCATTCCAAGAGCTGTTTAATAGAATTGCTGAGACTTTGGAACTAGAGACATGGGTCATATCAGAGAAATCTCACAGGTTGTTTGACATCCTGACAACTCTTGGTCCAATCAAAATCACCCTACCTATACATGAGGCGCTGTTTGACCCAGCTAAGGGTCTGTGACAGATGCTGGCCATGATAACAACAAGTGCAGAATGGGTAGAGAGCAGTACCAGATCCCTCAGTCTGGGTTAAAGTACTTCTATGCCCACCACAACATAGGCTCTTTAGTCATTTCAGTGATACAAGAGAAATCTAAATCAAACAAGAGTACCCCTAAGGAGAAGGACACAAAAAGGGTCAACCTACTTGGGAGAAAATCTTACTCCTCTGTCTCATTACAACTCACTGTGGCAAATTGCCAGGACTTCCTGGACAAATGGAACTTTTTAACCTGGTATAGCGTGATGCCCTTTTTCTGGAAATTCCCATATGACAAAGGGGGCGGGAGGACTCAGGAGAATAATCAAGGAAGGCCAGTTGGAGGCCAAGATGGCTACACAGATGGCAATGGGCACCTCCAATGCTAAGGCCAGATCTGTGGCATGGCAGTGACTACACATTGAGTATCCTGGCTCCAATCATCAGGCATCCCTAGGGAGGTACATGTAATGATCAAGGACCTGCCCTCTGAGGGCAGTGAATTATTTAGCAAGTGAGCTGACAGCACTCTCTAAAAGACTGAAAGGCCACCTTGCATTCCTTGGGGATTTACACACCAGCCCTATATCTCAAGCCATGCTGTCCTCAACCCAGTCATGATAACAGGTGCCATGTTATCACTCCATGTAACCTGAGTATCATGCCAAGAAGATGATGTACAAGAGGAGTCTCCAGGCTTCTTCCTCCTCAGTGATGCATCCTACTTCTGTGGCACAGCAACAAATTTGACAGGACTCTTGGAAGCCACATCAAATCCAGGCCAGAAAGCACCACCTTTGAAAGCGGCCTTACCCCATTCCAGCATTGGACGGATGCGTGTTGGAGATCATCACCCATGGCTATCTCATTCAGTTCCACTCTTTAATCCTACTGTTTACCTTCAGGGACCCTTCTCACAAGCAGGGCTTTGGAGCTATGCTTCGGCTCTGCTCCAGCTCCAGGCAAAAACCTGCAGCTCCACTGCTCCGGAGCTGCTCCAGGCTCCAGCTCCAGGCTCTGCTCCAAAGCCCTGCTCACAAGAGCCTGTTACAAGCAGAAGTCACCTCACTGGGGAGCCATAGAGGAGGTGCCACCACAATTTAGGGGGGAAAGGTTTCTACTCCCTGTATTTTCTGATTTTGAAGATGAAAGAGGGTCTTCATCCTATCCTAGACCTAAGAAGATTCATCAGATCTATACATCATCTCAAGTTCAGGATGGTAACACTTGCCTCCATCATTCCATCTCTTCAAGCTCAGGACTGGTTCATGGCTCTGAACTTGCAGGATGTGTACTTCCAAATAACCCACAGGAAGATTCTAAGATTCACAGGGGGGCCTAACCATTACTAACCCAGGGGCCTGCCTTTTGGAATCCCCCTGGCAAAAGTATTTGTAAAATGCCTGGCAGTGGTGAAAGCACACTTAAGGAGAAAGGGAATTCACATCTACTTATGCCTGGATGGTTGGCTGATCAGAGGCAAATCCCAGAGGAGACCACAAAGATCCTGCACTATATCTTCTAACTGTTCTCCAGACTGGGACTCCTTGTGCGCTATGAAAAGGCACTAAGATACTCCTGTTGTGATTATTGGACCTACTAAGTTACTCTAAGCTCAACTATAAAAAGTCTGTAGAAGTTCATAAAATGTTACAATAAATGTGAAAAATAGGTCAAGCTGTTTACAATGACAAATGTGCAAGAAAACCAGACCAAGAAATTGTATTAGTCCAAACAATGTGGCTACTAATATAAGTCAAGGACTGTGTTGAGATCATACTTGGTAAACAGAAAAAAATTACCTATGTCAACTTTGGCCTTACGGAAACAGATTTAATTGGTGGACAAAATAATGAGGACAAAATCTGCCCTACTTTTACTCCTTTTTGGGGTCCTTAAAAAGAGACTGAAAAAAAGAATCATCT
The DNA here is from genome assembly GCF_013100865.1 of Trachemys scripta elegans. NCBI lineage: Eukaryota > Metazoa > Chordata > Testudines > Emydidae > Trachemys > Trachemys scripta. The sequence goes on from NC_048298.1 coordinate 130,584,427, forward strand.
TCCCCCAGCTCATCTCCTGACTTACCAGCAGTTGGTAACTCAACTCATCTTGACATATCTAAAGAACTTTCTTCCTGAGAGGAAGGTTGGTTGGGCTTGCTCTTGTTTAAGGAACTTTTCACTTGTGAGTGCTGGAAGTTATCCCACTATCATGACGTCCAGTCCTCAGCCCAGCAGTGAGGATATCTAATTGCCAGCATGGCAAAGGCACGTCTGTATAGTAATCCCTTCCCTTGTTGTATGACTTTCTGCCTTCCGTTTCTTTCCTCCTATACTGTCTCACTCTCTTGAATTTTCAAATCCTGAAGTCAAATATACTGCACTCATCCAAACCTGCCTTGTCTAAAGAGAAAGGATCCAACCAGATAATGGCCCTCATCAGATTGTAACTAATCAAGGTCCAAGCAACAAGTGTCTTGGTAGACTTTCCAGCCAAAGCATCCACTTGTAACTAACTAGCAGTTCCATGTTCCAAAAATATCAACAAAAGCCATGTTTCACCCATCTTTTCTCTCTTGTCTTTCCTTACCTTGTGTCTGTGAATGCCCTGCACATCAGGACTAAGAAAAAAATTAACCATTTCCTTTTCATCAATGAAAAGTTGTTCTTAAACTAAGAGACTCTGATACTTTAACTGCAAAAGGAAAGAGACTTTAATAAAATCTGAAGTTTGTTTTGCATGATCACTCAATCACAGTGTCAGTATAAATGGTTGTTTTAATTTCCTGTGGGTTTCTGTGGGTGTATTTAATCAATAAACTTTCAGTATAAATAGATGCTTTTAGGTGTTTGCTAAGTAACCGGGTAAAACCAAGGTCTCTATTTAATATTAGCCCTGAATCCCCTATCTATCACTGTTTCATTGTAGATAGTGAAAGTGTTTATAAATGCCTTTAACTTTTTAGGCCTTTGAAATTTATATCGAAAGTGCGGGGGACTAATGGAGATTTGTACTTTCCAATATACTTTCCAGAGCCTTTTTACAGTCTTGTTTCAAGGGAGTTATGCATGGAGCGTTTACCATATCATTCATTATATCATACCTACTCTGTAATAAGGACCAGACTCTAATAATGGCCACAACAGTGCAAATCCAGATTATTTCCGTTAAGATCAGCTCCTTCAGTGAAACACTAGAATGGGTTACTTAGGGAGGTGGTAGAATATCTCCATCCTAGGCCTGGTCTACGCTGGGGGTGGAGGATTCGATCTAAGATACGCAACTTCAGCTACGAGAATAGCGTAGCTGAAGTCGACATATCTTAGATCGACTTAGAATCACTTACTTCGCATTCTCGCGGCGCGGAATCGACGACGGCCACCGTTCCCCTGTCGACTCCGCTTCCACCTCTTGCCATGGTGGAGTTCCGGAGTCGACGCCAGAGTGATCGGGGATCGATTTATCGTGTCTACACTAGACGCGATAAATCGATCCCTGATAGATCGATCACTACCCGCTGATCCGGCAGGTAGTGTAGATGTACCCTTAGAGGTTTTTAAGGCCCGGCTTGACAAAGCCCTGGCTGGGATGATTTAGTTGGGGTTGGTTCTGCTTTGAGAAGGGGGTTGGAATAGATGATCTCCTGAGGTCTCTTCCAACCCTAATCTGCTATGATTCCTTGTAGTCAATGGAGTCACTTCCTAGTTATATGAGGGTAACTGAGGTTAGCTTTTTGTCTCACTGTGGGGGATACCAGGCATTTTCGCCAGTTTGTTCCATAAGTGAGGGAGGAGATGGAAGTTTTCTTCCCACCTTCCTCCACTATGGAATGAGCAGGGAGTTCTGCCCTCCCAAGCTCTATGAATACCTGAGATCAGCATAGATTGCAAGAGATCCACTCAAAGTAGCATCCAACTGTGTAAGGATATCTGCCTGTACACCAGCTCCAAGACTTTTCTGTACCATATTCTGGGGATCTGCATGCTGGCAAGGATCCAGGGACAGCACCAGGAAGGAAGCACTGCCCCTTCTGGAGGTAATCTGTGAGTGGAGGGTCCCTTCATGCATGGATCCTGGTGGGACAATCTCTGACAAAGGTGGGGACATTTTAAAGGAACACATGTAATACATTTGTTTTGTTCATTTCTGAAACGTGATCTGAATGTTTGCAGGTCTGGTTGTTTAAATGCTACCCTTTTGTGGATGGAAGAAGTATCGTGGACCCCATCCTGCATTCTTTGTACACCCAAAACTCTCATGGAACTTTTGTAATGATTGTGAAGCCCTTGTTTTAATATATATGTTGCTCTGTATTTATGTTAGAAAAGGGCAAGATCAAAGAAATGCACCTTGTACTTGGAGCACAGGGTGGTGAGGTTTGTGATGGTTCTTAGTTCCTGGGGGAATTCATTGGACTGACCCTGGAGAAAGTTCTGTCTCCTGCACAGATGAGCTTTATTCTTACTCTAGAGCATTCCTCTGTGCCAGAGAACAGTAGTTGTTGACCACTGTCTTTATCCTGGAGTTGAAGATCTGAAATCCATAAAGCAGCAACATAAAGCAATCCATTGACTTTTGTCAAGCATTATGCCCTTGATATGGCGGCTGGGCCTGATGCCAAATTCCAGTGAGCAATACTTCAATCATTATTTGACTAACACAGCTGGCAGTCCTCATTCCCAGCTTCCAGAGGGGATATTGCTTACTAATCACAGTGTGGAAGAAGAAAGAATGGTTACATACGCTACAGTAACTGTGCTTCTTTGAGATGTTGTACTCTGTGTGGGCCCCACTACCTGCTCTCCATCCCTGCTCTTCAACGTCCGCAACAACATGAGCTTTGAATTATGAAAGAAATGAGAGAGGGTCATGGCTGATCCACCCTTTATGCCCTTGTATGGGAGCACACGGAGGCACATGGTGCATGTATAGCCCTGACAGACACTGCTATTCAAAAGAATCCAATCTCACACACAAGGTACACCTGCACCCTACAGTCGGATCCACATTGACTACGACATTTTGAAGAACTACAGTTGCTGTAGGATACGTGGCCATTCTCTCCATGTTGTAACATTGTTTTTTTATGGGAGAAGTTCACGCAGTAACATAGAAGCTCTGGAAAGCCTCCTGTGGCAGAAGACTTGTGCTCGTTTCCTGCTGGGTGAACAGCTGTGTTGTGTGATCGTGTGGGAAAACTAGACTCTGATCCCAGCAAGACGAGTGAGCCGGTGCAACAACAGGGTTATAAGGCTGATAAGTCTGCTGTTGTGCAAATCCAGTGGGGAAAAAATCCTTTGTTGGGGGGCGGGGCAAGGGCTGCATGGATCCCAGTCCCTATTTCAGCCCATCTGGATTGTTGAGTGAATTCCATTCCTCCCTGGCCCTATGTCGCTCCATCACACAAAGGCCATTTACTTGGGCTTTTTGCTAAATTTCACCTGGTTTGCAGCTTTCCGAGTATTTAGTGTGGAGCATTAGGGAAGATTGTACCCATTTGTTGGTCAGACGAATGAAAAATAGGGCATTAAGAAAGTACCTTTGTGCAGCTGAGCACAAGTGGTTATTGGAGGTTCAGCCTATTAACATATATTTAGACCCCCCGTTCCACTTCCATCAAATAGGATCAACTTGCCATTAAATATGGTGACGTGAAAGGAAGAAGAAAGTTTTAGAGAGAGAGCAGACAAAAGAAGATTGTATAAGAACAATTATTTGGCTGCCCCTCCCCCATATATCAACCACTCAAGGAGAAGATTCCGCTGGATTCCCACAGCGGAATCCAGTAACAGGCATGCTGTCGCTGCATTTCCAGTGCTGGAAGGCATTCCGCCACAGGGAGAGGACAGGCTAGAATCTTGTTTCATTTACACCAGAAACTCCACTGATGTCAAAAGAATGACTCCTGCTTTACATCAGTGTAACTGAGACCAGAATCTGGCCTCATGACCTACACTGTTAAATCTGGTGTTAAACAGATGTTTACAACAAAAGTATTTAATCGTATTTTGATACAGTTAAAAGTCCCATCGGAATATGAAAAACGATTAGCTGCTTAGCACCTTGCAGGCTGTTTTTTTCAAAATGCAGTGACTGATAATCTAAATAGCTGTGCTATTTTCTGAACAACTAATGGATGGTATTTTATACATCTGAATAAATGGAGCAGTACATGTCGTCATTACATTTTTACCATAGATTAAATTATTGTAAGCAATTTAGTGCTAATAATGCTGATGACACTAAAAACATTGTAATGTAACCTTTCAGAATCACTTTATTGAACAAAATTTCAAACCATCTTTTTCAGTCTTCCCAAGTAGATTCATTTTCTCAGTCTCAACTGACGGCTCAAGAGAGCAATCATCTGGGATCTAGCAAAGTCTTCCATCAGGTACGTGAATCTTCCATCAATGTTAAAGAATGCCCTGCTGCTTGTTTTCCAGGAGAGCACCTCACATATAATAAACCTAGTAGATGGTTTCCTACAATGGGGGGCGAGACAAATAGTCCTTTTCTTCCCCACCTTCCCTCACTCTGCAGCTGTGGAATTTTGTGTCTAGCACCTGAGAGCAGTCTGTGGTTCCACTAGTCATTCAGTAGTATTTTGAACTATGTCTGCTGCACACTGTGGGACAAACATCTTCCCCCCACCCCGTATGTTCTCATGGGAAACTCTATGAGTTTCAACTCTAAGAATTTCCAGTCCCTTCCATTGTATTTCCTGTGAAAGGAACAACTTATTCATCTCAGGAGCTTGGTTTGGGTTTTTTAAGAAAATACAGGAAAAACCCCTTGTCGTTATAAGCACCATAGGAACCAGACTCTCTCCTTCTTCAGAGCTTTGACATTCTACAGGAATATAAAACTTTCAACACATAATCTATGGTCCTGATCCTGCTAATGATAGCACACAGGCAATCTCTTTCAGGATCAAAACCTATTTTTGCATTCAAATCTGTCTACAAGAGGAAGGTTACCCAATATGGTAGCTCCCACCAGTCACAAAAGTTATTACCACACACATCAATAACGGAGTTTAAAGCACTTGTGATGCAGCAGTGTTTTGCAAATAACAAAAGGACCTAGACCTGGACTCACAAAAGGCGTTAGGCACCTAAGTCCCTTTTTAGGCACCTAAGTCCCAGTGCGATACACAACTTTCATGGAACCCTGTAGGCGCCTAAACTCACTCAGTGCCTATATTTTGGCCTCTGGGCATTTGCACTGTTGCCTCTTTCTAGGTTTCAAGACACCTATCCCCTGCCTAAACATCAGCAGTTCACAAAGCAGGGGAAGATAAGCATTCGGCTGCTTAAGTCACGTATGGAGTCCGATCCTGTAGGCATTCTCAGAGACTGCCTACTGGATCGGGCCCCTCAGGTGAGTTCACACAAAACTGGGGAGGAGGGATCTCAACCTCCCTCATAGCTTTTAGCCCAGTGATTTAGGTACTCACCTGGGATGTGGAAGACCCAGGTTCAAGTTTCCCCTCCACTTGGAGGAGGAGAAGGGATCTGAACAGGAATCTGCCACATCTTAGATTAATGCTCTAGTCACTAGGATAGTCAGATGTGGGGCTCCCTCAGTCTCTCCTTTTGAAGGTATTGCATTCTGGATAAATAATGAGAGAGTCATTAGAGTGGGGAGATTGGATCCTCCCACCTCCCAGATGAGTGCTCTAACCACCAGGCTATAGAGCCATTCTGATGTCACTGGGGGAGTGGGCAGGAGGAAGGATGGAGAGCGAGAGCGAGCAGAAGCATGAAAATGACTCTATAGTCTGGTGGTTAGAGCCAGGATTTTTTTTCCACACTTAACTCAGAAATTGCTGACTGAATTTTGCTCACATTTTCCAGAAAAAAATATAACATTTCGGCTGGAAAATATACTGCAAAATTTCAACTCAGAAGGTGAAATTTAAAAAAAAGTTACGAGAAACTAAAATTAGATAGTTCTAAGGAAACTCATGCCATGAATTTATAGTGGAAACTAGTGCTGCTGTTTTAATGTATCTGTTCATCTATTAATAATTGTGTTCATATACATTTTTTATACGTTTTTGGCAAATCAATTTTAAAAGCATAGAAAAGTTGTAGAGGTCACTCCTTCAAATTAAGCTGTTTTGTTAAAAAAATCTTTACCAGCTTGCCATGTAATTTTTATTTATTTGACTTCAGAAATTCAATAGCAGTGTTAGTTCACTCCCTCATCTGGAAGGCCAAACGAAGCACAATTTCATTGTAAATGCCGCCAGACCTCATCCACAAGACAGCAGCCTTCCTCACATAGCAAAGAACCTGCAGAATGTGCACCTATTGCTTCAGGTGAATTAAAGGACTTTTTATATGGAGTGTAGTTGTAGCCATGTCTGTCCCAGGATATTAGAGAGACAAGGTGGGGGAGGCAATATCTTTTATTTGACCAATTTCTGTTGGAGAGAGAGAGAGAGAGAGACCAGCTTTTGAGCCACACAGAGCTCTTTCAGGCCCTGAAGATATTATCTCACTCACCTTGTCTATCTGATTGTTAGACACTTTTGTTTCATGTTAACCAATTTGTTTCTAATGGATCTAGTGGAATTTTAGCAAATCTGATTAGTGACCTATCTGGATGTTTGTATATGTGTAGATAGATATAATTTACTGAAGATTTTTTTTTCAGTTTCTATTTTCACTAGCACAGTTTCAATTTAAAAAAAAAAAATAGTGATGGGTGAATACCTAAAAGATGTGGCAGCTAATTTGGGATATCCCCATAAGTTTTGATGATTATCCAAAGTTACTTCAACCTTTTGAAGTCATCTTCAATGCTGGCATTTAAAAATCCAACCAGTTCCTTCTCTCCTCCTCATTCTTCCCAACTGCTCTGTCCTTCTCTGATCCCTGCTCTCTAAATTCCTGTCTTTTTTTCTTCAATAAATCAGATCTCTGATCTAAAGAGGTGACTCACATTCTTTATCTCTACCATGTTGATCCTTTTTCCTTCCTATCTTCGATATTACTGTAACAAATCTGTGGTGGTGGAGTCTCAGCAGATTTGGCAGGTTCTACCGGGCCCTGTTCTGATCTATCTTCAGATCTTATGGGCTAGAAGTATTTCTGGACATAGGAGCACCCAGGGAGTCAGCACCTATGTACAGAAAAAAATTAGTGGGTGCTTAGCACCACTGGCAGCCAGCTCTTCCCCTCCCCCCCAGCTCCTCCCTGTCGCCAGCAGCCCCAATTATCAACTTCTCCCCCTCCCTCCCAGCTGTTCTGCAGTGTGCAGGAGGCGCTGGGAGGGAAGGGGAGGAGCGGGGACGGGGCATGCTCAGGGGAATGGGTGGAAAGAAGTGGGGAAGAGGCAAGGCGGGGGGGGGAAGCAGGGCCGGCTCCAGGCACCAGCTTCTCAAGCAGGTGCTTGGGGCGGCCGTTCCGGACGGGGCGGCAGTTCCAGGTATTTGGCGGCAATTCGGCGGACGGTCCCTCACTCTGCCTGGGAGTGAAGGACCTCCCACCGAATTGCCGCCGCAGATCGCGATCGCGGCTTTTTTTTTTTTTTTTTTTG